>NC_141717.1:4463220-4858220 GCF_971803275.1 Cyanistes caeruleus
CCCTGTGAGACATTTCTTTCTCTGGTGGATAAAATGTTCCACAATGCACAGGTTGTATTTCAGGTATTTTAACTGCATTGGTTTCCCCTGGGGAGAACTGTGGAACCCTTAGGTGCCAGTAGGAAGCTGCTGTTGTAACTCACACCAGTGAGTAGATTACTTGAGTGCTAACAGAAGGTGGATCTAAGAGGGAAAAATAGCAAACTTTGTGTATAATTTCACTCACCACATCCCTAATGCACATCACCGAAGTTAAACAGCTGTCACCTGGCAATATTCTTACTCAAAATAGGGAGTTCCAATAAAAATGGCTTCTTTCTTTGGAGTATTTTTGTTTGGTTTTATCTTTGTGTCTCAGGCATTTCTCTTTGCCTCCACAGGCGTTGATTGGTATGGAATGAAGAAGAAGCAATCCAGGTGTTCCTGTGGCTGAATTGGTTCATGGAAACCTGGTTTCCTTCTCTCTAACCATCTTCTGCATGAAGATTCTGTTCTGGGGGTTCAGTGTGATGAGAACCTGATCTGAAAATGGCTGGGTGGGTTATTTGTTACATTTCTTCACCACTCAAGAGAAACATCTGTGCTCTTGTGGAAACCACGGCAGGAGAACAAATTTAATTTCTTTCCTGTGGTAGCAGAATCCTCCTGCTCAGTTTTATTGCAGGGTTTTCTAAGGGCAAGGTAACCTGTTTGTTACTGGTTTGGAATGAAGAACTTGGAGAAAAGAGTTCTTGTGAGGTAGGTAACTCACTCCGTGTGCTCCACACTGCATTTTCCCCTTTGAAGCAGGTAATTACCCTGGCTGGCTTTGTGGCTATGTTCAAATTCCTAGATTAGGAATTTTCTGTACAAATGCATGGTCTGCCTCATGTATTTCTTAGCTTTTAACCATTTGGTTCCTGGTGTTAATAATAACAATAACATTAATTTGTAGGCATTATTTTATTTTTGTTATTTGTCTCTGAATAGCATTAATTAACTTCTAATATCTTGAAAATTTTGCTCTGTACAACACAATTAAGGACAGATTTTTTCATCACGAATTTCTACAGGGGCAGGAGCATAAAGAGACAGTAGTAAAATTGCATGGCAACTTCCAGCAAAGGACATCAAAGCATTGCTCAAACTTTAATGAACTAAATCGACATAAAATAAATGGTGAAATTAAGCAATTTTGAAACCAAACCATTTTCTAGTTGCTAGAAAGCACTGGAAAAGGAGAAGGAACAATAACATGTATTTTCTGTACAGCTTCAGCAACACCAGCTACTCTAGTTTGTGAATTAACTTAATATTCAACATTTTGTCATGTACATTGGGTGTTATAATGCATGAAATGAATACACAGTCACATCCCAGTAGCTGCAGTTCCCAGTAATGATCGACAATTCTGCCTCTAGCTAGCTAACACTTTCCCCTATGAAATATTTTCTGCATGACCACATCCCAGGGCAGCAGGCAGCAATGGAATTTATGAACTAGCTGGAGCTATCAGTGCTAGTGAGGAAGCAATAGAGAAAGATGTATGTTTAAAAAGCAAAACAAAACAAAAAACTGTGAAAAGGGGAGAAGACAAAAGAGAAATATCCAACCAGAAGGAAGCTGTCAATATGTCACACAGACACTTTGAACTGGCAGCTTCATGGTGTCTCAAATTCATGTCTGGGTCCTATTTTTAAAACTTCCTGATTTTCCTAAATTTAGCTTCCAGGTGAGCCTGTTTCTTTTAGCTTTAAATAACTCAAAAGAACTGACACAGATTGAAGCTTTCAGCTTTATGCCAAGGTAGAACCATGGCTTGTTTGCATGACTGGGAGTTAGGAATGTTCAGGTTCTTATCAGGTCAGGTGTTTTTTTCTGAAGCCAAGTCAGTAAATGTAACTCTCTTAGAGAAAGGGGACTCAACTTTGCAGTGGCTCAGCATGAGCTTTCTTTCCCCTCCTTTTCTTGCTGTACAGCTATTTTTTAGCCTTTCTCCCCCCACAATGCTACAATACTCATGCACCATATGAGACAAGTAGATTACAAATGAGATTCCTTATAAATATATATATATATATATAGCCACTAGGAAAAGCATAAAATAATTTGATTTTGGACCTCTGTACCTGTGTGACTTGCATTGTGTTTGGGACTGTTATTCTTGAAAGCAAAAGTGAGAAATTATTCCAATATTCACCAGATTTCCAGAACCAAATTCAGTGGAATACACACCAGTGAGATGAAGTCAAGACTCAACACAATCAAGAGGAAGTAGGAATATAATTCATAATATTGTGGGCACCAACTTTAACCTGTCTTGGTCTGTTAATGTCACTCCACAGTAGGTTATACAAGGAATGTAAACAAATAAATGCAGGCAAAAAATATAGCAGAAAAGATTATATGAAATCCCAGCAATCTTCTCTGCATTGCCCTGGTTTAAGTGTTGCACTCAACAAAAATAACTTAGAAAGAAATATCCAAGTTAGAACACACTACATCTGTAACATAATTTTTTATACGTTGCATTTTTGCAGAAAATTAGGGAAAAAGCATAATATTTCTGGGCCACAATTTAGGATTGCTGTTAAATGCCTACACCTGCCCTGCTCAAGCAGGGCTACCCTGGAGGAGGCTGCAATTTGTAGTCCAGCATCTTTTGAATGAGGAGGATGTCACAGCCTGTCTGGGCACACTGCTCCTGTGGCCAGTGCCCCTCACAGTAAAGGGATCAATGGATTTCTGGGATCTCTGGATGACCCTCGGCACCTCCTCCCAATTTTGTATCACCAGCACCTTGCTGAGGGTGCTCTCTACCCCTCAGCCAGGCTGCATCAGCAGGAATTGGTTCCTGCTCCACATTCAGGGACCTGCAGCATTGCTTGTGCCTTACCACATTCAGCATTTCACTTTGTAGGCACTTCCTTGCTTTTACATGCACGTGCTGGAGGAGACTCCACACAAGCCTTGTTCCACTGATTTTGTGTTCCCTTTGCTCATCACCCCCATCACAGGGCTGCTGGTAACTCTCCTCCTGCCCTTTCCTGGTTTAAAGCCTTTTTTCCAGGAGAGCCATCCTGCTGGCAAAGCAGCCAGACTTTGAGAGTCTCTTGTGGGAGGTTGTCCTGGCACATCCTCAGTGCCCACACAAGCACAGGACAGTAATTCAAGCAGGTTGGAGCAGGACAAGCCCTGGCACCTGGCAGCCCAGGTGCTTTGCATTAAAGCAGATTGGGCAGTGACTGTCCCTCTGCCCAGCACTCCCTGCTCCTCTGGGCTTCAGTCCCTCACAACCCTAAAAACACTTGGTGCAGAGCGTCCCTCAGAACCATAAAAACACTTGGTGCAAAGCGTCCCTCAGGGTGGGCAGGAATCCAGCACAGCCTGGCAGGGACCCCAAAGGAACAGGGCTTGTCCAGCCTGGAGAGCAAAGAGCAGCCCCTGAGGACCTGTGGGGAGATGGAGCAGCCAGAGCCTGTCTCTCCACAGAGTGTTGTGGCAAGAGGATGAGGAATGCAAATGTGCAATTAAAATAAAGTAGGTTCAAATTGAGAAAGTTTTTTTTTTCCCTGGGAATATTTAAGCTTTTTAACATGTTGCTTGGAGAGGCAGTTGTGTGATTCCCCCTCTTGGAAGGTTCCAGAGCATCAGCATCAAACCCAGGGGTGTGATCTCACGGGTGACTGTGCTTCAGTCAGGAGCTTCTACCTCAAATCTCTTGAGGCCCCTTCCAGCCTGGCTTATTGTGTGGGGCTGCAGTTCTTGAGACCAAAATGTAACCAGTACCTGGGAATTCCTTCTTTAGGGTCAATTGAAATACCTTCTGGGAAACATCCCTAAATTTCCCTTTCTGGACATGATTTGACTTGATAAACAGTGAAGTGTTTGCTGGAGTTAAACCTTCACTCTGATACCTCAGAGGAGTTTCTTGCCCATCTGCATGTGGCTGGAATGTTTTTGCCTGTTGAATTTTTGTCTGTTGAAAGCTAAAGGGTCCAAACCTAGGGCTAAGTGAAATGCCCAGAGCAGCTGAGGTGATTGAGGCACCCAGCTGGGAGTGTCAGGTTCACATTCAAATCCATCTGGTTCAATCCCTCTGATTGCTCTTTACTTGCTATTTATTTGAGCTCTGCTGCAAAGCCCATAATTGAAGAGTCAAAGGGATGTGCATAAAGAAATGTTAGGCTGGGATGGAGATGCCATTCATTGCAAATATAATAAATGAAATACTAATTCCAAATTGTAGCCCTTTGCTGAATGCCAGAGTTTCCCATGCTTATCCTTGTTTTTGGAGAAAATGTGTAAAAGTAGCAGAGTTCAATGAAAACATATATTTGACTAACTAAATCAAAATAAGTTTCTATAAGAGCTCAGAATAGCAGTAAAGGAGTAAAAATAAGTCTTGATTGATGTTCTGGCCCATTATATTAAGATGTGTGCCTTAGCTTTGGCTAAGTCAGCCAAGTCTCAGAAAAGAAATTTCAAGTGGGTCAGGTCGTTGCTAAGTTATGTGAATTGGAACTAACTTTGGCTTGTCTCATCTTAATGTGCTCGATCCAAACAGAGATATTTTAAACAGATTATTCTGAAGTTTCATAATATCATTTAATCTCACATCTATACTTGTCATATAAATACCATGCCTGTCTTATTTTTATTCAAATAGCAATCCATCAAAATTGCCTTTTGACAGGATTTTGACTACTACTTATAGTAATAACTAATAGTTCTTTTTTACTATTTCCCAGGGGGGAAGTAGTATATGTGTGTGTGGAGGAGGTGGGAAGGATAGACATACTGAAAATAATTTTCATTTTTACCTTTAAAATGAATCAGGAATTTTAGGTTCCTGTGAATTTTCATGTAAGGCAGCAATCTGGAAAGGCCATTCTGGTTTGCTTTCATTCTGTTAGTGTTTCATTAAAAGAAGGTATAGAGGCACTTTCAAAAATAAAGCTAAATCTTTAATTACTCTTTGCAATAAATCTTTTTTTTAAAAGCATGAAATTATTGATACACAATGCATTCAAAGGGTTTTTAATATATTTGCTCACTGGTGATAATAGGTTAAAAAAAAAGTTGAAAGACTGATTGCAAAACTAACAATAAATCAATCAAATGGCTCTGGTAATGCATCTCATATCCACAGTGTGTGATGATTCGTTTATGGCATCTTAAGATCTCCAAAGCTGATTTATTTTTCCAGTAATCAGTGCTCTGATCCATTAGTTTTTATAAGGTAGAGAGATGTCACTGTTTTTTCATGAATGATTTGTATTTTAAAATTGCACATCTGTCAATCGAGACAAAACCAAGGACTTTTTAAAACTTAGTACCTGCACTGTGGGTTTATTTCTGTGCAGTGCTGGTGTTGTATATTATTATTCAGTGAAATTCTTCATTGCACTCTATAGATTGGGATTTTTTGACTGATATGTAGCCTAAGAAAGTTTTTATTGCACTCTGGTAGTCCTCTCCCCACTCTCTGTATTGATATCCCAGCACATCCAAGCTCAGGGTATATTTTATGTGAAGTTCTTAGATATTTGTAGTAATCAACATTGTATCTGACTGTTAATATAAACAACTTTGAAACTGAAATAAGTTTTATTGTTGAACTTGATGCTGTGCTTTCATCTGTGATTTCCTTACTCAAAATTGATAACCGAATTCAGGTACATAAAGGAACTCCAAAGAAACAAGGAGATTTAAAGAAAATAGTCAAAACTGAAACACTTGAGTGTGCCTTGAAGCTCTGCCTACCCATCTCAGGGAGACAGAGTTAAAATGTATTGTTATGACTTTATTTTAATCAGTACAAAAATGATAATTTAGCGTTTATTAACCTTTTGTAGGAGAGCTTTGCCTAAAACAGCCTCGTTTCTTGGCATCAGAATGAAAGCTCTGGCTTACACATATCCTGTGTGTAAATGTCCTTACAGCTTGTGTCACCTGAGTGTCAGGTGGCCCCAGTTAATGCAGGGAGAGGTTGGGAGATGATGCTCCACGGGTGTCTGGAAGTGGTGGTGTGCTCTGGACACTCTGTGTCTCATGGGTTACAGCCAAAGTGGCAAAACCAAATCCATTCTCCAGCCACTGCCTGACTGCAGGAGGGTGGGAAGCTGAAAACGTGGGAGTTGTGGGCTTAAAACTTCTCTGATAAGAAAATGGTCACTGGATGAAAACATGATTCTAGGAGTGCAGATGTAAACAGATATGTAATCTTTTTTTTTTTTTTTTTTTAAATTCACTCAAAACCCAGCTATAAAGACACCTTAGATCTCTCAAATGATAACTCCAACAGTTACCTAGGATTAACTTTGATTCATCTCATTCTTTTGTGTTCTCCTGCACTCTGGTGTGCTTTGGGTGTCTCCCTCTGCTGCCCACACACCTCGGTCTGTAGGACACAGGTGTGGAGCCTTCTTGCCCTGCCAAGTTCCCCAGCTCTGGGGTTTCAGTTGTACCTGACTGGAGGCTTTAATGGGTTTTTTTTTAATTAGTTCTGGCTACACTATGTGGTAAATTGTGTGCTTCTACATATAGATTGACCTCTTTTTGTTTTATTTAATTGTTCTTGGGGAATTTTATAAGCAGGGGCAGGCTTCTCTGCTGTTCTAATCCTGACAGTGTGCACTGTCAGTAAGGACTCTGCTTTATTAGACAGATTCTTGTTAATGAAAAGTTTGTAAGCTGGAAATCCATCCATATTTCAAAAGGCAATTATTGCTTTACTTTCAGTTTGGCTACTGGCTTGATATCAAACTGAAACTTACAGAAAAAACAAAACCAAAAAAATTAGTGATTGGGTTCATGTGAGTGAAGTGTGGTTGTGATTTCTTACTGTTCAAATTCACCTGGCTGTTTGCTTTTTGGGGTTTGTGCTTTAATAATTCGCTCCTCACAGAGCAGAAAGGAGCCAGTAAATGGTTTAGGTGGATTTTCTTTTGGTAGGATTAAAAACAAAAGAAGTGGAAAAGGGTAAAGTTAACTTAATATGGAAAGCTACAAAAAGTAGTGCCACAGCATTTTTTCCAGTAAGCTTGGCACTCTTTGCTGAGTTTTGCACTATGCAGCCATTAGCAGGCTGGTCAATGCATTGCTTTATGAGGCAATTATTTCAGCATACTCTATTCAAAATACACATTAGAACTTAACCTTCTGAATCCTGAAGTAGCATTTTTATCACCCAACATTAGAAAAGAGTTGGAGTCAGCAATTTCCCCTTTCTTTTTATGATCTGGTATCATTAATAAAGCATTGAGCTGGTAGCTTCTTACAATTCTCCAGGATAATTTGTGACACAAAAGGTGCTGCTGTGATACAGTTGTCTGTTGACTTATTCAATAGCAGGGGAAACACGGAAATTGTGTAGAAATAAAAATGAGGAAGGGAGGGGAGAAAGAGCTCTTTAAACAAATGTACAAGTGGTACACAGCATATTAGGCCTGCTGCTGCTGGATATGCACAAGTAGAAATGAGAAGTTAATATGGAATTTCTAATTAGGGTCACATACTAATGAACTCCCACTTCATGTTAGTTTTATGCCGCTTCAGAAATTTTTTATCATATGCTTAAAAATTTATGGCTAGAAACATTAATGAAAATGAGGCGTGAATTGGAAATTGTGCTATTATGGAGATGAGTATGGCCACGGCCAGGCTGATTTCTAAGGAGGGATCCTTTTATTGCCATTTTTTTTGAGGAATGAGAAATGATACAAGTAAAATTAATGACTAGACATATTCTTTGCCCTGGCTTGGCTGGCGTTATTATATTTAAAGTTATAAAAGCTGGATTTAATAAAATTTTGAATTAATTATAAGGGGAATTTTAATCATAATTGGCAGTCTTCTGTAAGGAATAAAACTGTAAATGAGCAGAAGGGCAAAGTTAATACAGCGAGGTGGTTATGCTTCCATACACCTATGTGTGTGTATATTAAATATACATTGTTAAATATTAAATATATTTATGTAAAGGTAGAGACATGCACAAACATATATAGGTGGTGCAGTCATTTTTATTTTTTTTTTTGTGTGTGTGTCTTTGTTTCTAAATTTCCCTGCTGCTTGACAACACAATTGCTCTTAAGTTCTGTGGATGAATGTTTGGGTATAAATTTTCCAGAAGTGGCATTTTTGTCTCTGGTATCTTGTAAAAATCAATTTGGCTCGCTATTTAAAATGTCAAACCTCCAAACGCTACCTGTTGTATTGTTTCCTTCGTTCCCACTAAAATTATCATGCAATCTTGTATGAAATATATTGAAAACATCTGGTAGTCTGTCTCATTGGAATTGCCTTTGGAAATAGTCTAGTAACTTTTGACAGCTTGGCTTTACAAGGATATTGATTTCAGTGTGGCTTTATCATGGAAAACTGATGAATGGTCAAAAGCTGAAAGTGATATAAAACCTGGTTTATAGTTTTTATATGAATCCATGTAATAAAATAAAGTAGGTTTATAAAACATAGTAAGGTATGCCCTTGTGAAAACATTAGAGTTAAAAAAGAATTTTGCAGCCTTTTTGTGCTGTGGATTACTCGGGCTGGGGACACCAGAAACATTTCCAGGCTTGTAAGGGATGGACAAAGGAAGTACAGTACTTACTGAAAACAATACCATGTGTTGCCAATAATTATGTGATGTTTGGGAGAAGATAAGCTTGCACAGAGTACTGATTTTGGATTTTAAACATTTCCTTTTGAAACAGGCTGTTAATGCTGAACAGGAACCAATGTGGAATAATATTGTTTCCTCAGCCCAATAACAAGGAGAAATAGGCAGCAGGAACACAACTCACTGATGGGGAATGTAACATGGGAAACAGGACCTGCAATCTGGGCAAGAAATACCTTTTTTGTACACCTGAGGAACTGAACAGGGAGAATTAGGAACAACATTGGCCATCTGTATTGCACTGGCTGCAACAACAAAAAAAAAGTAAGGAAAATACAGGAAACTAAATTGATTTCTTTCTGGAGGAAGTAATTACTTCACTGGTCAATTAAATATAAACACAATGAGAAGGTGTTGAAGTAGAAACATGTGTGTCAGTCCTGCAGAGCAGTGAATTCTGTGTGTACAGAATGCCCTGGGGGCTGGAGCTACACGTTCATCTCCAGCCTGGCTGGGTCCTGCTCTGCAAGGAGGGGCAGAGAGATGGTGAGGGGCTGTGTTCTCTCTGGATCTCACTAAGAGAGGCCTGAAAAGAAGTGGCTTAATCAAATGACTGGCTTAAAAAGAGAGAGCAACCAGAGGAATAGCAATAGGGAGTGAATCTAGCATCCTTCCATGGGGCGGGAACCCTGTGCTGGTGTAGGATTGGATGGATGTGGGTCCCCCAAGGTGCTGCACAGACCTTGGCTGTGGAAGGAGTTTTCTCCTTTTCCTTACTTCCTTTTGCATGGTTTTCTGAGCAAAGCCAGCTGTCTGAAGGGTGTCTGCAGGAGAGGCTCCTGCTGCACTGCAGGGGAGAGGCAGGGCCAGGCTCCTGGGCAGAGCTGCCCAGGGCTCCCAGTGCCTGGCCCAGGCTGTCCTGAGGCTTGGGGACAGAGAACGCTCCCCTGGCTCCCCAGGGCTTGGCTGTGCGGGCATCACTGCCTTGGGATCCAGCAAGTCAAAGCAAATGGCCTCAGGCAGCTCTCTGCAGGAACGAGAGCAATCACCAGGCTGCTTCTGACAATGCACTGCTGCAGAGCAGGAGTCCTGCCCCTGAAGGTGTCACCAGTGCAAACTGCTGCGAGGGGAGGGGAAAAGAAAAAGGAAACCTGAAAATCAAGATTTGCATATCCTGGATTACTGAAACCTAAATTAAAACTAGCACCTGTGGATTTTATAAAAAAAAAAAAAAACAAAAAAAAAACCAAAAAAAAAAACCTTTTGCAAAGTTCTCTAAATGATCTTTGATAGTGCAAAAAAGAAGCTAGGATAAAACTTCAGCTAGGATACCTTGAGGAAAGGGAAGGTTGTCCCAGAGATCTGTGTCCAGGCTTGGCTGCTGTGCCCAGGAAATGTTGGCCCAGTGGAGAGAATTCAGGGCAGCACAGTGAGGGTGAGCAGAGCATATCCTGCAAAATAGGATGTGAGGAAAAAGTGAACCAGACGTTGTCTCCTTGCCTTCCCCAATCACTCAGTAATTTCTCATCTTTCCCATCTCTTTGAGCACAGCAATTATTTCATGTTCTGTACTCCCTTTTAGGAGAACTTTTAGCTGGCCCTGATCCTTCTGAGGGGCATTTTCATGAAAGAAGGTGCAGCCAGGAGGGAGTTGTTGAAGGTTGCCAATGGAACTCAGGTCTCCAGAGTTGGAGTAGTGGAGTTAACATTAAACTTTTCTTCTTCCATAAGAATATAAGAGAAGACATAAACTGTAAGTGGTGGGGGGTGGAGGGAAATTTCCTTACTCCAAGTTAAAGGTCCATCTTTGTTCTCAGAAGAGTGACAAATAGAATTGCTCAACAGGTACAATTGCAAATGGAAAAAGGAACAGGACACGAATTCCCTTGCAAATTCCTTTCCTTCTCTACTGTTTTACACTCTGAGCACCCACATGGGTGCAGCCATGGACCCCTTGAGGTTTATTAAATCAGGAAAGGTAATTGAAGCCAGCAAATGAGCGTAGGATTGGTTTGAGCTGTTTGTGTGAGCTCCAGTGTCCAGGTGTGCTGTGTGCACTGCAGGGCTCCAAGGGAAGGTGCTGGATCCCTCATTCCCTTTGCATTACAAGGAGGTTTTTGGGAATGTGAGAGACATTTCCAGAAGCTCTATGTGCCTCCCTTCTAGGGAAGTCAAGTAGTACTTTGACAGTGCTTTAATTGCATCCAGTTCTTTGGCTTTGGAAGTGTAAAACTTGTCCTTGGTCACAGGAGCAGGCAAACCATTACTGTCACTGTCTTGCACTTTATAGCTCTGTGGACAGGTTACCTTTACCTCCCAAGGAATTGGATTGCTTCATCTTAAAAGCCCTGATTGTGATGAAGAGAGAAAAATAAACATGCAAGGGTCAAAATATTTGATATTTGATAGAGAAGTAAAATGAAATATTGGGATTTGTAGAAAAATAACATGTACAAGAAGTTCGTGTTGTGGCTTTATTTATTGCAAACCAAAAGTGTTGGATACTTGCCAGCCAGAAGAAAAATGTATATCCTGAAGATACTGAAAGAGAAACATTAATGGAGTAAAGGCTGGTGTGTAATATGGTTGAAAAAATGAAATGCTGAAAGACATTTCAACTTGACTTTGGAGAATATGGTTACAAAAGAAAAAAAAATCTATTCTGTTTTAGTAATCATTTTATACTCATTTTAATTAGAAATGTCATAATTCAATAGACCAGACATATTTTATGAAGCCAATTTGTTCCTGACTTAGGAAGTTCAGTAGCTGTATAACTTTTAACCATTTTTTTTTAAGAAAAAATAAGATGCTGCCTGCTATGTCTCATGAATTGTCTTGTGTTTGGCTTTTGGGTGAATTGTTTGTTCTCAGCATTTTAGAGTTAGGGTGGTTTGGAACTCCAAAGGATGTGATAACTGTGATGAACACAGTGAAGTGTGCTGGGCTTGAGTTTGTAATTGCCAGTGGGAAGCATCCACTGGCTCCTCTGTGTTCAGAGGGGATGTGGAGGAGAGATCACAGTGTGGGGAAGGAATGTCAGTTTACCTTTCCAAAAAGGAGCTACCAGAGTTGAGACAGGGCACTCTCATTCTGACCTGTGAGAATTACCCTGCTGTTAATTATGTTATGTTAATGCTGTTAAAATATGGCTGGCATCAACTGATTTTTCAAAAATACTTTTGTAATTGAACTTGATTTGTTTTTTTTACATTTCCTCTCCTCTATGCTCCATGAAGATGATTTTGCTTGTAATTTCAACAAAACACTTTAGGAATCTCAGCCACTTATAAATGCTGCAGTGAAAAGCTGAAGAAAGTTGATGTTACAGCACATCACTTGATGAGGTAACTTAATAGGATTGCTACTAGCAAGATTCCTCTTAATGGCTTTTACAAACTATGGTTTACTATATCAAACTGCTGCTATAAGAAATAAAGAATTAAAGAGAATGAATTAGACATAAAGGGGGAAAGAAAAAACTTGCAGAACTTATGGCCCATCTGAGGTTTATTTTGCATGTTTTAATTTTGTTACGATAAATAATTGCAAAAAAAAAAAAAGTATATGTTTGTAGAATAAAAAAATATAATAAAAACAATGGGAGTGTAACTTTGAAACAGTCATCAGCTGCAAATGGAGTTGTTAGTCAACCCATCTCACTACATAACTGATGCTAGCTGGCATTCTGTGGGCTGCAGAATTGTGCTGCAGCTTTGATGCTCTCTGAAGCAGAAGGAGCTGGGAGTGCAGCCTGCCCAGGGGGGGCTGTGCTCTGTGAGCTTCAGCAGCAAATCCAGGTGTGGTGGGGTGTGCTCCAAGGCCCTGGTTCTGGTTGTGAGAAAGATGAACAGGCCAGCTCCTGCTCACGTTTTTGAGCTTTTCAGAGGCACACAGAGTTTGCAGTTTTGATTCTGCAGCATGAGCCAACAGAGCTGGGCACAAGTGAAAACACCCTGAGATGCCCTGGTATTTTCTTTCAGTGCAAATTAATTTTTGTCTCAGTTATTGCCTTAGCATTTGACAGGTCTGTGGGATGGAGAAATTGCCTTTTTCAGACCCAAGCCAGACTGGGGAGGAGAGTGGGGCATTGGGAGCTCTAAGGTGGCATCAGTATCACCTGACACACTCGTGATAAAGCAGCCCACTGACCCTAAACTGTGTTTTTACCCTAAATCATGGGATTATAAAAAAACAAGGTATTGAGTGAGTTGACCTGGTTTGAGTAGTTATGATTTCCATTATCTGAAAACTAGTGGATTAAAATATCTTTGATTATTTTGTTTTAATGAAAATTATTTGAAATCAAAATGATTTCTAACCTAGACTGGTCATTTATTGTTGTACTCTTTATTTTCAGCTTCTAACACATACATGAATACATGGATTTATGCATATATAGCAGTCAGATAAAAATACACTTTGCAATACACTTAAAATAACTTTAAATAAAAATAAATTTGCAATACACTTAAAAATAACAGGAAAAGGGTGAAAATAGAGCAGTTTTTAGGCTGAACAAATGTAATGCTTGAATGGAACATACAAAGGACATTTTAAGCATATGCTGATCCATCTCACTACAAGCCTAAAGACACCACATACTGAGTTACTCCTTCTTTTATAATTCAAAGTCAAGCTACTGTAGTGCACCAATAGATTTTTTCAGCTCATATTAAATAATGAATTTTCACAGTACATGCCATAAAGTGAATTGGCAGGTTTTGTGAGTGATTGGACTGTAAATCTGAAATGAGACTCACTTCGTCACAGTTTCACTTCTCCCCACCAACTGTTCAGATGCCTCAGGTGCCAGAAAGGATTAGAAAACCCTGTGAGAAGGGATGGCAGTTCTGCTGAGGATGGGGAAAATGCAACACCATTTTTTTCTGCTTTTAACTGAACACGGTGAGCACAGTATGAAGCTTTACATTTTACAGTCTTAGCCTGGGCCATAAGATGATTCTATTACAATGCATCACTTACCTTTATGTTTATAATCAGGGCTAATGCTATAAAGTTAGATCCTGCAGGTGTTTAACCCTGTTTTCAAGCATTGCTTCCTGTTATACCTTGGGAGATGAAACATAACCGAGTAGCACACAGTGACAGAAAAGAATTTAAAGTGGTGGTATAACTTTAAAATTACTTTTTCTTGACTCTCTGATACTAGTACAATTTTACAATAATACAGTCATGTTTTAAAAAAAAACAAACCCTCCCTTCATTAGCCATAAAATGAGTTTATGTTCCCAAAGGCATTGCAGGGAATGCTGTTGTTAAGTGGAAGTTCCCAGCAGGAGGGAGCTGGCAGTGGCTCTTTGAACCACCTAATCCTGGGACACGACAGGGTTGCTGTGCTTGGGTTAATAAAGGAGATGCCACTGCCTTTATTAGGGTTCCATTTTGCCCTCAAAGCTGAAGGTTTCTTGTTTTGTTTGTGCTGAAAGTTGTCAAGTTTTGTTGTGCTGAAAGAACTTGGCAAAAGCTGAGCTTTATCATAAGCTGAACATCAGGTCCAGGCAGAGATTCCCTGTGTATTGTTAATTTTGAAGGTAAGGAAGAGGAGTTTGACTGGGAATTGCTGGATTAGCTGTAGGCTGTTTAATCTGGGTGTCCTAGCCTGAACAGGACTGACAAAATGCCTGAACCCAGGAGAGCAACATTTTGCCCTCATGAGAAAGGTGTAACTTATTATTATTAAAAGTGTAAATTATAATTATTAATTTAAAATAACGCAAAATCAAACCATGAGAGTCAAACCCCTTTTCATCACAGAACCCTGGTTCCACCACTGCCCATGCAGAATATGAATAAAGAAATGCAGATTGAGCTTCTCCTGGTGGTTTTGGGGTGTCCAGTGAAGCAGCCCCTGGCTGATAAACTCTTGCCATAGATTGGGGTCAAATGGATTTTTGTGTCTGAGGACTGGAGCAGAGATGTCAGCCAGGAAAAATCAAGGCAGCAGAATGTGCCCAGCTGTCTCCAAAGCTGGGTCACTGTTCCTTTGGGCTGGAGAACCCTTTCCCTCATTAATAAATCTGGTGCATGCTATGTGTGATTGCACACTTCCAGAGGCTTTCACTTCGCTTAAAAGCAGTGGATAATGCTTGCACATCATGAGATTTGTTTGATTTGTTATTTCCTCTGCAAGTTAAAAGTTACTCAGTGGCTCAGGTCGGAGGCGTGGCAAAAAAAAATAAAAGTTTTCTGTTATTTTTTCAGATGAAGATGTTTGCCTTGAGAGAAGAAGTGGATGTATGATGTAGTCTATGCATCTTTTGCACATATATTAATATTTCTTCCTTGTTCTAAAATAACATTGTATAAAAATCATCCTGAGTGAGGTGATCTTACTCTCTTTTGTGAGAACCATTAGAAATTACCCCAGAACACTGTCATCCTCCTTGGCTAATTACCAGACAAAGCACTGATTAAGATTAAACTCAAACAGATTTTACATTGTCTGAAGTACATAGATCAAAAGTTAAAGCAGAGTTATTTTGAACAAAGAACTAATAATGATTAAAAGCTACCTTTTTTCTCTTGTACCTTTCAATTGATTGTGGGCCTGCCTGGCTTGATGGATTAAAGTCAGTAATTTAGAAGCTGACAAAACATTACATTACAGAAAGGATAAAAGTCAACAAAAATGATACAAATGATCCTGACTGTAAGATTTAAAGCTTTTAGAGTGTAACACCTTTGTACTTTTTTCCCCATTTCCCCCAAAATCTTGACATTGCAAGCAAATTAATTGGTGTCATGTTTTCAGCTGTGGAGAGCAGAGCCTAAACCACATCAAGAATTTAAGAATAGGAAATAAGAAGGGAAAGGGTTGGACTTGATGATCTCAGAGGTCTTTTCCAACCTAGTTAATTTTGTGAATAGAGAAAAAGTGTGAATGTTAGGGTGGAGAGACATCAGAGATAAACTGTGGAATCTTGCATTGTTTTCTAGATGTTAAAAAGGAGGTTACCAGGGTATTATATAACCTTTCATCATAACTTTAGTGACACCACTAATACCACTTATAAAGTGTTATATCACTTTCTAAAGGAATAAGGAAGCTAATATTCACTTACAGAGGTGCCATCCTGGTGCTTCTGTTCATGAGAGAGGTGGAAAAACCGTCTGAGGGGATAGGAGGGGGGATGATGCACAAAGGTGGCTGAAATGGTCTGAACAATAATTTCACAAAGTTGCTCTGGCAGCAGCAATCTGAAAGATTGTGAGTAGAGCCAAGACGGAAAAAAAATGTTAATTGTCAAGTGGTGTGATGAAGCAAGAATTTAAATTCTCCAGATGGATATGAAGTGCTAGATCTCAGAAATGTTACACAGAAAAAAATCTGCAAGATTTTCCACGAGCTCAAGATGATGAATTTATGGGAAGCTGAAAAAGGAGGGCCTGGAAGCTGATGGGCAATAAGAGAAAGTTCTGCTTTGAACTTGAAGCCCTTGTTAGATATCCATGAGGAGATTTGACAAAGACAAGCTGTAATTCCAAATGTCTGCTTTAGAGAGCTGACCCCATGAGTCATGTGAAAATGTCTTAGGGGGTGCTAAGTGCCCAAATATAAGATGTGTAGGGAAAAGGGTGGGTGAGCAAGGACAGGCACCTCTTAGAGCCCCTAGAAAAAGCTGATGGCAGACAAGAAGCTGACAGAGATAAAGAGAGAGGGCAATTACAGTGGGAATTATTATCAGCTGTCTGGCTGGTGGCACAGGAGGTGAGTCAGAGATTGGGTGAGTGTGAAGAACTGGCTTTTAGCTTTGGTTTACAAAACATTCATTAGGGGGCTTTGTCAACCACATTTCCTTAAGCAGGTGGATTGTTTGGGCTGTTAGAGGGAAACTCCTGGATAAGGCCTTGAACTCTGCATCCAGCAGGTTTGAAGAGGTTGTTTCACACAGAAATGCCAGAGAACTGTAGAAACAGAGGGGAGCAGAGTGGTTATGGAAGAGGGCAAAGAAAGGAAACTGATGTCAGGAAGGAAAGAGAAGGAAAATCTCACATGAAACAGCTGAGGCCTTAAGGATTCTAGGACAGAAAGGGCTTCCTTGGAATAAAAGGGAATTGGGATCGTTTTAAGCAGGGCACCAAGCCATGGTTTCAAAGCCTGGCTGGTGTCTGGGAGCTGCAGAGCTCAGAATGAAGTCTGTGTGTCTGTCCTGCTGCTGCCCAGTGCCCAGGGGCTGCAGTAACAGGGATCAGCATTCCTGCTCTCTCTTTGTGGAAGACAACCTCAGTTTCTACAAAAAATGTCTGACAGTTGTTGCAGAAAGATGCTAAATGAGCAGTATGTTCTCCACTTATTATAATGAAATGCAATGTTCAATAGAAATAAATAGTAGCACAAAACCTCTTCTCCTCAGGAGTCTCAAATGGCACTTTCTTAACTTCATACTCTCTTGTTTTAAGGAGAAAACTCTGTTTTCCTAATGAGGTATTCTAGTGCAGTGCTTTTTTATATGATGCTAAACTTATTCTTCTAGTTTTCCTTCATTTGCTTTTAATAATACTTATAAAATAGAATAATCTGTAGGTGCTACCAAATCTGAGCCTTCAGGCTATTGCAATCACACAGTTAGAATGTAATTATTTTAAAAAGACAAGTTGTTGTTTTACTGGAAGAGAAGGTAATTGAAACGAAATCAAATAAAGAGTTTGTGGAAAACTCTTGTGTTTCTCAATATTTTTGCTAATTTTACCATGTGTTACTTCACTGTTTTCCAGGGGTTTTTTATTATTTACTTATTTTTCTAACTATTAAATTTTCTGACCACCTCTCTTAGTTTGAGGCAAAATTGCTTTCATTGCATCTGTGCTGCCCTACTGGAGTAGTTAGGCATAATAATGATTTAAACTTGATAACAGCTGAAGCTTCAAGTGCTATGACTTATTTTTGCCTTTTTATATAGTTCTAAGGCAATTTTTAGGGAAAAAGGGTTTCTGTTTATGAGAAATGTTCACACCAGAGGTAACATATATTAAAATAAAAGCAATGGCAAAGGGAAATATTCCTAAGGCAGATCTCTTTGAATCCACATTTGGGTTCCTTTTTGCTTGTATGTTGGATATATTTTTAACTTAGAATACCTTAATAAGCATCTTACACATGCCACATGAAGGTTTTGCAACAGGAGGTTTCAGATTCTAAATCTGTACTTGTGTCCAAGGGAAGACTGGAGAATTTAATGGAAAAGAAATCGTAAACAAACACAAAGTTGTCCCAAGAAATTTCAAACCCACAAACTGCTGAGAGAGGGAGAGCACTCAGGGAAATGCTTATTCCTCCTCTGCCCTCCTACAGAGGGAGCCCAAAATCAGGAGCAGTTCAGAGGGTGGAAATGTGAAAGCAGCAGTTTCCTTTAAATGGAGGAGTTATCTCAGTCAGTCCTCCTGTAATTATGAAATGGCTACCTGAGGGAAAAAAGAACAGCAAACAGATGGAATGAAGCTGTTGTCCTCAAAGTAATATTAAAAAAAACCCCTCAGACTAATTATTTTTGATCTGAAGCTCCCTGCCTTTGTTATTTACCCGCCCAGCCTACAGTGACAGCTCTAGGAATTAGTGGTAACCTAATTATTGTCATTAAGCAGGTGCACCCAGTGTGGGTTTTCTTGTGTTGGACTTTATTTTTATTTATTTGTTTGCAAATCTCCATGACATCCAGAAGTAAATGCAAAAGGGCAGACAACAATTAGGCATACCTAGAAAAACAACTCCCTAAAAAGATATTTGGAATAATTATCTGTTTGGCAGTACCAAGTCAGCAGTTTTTGCAAACTTCAAAATAAGATTATAAAAGATGAAACAGGAAAGCCTTTTTCAGCTTTTAAGAAAGATGTAAGCAATTTTAAAGTGTACTCTTGCCCTGGGAGAGTTTAGAAGTATTTCTAATGAATTAAAGTATAATAAAAGTATTTTCCTGGATGATAAAGCATTTTTCCTGATAATTTCTTAATTTCTAGAATGCTTAATTGTAGCTCTCAGGGGTGTGAGGTTAAGGCAGTATTTTTCCATGTTGAAACTATGCACTGTATTCCTTTTTTCAGCAGGGTTCCTTTTTATCTCTTTTTTTTTCAGGTTTTTTGTTGTGGTTTTTTTTTTTTCTAAGAAGTATTTGTCTTTCCTTCAAATCTTTGAGAAATCAGAAGGTTCCTGCCTAATCCCATGGACTGTAAAGGGCATTTATGAGAGTCAGGTTTGTGAAATTCTGTTTATTAGAGATGAATGGGGTGTAGATGCTTTTCAAAACAACGCTCCTCAAAAAAAAAAAAAAAAAAATTAAAGAAAATTTGAATCTCATCAGGGATTATCAGTGGCTGCAGGTTTTGCTCTGAGTAAGAGCAGGGACCAGGTGAGTCAAACACGTGGCTGAGTCCCTTATGAGGTTGGAGTTGAAAGACAAAAATCATCAGGTTCAACATGTTCAAAAGGCAAAGGTGCAAAGTCCAAAATGAATTCTGGGATCTGGCTGTAAGTTAGTGAAAGAGTCACCAGTACAAATGGCCATGGTTTGGGCTTTCCTCTCCTCTTAGAAAGACAAAATTCCACTAAAGTTAAATTTGTAACCTTGAAGAGTTATCGGTTATGAAATTAATGGTTGTGTTTTCTCCATTTTTTTTAGTGCTGAACCTGCAATTGATGTTACCAATTTCAACTAGAAAGTACCTTTAGTCAAAGAGAAAAAACACATTGTAAAGGAATGCAAATCCCTTAAAAAAACTTGAAGTGTTTTTTCCTTTGATTTTAGCAGTTTTCTGCAGAACAGAATGATGACCTTGTGGTACCTTTACTTTTTTTGTTTCTTCACAGTTGAGAAGATTCCTGTTTGTATTGTGATTGTTTTAATTGTAATTTATTACAGGTCTCCTGAGAACCTGTGAAGTAACACTGGTTTTTCCACTCAGTTTAGATAAAAAAGCAATCACTCTCATCCCAAAAAACCCCAAAACATAATACAGAAATGAAAAAATAATGGGTGTGATCCTTTAAAATCTTAAATACGTGCAACCATGGAAATGTTAGGCACAGGAGTGAAAGGTGGGAAGAAAATCTTTAGGAATTTCAGTTAAGGGGTGCATCCAGGCAGGGCTATGAAACATCTGTGCTGCTGGGTGTGCTTTTCCTACAGCTCCATCCTCTCCTCTGCTGCTGCCTGCAGCTGCCCTCGTGTGCTCCAGCCTCCTCAGGGGCTGAACAAACTCCAGCCACGCTCCAACACGGCACTTTTCCTTGTGCTGTCACAGAAAAGGAGCTCAGACTGACAACAGAACATCACTGAAATTAGGATTTGCTACTCTGAAAGTTATAAACTGTACCCGTTATGAAAAGAACAAAAATACTTTCTAATTAGTCCACTGCTTTATTAATTAAATGCATATAGTAGTATATGGAACGTGTTTGTTTTTTGCAGTTGCTGCAAAATAATCCAATTAAGCCTTAAAATTTCTTTTTCTTCCCTTCCTAAGTTAGCCTACCACATTAGTAGTCTGTGTGTGTACCAATTTCAGTCGTTGTTTCTGTACAAATAGAATTTTAATTGCAAATGACACATTGTTTGGTGCACATATTGATAGCTTCCCAGTGTGTTACATGCTTGGGGTTTATGAAGCCTTTAATATGGTTTCCTGTTGACACTTCTAAGTCCTCATTTTCACAGGTACATGTTAGGGACCTGGTTGATAGATTTGCTTATAAATATATAATGCAACAGTATATCCTTAAAAAGGAAACAGGCTAATTTTAGAATTCTGTTTATATCCTCTTTCTAAGAAAATAAATGGATGGTTTCATCCATTTGTGAGGATAAAACCAAATCCCAGCCATGTTCAAGTTTATTCAACAAGAGGAGGATGTGTAAGTTAGAAGGCAAGAGAGAAGCCATGAAAGATGTTTGAAGCCCACCTCTGGCAGTGGGAGCCCTCGTTGATGTTTCTCTAGTCCCACTTTCCCTGTCTGCAGCGAGGCACGAGGGGCACTGGGCGTGTGGGAAGCTGGGGTTTGATTGTTGTGCTGTGTTAGGAACGGCAGAGACACGACACGGGCTCTCTTGGCTGGCTTGCACAAGAGAACAAGTTTTATTAGTCCAGATTTTTATAGACAGGTCCAAGAGGTAAAACTCTCATTGGTCGTTAAACCAACACATCACCAGCACTGGACAATTGGGAACAACACCCCTTGACTGCTTCTTACAAGTAAACAAGGATCCAAACAACACCTGCTGAGGTTGTTTTCCCTCTCCAAGGGCTGTTTGGATTCCTCCTGATGATTTCCCAGGCCAGTCTGAGAAAGTTCTGTGACTTGGTTTCACACAGGCCCAAGCTAATGCCTGAAGGCTATAATCTGTTATTTGGCCATTGTCAGTTCCCACGTTTGGTTCTGCCTGCAGGGGTGGGGCTGAGCCGCCTTGGGTGGTGCTTTGGGTGCTGTGCTGGGTGCTGTGCTCAGTGTTTCCCGTTCCCATCCCCGTGGGTTTGGCCCAGAGCTGGAGCTGCCATCCATCCGCTGCAGGTGCTCCGCGCTGCCGCGGCCTTGCAGCAACGCTGCCTCTTCCCAGCAAACCTCCCAGGGACCAAATTAATGGATCTCATATTGTATTGATTGTGGCCAATAAGTGCCTAAATGATGTGATGCAAGGCAGAGGGATTATGAAGGGAAGAGGGAAGAGGCAGCTTGGAAGAAATATGCGGTTTAATTACAGGATGAATTTCTCCAATCTACCTCCCCCTAGGAATTTAACAAATAGGACTAAGTGCACTTAGCTGTTCTTGACATCTGTTGAAATGATATCTGCCCGTGATGAGGGAATCATGGGGATTGGTCTGAGGGTATTGTCAGGATCACTGAGCCGCAGGAAACTGCTTCCCTGGCTACAAAATTAGACGACAGAAAAGCCTGCATTAGCAGTTTTAGGTCAAGCTGTAATGATTACGATTTCCATAACAGATTCTGCTTTCTGATTTAATGACACCGGCTCTGTCTTTAGAAAGCTGCTAAGTAAATATTTAAAATGGTGTTGAAACATAAGCAATGAAATATACATATAAGCTGGAATCAAAATCAATTCCTGGGACTGGTGTTGGTGGAAACTTGATCTATGACTTTCAAGAGAAATGTCCAAGTTTACACCTTTTTTATGATCTGCTATGACATGTTATGAAGCTCAGAATCTCTTAGGTAAACAATGGAAAGGGAGTAAAACCCAGGGAACACAAAAGCTGGAGCATCAGCTTAAATTCTCTAGGAAGACAAGCATGGTGAAGAGTGATATTGTGTATTTGCTCATTTTGATTACATCTATAATTCAGCAGGAAGTATGTGTTGCTTAATGCTTTCTACTGCATTTTATAGTATTTATACTATACCTCTGCACCAGAGAACCTGGCAATACCTTTAAAGTCCTCAGAGACATAAGTTTCTTTGCATTATTTGAAAGCTGTGTTTTCTCGCGCTTGGAGCATTTATGTGTGTATTACCTCATAAATTACTTGTCATTTCCTCTGAAAAAGTAATGAACATTTATTTGAGGAGGTAGAAACAGAAGGTGAGAGTGTGTATCCTGTTATCTGAGCTGCCTGTGCTGCCTGCATGTGCATTCTGACTCTGCCTTTTGCCCATGCAAGAACTAAAAATCCACAAGATTAGGCCCAGGGAGGGGATTCTTTCTTTTGTGTGTAATGCCTGCAGTGTGCTTGTTCTGTGATTTCCATATAGAATTTGAAAGCAAAAATATGTGGCTCATTCATTTTGCTGTAAAAGACAAATAAGGACTTAGGGATATATGAAATATTTATTGTTAGGGATTTTTACAGATCAAGTCATTAAGGATGGAATTTTAGTTTGTGTGGCCATGCAGCCACACAATTCACACAATTTTCCTGAAAATTACTCTGATTTCACATCCATCTGAATTCCTGATGCCTTTCCCTGTTTTACTGCATTGAGGTTAACTGGGAAAACACATCCCAAACACGATAAATCACAGCAACGTTAAAAATTTAGTGTTCTGCTTGGCTTTTATTTTCTTGTTAAGTTCCTGAAAACAGAAATACGTTTGCATTAGCGATCCACAAAAATACAAAGACACACAGGTTTTGCATTCCTGCTCTGTTTTTAGAGCCCCCCTGACCCCCAGTGATGTGTCTGTGTGAGGAGCTGGGCTCAGCCTCCCCTGGTGCTCATGGAGAGTTTTATCCAGTTGCTTTCCTGTGGAAGCAAACCTCAGGGATCTCTGCAGAACCAACAGGCCAAAGTGCAGCCATCACTTCTTAGAAATGTGCAGGAAAGCAGAAGATTCTCTTTGAAAATCTTGGCCAGGCTCCAATAGGCTACACCAATGTCAGAACCAAAACATTTTAGTACCCATTTTGCCCAGCAGACTGAGTCATTGGGTCACTGTATACAAAAAAGAAAGCAGCTGATTCCCTCTTGAAAACACAAAAAAAAGAAGGAAAAAAATAAATTAGCACATTCTCTTCTAAGAGTGGACTTGTGGTTACAATTTAGAAATCCTTTATTAGTATTTCAGTTGCAAGATTTGGGATTGCTTTCCAATATCCTTTGAAATATGGTGTGATGTAAAATAAAACCCCAAATATCTGAGAAATTAAAAATTATTTGCACACCAAGCATAATTATTACCTTATTTTTAGAGCTGACTTTTTTTGATATCTCATTGCCAACTTTGCTGAAACAGGAAAGTTTTTGTTCTTAGCATATATTGTCTGGTAATAGGATTAAACAGAATGTTAATTTGTTTCCCTCTGCAGCTAAAATACTGTGGTCTTTTTAACAGAAATAAAATAGGTTGTGTTTTTTTTCTCCATGTAAACATATTAAATTATAATACATCTATAATTACTAGGTAGTGTGGTTTTTTTTTACTTTTACATGAATATGAGCTCTCTGCCATAGTGTATCATATCTCAGAGCAACTTCAAAACCTCTGTGATGTAACTTATCTAGGCTAAAATTCTCTAGGCTAAGTTTGTTCAAATCTCGTACCCATAATTAGGCATCTAAATATAATGGCCTGATTCTTGAAAGATGTGAGCACTTTTAGGTACAGGGACTTGCTAAGATTTGCTGTGCTCTGCATTTCAAAATCCAGGCCATATATGTAGGCAGCCTAAATATAGATTCATGAACTAATTTAAGACTTAAATAGACTTCAAATGCTGTGGCATGTTGCTTAGTTCATGCTATTCCTGCTGGAGAAAAGCAGTGATTCCAGCAGTGATCCTCGTCTGCCTGGCACTGATGGAAAAGGGTTGCTCTGTGTTTTTCAAAGTGCTTTTGAAAGCTCTGTAACAGCTCAAGGTTGTATTGTGTTATCCCTGTTTAAGGCACAAGTTCTGTCTTTTATGTTCCAAATTTCCTAAGAATGTAATGGAAAATTGTTTAGGTGGAGCCCTTTCAGTGGGACTGAATTATGTATGGATAATGTGAAATGCCTGCTCTCTTCAAAGCCAGGATGTTTAAGGGGAACACATTTCCTTGCTTTGAATAAAACTCATTTTATATTTAACAAAGCATTTCCACCTGTCAGACACTGTGTTCCTTTTTCTTCCTTTGTCCATGGTATTTTCAGGGCTTACAGAAAAAATGCTTCAGGGGTTGCTTTGTTTTTTTGAATTAGAATAAATTGTAAGAAAAACTTCAGTTGTAAGTGGCTTTTATCCATCAATTTAGATTCCTCAAGACAAAACAAGATATTTAAAGATGTGATATCACTGTCACAAAATCTCAGTGTAGTTGTCATTGCTAATACCTTGTAGTTCTCATCAGGCCTGGCTTTGGCAACCAAATGAGAGAGAGTGATGAAAAAAGCCAATTATTCTTCATTTAATGAGGTCATTGTGCCTGCAAACCAGTCCAGAAAGTCCAAACTCGAATTTGAATGTATTCATTAACACCATTTAGTCTTTGTCCAACTTGGAGTTCATTTTCCTATATTTAAATTTGGTGTCTTTTGTTAATTGAGGCTTCTTGTAATTGTTGGGATGTGGATGATTGGAAATGGAGCTATAATAGTGAACCAGCACTAACATTGCTCTTTCAGGTTTCAGGTTGGTTCAGTTTGATGATTTTTTTTTGTTTGGGTTTTTTTGATTTGCTGATTTTTTTCTCTCTCTCTTTTTTTTTAATCACATTATTTTTATGGATGTTAAAAAGTACAGGCATTGATCTGAATATGTTCTGTAGCAGGCAGAGAGACATTTATAAAGAATATTCAGAAGTATATTATTGTACTTTCATGTATTGTCTGTGTTTTATTAGAAAATGACACTAACTCTATCCTCCTCTTTAAAGAAAATTTTCAGAAATGGATAGCAATGCTTGTGACACAGGGTAACAGAAGAATGGTGTTGAGCAAATATTGTGGTTCACTGTTTCTCCTAATGCCCCATCATTTCATTCTCCCTCTCACTGTGGAGAGGCTTTCCTACACACTTCTTTACCCTCTGAAGGAAGAGTGAGGCTGAAAAAAACTAGAGCTATCACCGTGTTAGAAAAATATCAACAATCAAGTTGTTAACGTATTTCCACATCTCACGAACCTGCTGTCAGTCTAAACAAGGCAGGAAAACTCTTGCACTGATGTGAAATCTCTGTGATTCCTTGGAAACTCAGTGTTTTCAGCATTCAGCTTTCAGACCAGCTGCTGCTGAGCCAACTCAAGAGTGTGATTTATTTATTTTTTTAAAAAAATAAAATTCTTACCAGTGATGAATTTAGTTACTTTCTTGCCCCCTCTTTTTTTCATGCAATGTGAGTCATTCATAAACACTTTGTGGTTTAGGCAGCAAAGTGGGAGCAGGAGTATCTAAAGAAAAAGGAAAAAAAAAAAACCCACCAAGAAAATGTGTAGCCAGAATGACAAATCCTTAGGCACAGCTATAAAACACACAAATCAGTAGCACAGAGCCATAAGAATATATTGACTGTGGCTCAATCTCATCAGAAGATTGATCAATCCAGCTGACTTGCATTAATTGTGAAACAGAAGGAACGCCGCGATCAATGATAGGCATGAAAGTGCAGCGGTAATGATGCCACATCCAGCTAATCCAATAATGGAGAACCTGATGGATAGCATATTGGAATTCCACTGCTCGGGCCCCTGTCACAATAAAGTATATCCTGCAATTATGGGGAAAAATCGAGCAGGCAGCAGTGGAGGCAGCCTAATCGGGCAGCGCCGCAGTCGTTCTCCTGATTAAACACCGCCTTAAGTGGCACTCAAACACTGCAACTCGGCTGAGGTCTAAGAGGTAATCCTTAAATTCATGTCAAACCCTCGATTTTAATCGAAGCAAACTATGAATATTAAGATGTGTGCAAGATCTCCAGTTAACTGGGCATTTGAGCAGTGGTCACTGGTGTCTTGCTGTTGGCCACAAGGAGGAAGGATCACCGCTGAGGTGTGAGCCACCAGCCACTTGTGCTGTGAATCAGTTTGCCTTTAGAGAAGTTTAAAGATCTGCTGGGAAAAATAATACTTCTGACAGACCTGTGGAGAGTTCAAATTTAGTGAGCTTCTGCCCATGTTTGCCTATGGTTACTAATTTCAGTCTGGTCAATCTTGGGTGTTGATTGGAGGAAGAATAGATTTTCAGTAATAAGTTCAGCCAGACCTGTGGCTACACTTTAGATTTAGTGGTCATCTGCTTATTATGAAACCAACCTGAATCCTCTCCAAAATACAGCATCTGTCACATTAAGGACTCAGTGTTTCAATTGTTATGAAAGTATTGACTTTTCTACCATTACTTTTATACTGATGCTTAATTTTTATCATGGAGTTTATCTCTGCAAGTCTGCTCATTGTCATTTTGACTTTGCTCTTGGCTTGACTTTCTAAGACCCAGCATTGTGTGGAAGATGTCAGGAGGCTGCAGGGTCCTTGCAGGAACCCCTTGGCAGTGGATGTTTAAGTGTCCTGTTCCCCTGCATCTCCCTGGGGCACTGGGTTCTTCCTGCTGTGCTTGGAAAGGACCACTGGGAGCTGCAGAGCAGTCATCACTGGCTTTTTCACCTCATCCCTTGCCAGCAGTAGTTCTCAGTATTTGTTTTCATCTAGGGGGATAAAGGACCAGTCTTGGAGCTGCTCAGCATCTAGGGTGTCCAGGGGCTGCTGTTTCTGGGGGTTTGAGCAATCATGGGGGAAATGGATGGCTGCCTCAGCACTGAGGAAACGCCTGAACCCCTCTGTGGATCACTGCTTTGCCTTCTGGAAATTGCTGACTGCTTTAATTCCAGTTCTGGATGGGGATTTTTATGTTTCAGCTATAGAAATTTGCCACTTTTCACATACAAGTGTTTGTGCACAAATTGGACTGAGGTTTTGACACTTGACAGGTCTTGAAACTCTTCAGTGGAACCTGACTATATCCATGTGCAAATGTAGCGGGTTTCTCTTGAACAAAACACTTTGCTGCTCTCGCTGGGCTTTTTTCTTTTGAAGAAGTTGTTGAGGCAGAGAAGCTTGGGGACAATTATTTAAGCAAATAGCAAGCAAGCTACAATATTCCCATTCCCGTTGATGTGTGCTGGTAACAACTGTTATGGCAGGTTAGGAGCTCTGTGTGCCTTGCTGAGCCCTCTGACCCTGGAGTGGGATTCTCCCAGTGTGAGCAGGAATTGTCCAGCCTAATTCCCTGCTGTAGAAAAGCCAGCATTTCAAGGCTGCAGGTCACATCTTCTGTTCCCCTTTTAGTGCAGTGTCATTTTCTTGGTGTTGTGGGGAAAGGATCTGGCTTGTGTGGGGCTTTTTTTGTATGGGGCTTTTCTTCTTCCTCCCTAATGTTGATTTTACCTGTGGGGACTGAAGGGACAAAAGGAACAAGTCTCCTTCCGTGGTTATAGTGTGAATGCACGGATGAAATTAAGGAGATCATTTATCCTAAGTGTTCTAAGTATTCCAGAGTGTTTGTTTTCAATAGAAAAATTTAATTAAATACTGGTTTAATAAGTGATCAATAAGTCCTGAAATGGTTTTCAGGCTGCTTAAGTGAGCTGACAACAAAGATTGTATCCTTCTGTTTCTTTGCAAGTAGAAAATAGAATTCATGTCCTTCAGGGTTTTTTCCTTTAAAAATACTGCAGTATAACCAAAATATAAGTTGTGCATGTATTACCACCATTCTGGCTGTTAACAGAATCTCTTGCTGTGAGGAATGGCCTGGTACAGTGTGTATTTTCCAAACCTATTTTTGACTGTGTGAAGTGTTAACAGTTCACTTTACACCTCCCATTATAGGAGTAATAATAAAGAGAAGGCGACTTCAGACTCTGTGATGGTAGCTAATTGCTGTGGAACAAACCCTTGCCTTCTCCGAGACTTTGTTCATTTCTTTTGGTCACCAGGGAATAATTTTAATACATGGAAACTGTATTCAAGTTATGTTCCAGCAGTAAATGAGATCTACTTACTTCTTTCCAGAACAATTAATTTCAAGCCAGCCTATGTTAAAGAAAGTACTGAGCAGTGTGTTTTATAATTGCTGGAGAGCTGTACATGCGATATTAGAATAGAAATATTGGGTTTCTTTTCAAGTTTTGAATAATCTCAGTAGACTTGCAAGCTGCTATGAATAATTCTGTAAAGTCTAAGTGAAAGAGTTCAGCGATTTTCCCTCCTCTCTTTGAGATTACTGCAGTTATTTGAGACAAAAAAGGCAAAACACTTCAATATTATGGAAAATGAAGACACTTTAAGACTGAAGTAGTAATGGATATCCTGAAGGCATTGGTCAAAACAAACTGACTCCAGCACCGAGTTTTTTAATGCCTTTTTTTCTCTCAAATAAGTTGTTAGATGCCACCAGTCATCTGTGAAGTTACAACACGGTGTCTTCATAGCAGAGGAGCTTCTGTAAACGCTTAACCTGGCTGTCAGCAGTTTAACATCAGCTCCTGGGTGTGTACCAACCCTCACAGGCATTCCTGAGCAGAGACAGGACATGCAGGAATGGCTCTAAACTGTAAACACAGGGCAGAGCTGGGTTAGATTTCAGATGGAATTTAGATTTAGATGGAATTGTGTCCTGTGAGGGTGGGCAGGCCCTGGCACAGGGTGCCCAGAGAAGCTGTGGCTGCCCCTGGATCCCTGGCAGTGCCCAAGGCCAGGCTGGACGGGGCTTGGAACAGCCTGGGACAGTGGGAGGTGTCACTGCCATGGCAGGGGGTGGCACTGGGTGACCTTTGAGGTCCCTCCCAACCCAAACCCTTCTGTGATTCAGCGATTAGTTGTGGTGCCTGCAATGAACTATCTTAGGGCCTCTTTCTTTGGGTTGTTTTTTGGGTTTTTTCCCCTTATTTTTAATTTTTCACATGGTAGCTAAAACTTTGTGCTTGGCACGTAGAGCTGGGCAGGTGAAGAGCCATGATTTTTCCATGGGAATCTGTTTTTTCCATGGAACTGCACTGCCAAGGTGCTGCTGCTCTGCTTGCCTTGCAGTGATATTGCCTTTGCTAATTTCTGTGTTGTGCTCTTGAACTAAAACTTGTAATGCAGATGGTGACCCTGGAAGGTCTTACAAACTTGCAAGTGCTCAAAAAGGTGTTAATGCTTTTCCCCAGGAAAAGAGAGGGGAATTTTAACCTCCTCCAAAGGATTGTTTCATCTGTAATTAGCAGAAGCAAGATCATACAAATACAGAAATTGGTGAGCTAATTGCAGTAGTCTGGCAATGAGGGGCTCTACTGGGATCAATTAACATGATCTAGATATTAAAGGAAAGCAGAATGTTCCCTCTTTTTTCCCCTCCTAAGATTTGCCACATTTGTCTCTTAAATACAGACTCTTGCAAGGTAAAAAAAACAAAAAAACAAAAAAACAGAGGGTTGGCTTTTATTTTTTTATTTTTTTTTTTCATATTTCCAGAGCAATAAAAGCCATCATGATGATCTTCAGTTCTGCTGACATCCTGCTTGTTTCTTTTACAGCTGAGGCCAAGTGTCAGGTACAGCTGGGTACCAGTGGGAAGGGTTGTTGACTGGTGCTCCAACTTTTTGGTATTTAACAGCAGAATTGCTCTCCTGTTGAAACAGGCCCTGGTTCTTCAGCTCAGTACACTCTGGTACACATCTGTGGGGTTTTGCACTATATATTTGTACTGTGGGATGCCCTTAGACCTAAACATAGGTGGTTAAGATATCGTTTCCACTGGTGCTGTACATGATAATACAAAGTATTTACAACATGTATGTGGCTGGACTTGACTGGAAGTCACAGGGGAAGAGAATTGGCTTTTTCAAACCTGTAAATTCTGGGAAATGGTGTCAAGCTGGTCAGCAGTAATGCATTAATATTTGAAGTGTTCTGTGCTGTTTTTCCCATTTTGTTGGAGCCATGCAGGTGGTGTTTCCCAGCTGGGGGCTGCTGGAGCAGGGAAGGGAGCTCCAGCCCTGCCTGCCCTGGGATGAGAGAGCCCAGAGTGCTCCTCTGGGGAGGAAACGCTTCCAGCACTTGGTGGACACTGACTCCAGCTCCAAACACTGCGCTTGATATTCCACCTAAAAGCAGATTAGTCCTTGTTGGAAGTGACAGGGTGCCAACAGCAGAATATTTACTGCTTTTAGGAAGATTTAATCCCTGCTATCCTGATCCAGTGTGGGGCTGTTCAGCTTCCTAAGAGCTGACTACCAAGGCTCAGCAGGAAGGGGAATTTCTCACCTCTCTGGCAATCACTGCTCATGCATTCCTCCTTGCCTCTGAACAACAGAGGAAAAATGGGGTTTGAAACTTGGTTATTGAGCACTACAAGGAGTAAAATGCAGAGAAAATGGACTGCAGTATTCTTTTTCATTTTTAGAAAATAATTCCAGACATCAGAGAGGGATTTTATATAACCTGGTAATGAAGAATAGTTCTTCTCTTGTTCTCTGGGCCCCAGGCGTTCCACATTACTGAAGCTGGAACAAGACATGTACAACAAGAATGTATGAAACCTTTAAGATTTTATTTTTTTTCTAATAACTAGATAGCTGCTGAAGTTATTTTCTTCTCAAAAAGAAGTGATTATAGGCATATTTCTTATATAATTAGTTCAGAACTATGAAATGAAACCAAAAGTTACTGGTCTTCCTCGCTCTCCCTGTGAAATGCAGAGGTTTGTCTTATTTCTCACAGAGATGGATAGTTAGATAATGGTAGTAAAGCTATTTGAAATGCAGACTAACTCCTTCCTTTTTGTTTTGTGTTTCACTCAATCCATTTTCTATTATAATCCCTATGGAATTGGATATCAATCCTTTCCCACACCCCTAGCCCCCATTTTGCTGATGCTATTGACTTGCTTTGAGGAAAATATTTCCCCTTTTTTCTTTCTTTCTTTCTTGGTAGGTTTGGTTTTGTTGTTTTGGGGTTTTTTTTTGTGTGTTTTCAGTTTCTTTTCTCTTAAAGACAGATGGTGGCAACACTGTTCTTTGTAAAGCAAAGAGAAAGCAGCTGGTGAGGTCCATGGCTGCTTCCAGTGTTTCAAAGTCTCTCTTGGCTTTCCAGTGGAGCTGGTGCTTAAACCAAGCACACAGTTATCTCCTCTCTAACTGTAACAGTAAAAAATAAAAATAAAAAAACCCCACAAATATACTAAATTTATGGCATAGTACAGATGCAGTACCTTTCCTTCTTGGCTTCCATATTTAAATCCATACTTGACTTAGGAAAAATTTGTTGTCGTCTAGTAACTATAAAATACTAAGAGGAAATAAAATCAATGTTGGCCCCAGCCTTAGCATGCAAACCACACACACACACTCTAAGATATGGTCAAATAGTGCTTACTCAGGAGATTCAGCTCCAGGAATCGAGCAGCACTGAGAACCGCTATAAAATATGCAGGGAATGAAAAAAAATCTGTTTAATAGATGCTCACAAATTGTTGTTTTTATAAGATCAAGGTTTTTTTTTTTAATTCCCTTTAGGTTAAAAGAATCCTCATGATTGATATCTCTCAGACTTGGACAGGTTGAAGTTGCTTGCTGGTGTTTTCCCCTTCTTGGCAGTGTTATTAGTCCCAAGTCTCCAGGTTGCTAAATGTACACATATGAATTACAGTGTTTCAGGGCTTTGGGGAAAAACAAACAACCACAAGACATCTCCATGATGTATTTTAAATCTGGCTTTATTTAGTAAAGAATGCTTTGCAGCCATTTTAATGAATTCTTGCTCCTGCCCAGCACGGGCAGCACGCTCTGAGTGAGAAGTGAGTCTCTCTTGCCAGGCTGCATCTGTAACCTGTCACACTGCTGCATGCTTGCCAGGGGTAAAAGGAGGTTTCCCATCTTCACAAGAGGGCTTTATCTTCACCAGCAACCAGACAGGTACAGTGAGAGCTCAGACTAGGGAAAAAAAAAAAAAAGTGAGGAAAAAAAAATCCAATTTTGTGGAAAATCTAAATTTGTAGAACACATTTTTATCTTTAGAATGGAAGTAATTTTTTTTAATTGCCTTTTAAAAATGGAGGTTTATTTAAAGAGATTTACCACATGGATGCTTTAAAGCTCCTGAATCTCTGTGACTCAGGGCCTCCAGCTCTGTCACTGTCCAATAGCAGCTGCTGCTGCAGGCTCTGGGAACCTGAGTCAGGTGCCTGGGCTGCTTGGAAGGCTCAGGTCCCTAAAAAACCCATCACAGCAGCAGCTGAAGGAGAGGGGGATGAGTTTAGAGAAACTGTCAGGTCATTACTGAGCAGAACATCCCTGCAGAACTCTGCATTGTTTTAGATCTGATAAATCTGACGAACAGCTGTCCCTAGCAGCTGAACCCCAGGGTTTGTATCCAGCTCTAGGTGTGGAAAAATACCTTTTCAGCTGCCTCTTTGGTCACTTAAGGAGGATTTTGCTGTCCCTGGACCTGTGTGAAGCTCTTGCTGCTGGTGCTCAGTTTGCTGTTGGTGTGAGGAACCTGCAGCTCTTTCCCTTCTGTGCTGGACACTTGCTCCTTGTTCCCAGGCTTTCAGGGCTATCCCATGGCCTTCCTAAACTTTCAAACTCCAGAGACCTTCATGCCATGCAGCAGATGCAAGCCAAAGGCTGTGTTTTCTCCAGAGGCAGGATTTATTTCTTTATGTAAGGGTGGGTGTTAAATACCAGAAATGCCATAGTTTAGACTTATTTGTCTATTATGGGTATTAGTGTAGCTGAGCCCAGGTCATGATTCTTAAGCAAAAATATCCTATCACAATGGAAATTAATTGTTGTTTGTAATTGTGTGTGCCTGCTTGAGACACATCAGGAATTTTTATCTAAGTAATGAGACACCCCTGTCTCAGAATATGCACACTGAGGTGTGAAAGGCCTGAATTCCACTCTCTAGACACAATTAGAAATCAAAACAATTGCTGTGATATACTGAAAAACCAGACAAGTAACCTCATGCAGAGCAGCATTCCCTACCCTTTTAATTGCTGCTTATCCTGTCTCAGTAAGTGAGGTAATTGATGTTTTACTCTCAGAATTGATCTCGGTGTTTCAGGTAGTTAGCAGACTGGAATGGCTTCTGCATCACAGCACTAAAAATCATTGTGCCTCATAAACTAATCCCAGGCTCAAATATGTGGCACACCCGAAGGCTCCCTAGCTTAAAAATGATGGGTTTGTTTGGGTCTTGGGTCCACTGGACCAGATTGGGATTAATCTGAATAAGCACAGAGAACATCACAGCACTGGTCCTGCTCTTTGCAATTCTCCTGCTCACAGCTCTCCCCACTACATCAGAGCTTTGAGGAGCTCCAGATGATGTCTGCTGGTGCTTTGTTTGTTCCTGTTTGAGTGAGAGGAGTTGTTTGGGCTCACAGCAAGCTGGCTGAACAGGGTGGGGATTTCAGTTTGAGCAGCTTGACCCAAGAGCTCTCAGGTAATGTGCACATTCCTGCAGGTGTGGGACTCACCTCAATGCCTTGGCTTCACTTTGCTTCTTCACGTGTGTTAATACAGCATTCCTGGGAGGAAAAGGGAGGACAAAAAGAAATAATATGCAAGTCAAAATACTTTTGTAGTATTGCATGTTTATCTCATTGCAAAGTTTAGCATAGAAGTTCTAGAAATTCAGGTGTAAAAGCAGCACAGAATTGTTCTGAACATTGGAAATGAAAGGAATGAAAAGCAGAGAGTAAATGACACCTTGCTTGAGGCTACAGCTGTGGAGGATTGAACACACAGGCTGGGCCACCACACTGGGAGTGTTACCTGCATGCAAATGAAGGTGAAATGTTCCTTCTGAATGGCGTGTGCAGTCATTATCTGGATCGTGTGTATTGCTGTGTGATGTTGGAATGAGCCAGAAACATCATGGTTTGGTTTGTTCCCTCCTGTAATGGAAACACACAGACACACATGCAGGTGGAAGAGATGCTTCTCTCTCCCCCTCCCCATCCCTATTCCATACAGAGCTGTAGATAAATGTGACAAAACTTGCAGATGGAATTCTTTGTCCTTGATGACTTTCAATCTGGGCCAAGGTGTGGCAGAAAAGTGAAGATAGATATGTGAAGAAAAGAGGCTATATTTGTTGCAAAAAGAGAGGATATTTAGATCTTTCATGCTTATATAGTAAAATATTTCTCTCTGCCTTCTCAAGGGTCCGGGGTTCAGGTCACAGTTTACCTCACCTCGTCATAGCTCATCACAAAGTTTTGCTGAGGTGTTGGGAGCAGCACTTTCATGCATGAGGATGGCATGCAACATGCCACTGCAATTATTTCAAAAGCTGTAGACACAGTACAGTTTTGAAGCTACAATTTCAAGCTTGTTATCCTGGAGGTCATTGAAGAACGTGACATTTCGTTTGCAGAATGAGCCTGGCTGTGCATGCAGGTGCACGCACATACACAACTTTTAAATGTTTCCTTCTCCTTTGCTATTTTTAGGGCAGTGAGGCTATTGCTGTGGTCTCATTAAAAGGTGAAAGAAAGTGTTTAACTTTGTCAGCTGCACCTGATTTTCACCAATGACTGCTCATTTTCTTAACAGAAAAGTAAAGAATACTTTAAATGAGACATACATGTTCAAGGTAACCTTACCACTTCTGAGTGAGAAGAATACGGTGCCCTAATGGATGCTGTTATATGACAATCTGTAAATGTCTTTCATTATTAAGTGTCAAGGTTTCTTTTAGGAAAGCTTTAGAAATTCTTGGGAGAAATGTTTCATTGCAGCAAGCTGTAGCAGTGCCACTAAAAATATATTGCTAATTAAAGTTTATTGACAGTCTCTGTAATGCGTTCCTGGAACAAGTCAAAGCACTGAGTAGTTATTGAACGTGAGGCACTGCATCTTCTATAGTTAGTTAAGCTGTTTAGGAGAGGAGATTAAGGTACTCTGCCCTTCCTTCCCTCTGTGGTTATTGGCTGTGCCTGTTGTGCAGAATAAAACACTTTCCTCTCAGGATACCAATGCTGCAGACTCCAAGAAACTTTGGCTCTGTCACTTGGCAGCCATGGGCACGTGGGGAGGACAGGTAAACACTGCCAGGGTCTGAGAGGTCCATCTCCCCAGGAAGGGAAAGAGCTTGGGCTGTTCACCAGGCAATTCCTTCAAGGTGCAGTTCTGAAGCTGGGCAAGCATAAGCAGAGTTTATCCTTATCCTTTACAGTGTGTGGCTGTAAGTGAAAGAGATGTAATTTATACCTGAGCAGTTGTGATGTGGACAGTGGAGAAGGTGTAACTCAGACCTGTGCAGTTGTGATGTGCACAGTGTGAGGGATAGGGGGGAAGGTGTAACTCAGGTGTAACTCAGGTGTAACTGTGCAGTTGTGATGTGGACAGTGTGAGGGACAGGAGGGAAGGTGTAACTCAGGTGTAACTCAGGTGTAACTGTGCAGTTGTGATGTGGACAGTGTGAGGGACAGCCTTGCTCACGTGGGGTGATGCCCAGCCCTGCTGCAGCTGGATCAGAGCAGTTGCAGCTGTGGGTGTGACTGCTCACACTGCACAGCCTGTGCTTTGCTGGTTTTGCTTGTTTTGCCTATTTAGAGTCATAGAACACATTGGGTTTTAGGGCATCCTTAAAGGTCATTTAGTCCAAAATTACATCTGTGATTTCTTCCTGGTATCATGGACCTGGAAATCTCTTGTAAGCTCTTACATAATGATCCTTGGGTGTAAGCACCAGAAGCATTTGCACTGTCTTGCCACATCTCTGGAGTACTCTGAGACACAGTGAATCTATGAGGCATTTTGTAAATGCAAGGAATAGGATTTATTCTTCAGATGACTGCCAGAAGACTTTTATTCTTCTTTAAATCACAAAGTCTAAGCTACTCATTTCAGTAGAGTTCCTCTGCAATTCTGTTGCTGTAAGCAAGGGCAAAGTACTGCATCTGGGAAATAAGATTTACAGTAAAAATCAGAACCAAAACAGGATTTTTTACTTGGAGTACGAAGTGAGTATCAACATCTTTCCAAAGTGAGTGGTTTGTGGCTCTGAGAGCCAAACATTCTGCCTGCTTGTACAACCTACAGTTCCACTGAGGAACATTATCTGAGTTGTAAAAAACCATGTATAAAGCTCCTTATGGCGGGCTTGGTCCTAGAGCTCATTACATTTCTGCTCTCTTTCTGCTGATTCAAGCTTCTTGCACGCACAGAAATGGCCAGAGGAGTTGTGTGATGGAGAGGGGGAGTGAACCCTGATGCAGAGCCAGGTCAGGCTCGTGCTGTGAGAGTAGGAACAGCCCCAGTGCAGGGGGACAGACATGATTTACCCTCTGGGACTAACTGATCCAAAACCAAATAAAGCACACTCCTGATTTGGGGTGTATTTACTGAGCATCACGCACAGGGTGTGAAGTTCTCTCTCTGAACTTCACAAAAGCACAAGTCCTGCACGTCCTTGCTGTGCTTTAGGGAAAGGATCTCACCTGCAGGGTCCACAACTTGATAAATTAATGCAGCAAAGGCAACCCTTGCTTCTCTCAAAAGATTCATAGCAAAAATCCCTGATAAGTGTGGCAAAGGGTGCCACACTTGTGTTTTCTGTGTGCAAGCACAGAACCTAGCACTGCATTTCCAGTGTAAAACAGAAAGGTATCTAAATGTCATTAATGCCTTAAATTGCCCTATTGAAAATGTGTGTGGATACTAATGACCAGCTTTCATCTTGCATTTGCCTCCTTGAAATTCTCTCCCAAGAGCTAAAGATAAGCAGCATGTATGTGTTCCATAAGTAATGAAGTTATCCACCAAAATGTCAAGTTTTAGGTAGAGTGATAGATGAGAACAGACTGTCATTTTAATGCACTTCATGTTTCACCTCTTTTTTGCATTCAGATTTTGCTGCCTAGAATATGTATGTAAAATACGTGTCTGTATCTGTGTCTATAAAGAAACAAAACCCAAACCAAAACAAAGGAAAAAAAAAAATCAATGGCTTGATTAACCAACTAAATTACACTATAATAAGGTGCTATTAATTATCTATCAGTTTAACAACAATCCTAGACTATAAATAGTTGTTTAATATTAGCATTCTAATGTTTTCCTTTGTTTTTATCCATAGATGAATAAAATAAGTTTTGCAGATCAATTTGCTGATGATTGATCTACAAGGTTAATACTGCAGAGTGACCATTTAGTATGCTTTGGATCACTTCATATAAAATAAACTATTTTACATATATAAATACACCCACAGATACACACACACAGCCTTTCACTTTATGACACCCTAAAGATTAATGTTTTAATTGGAAAAAGAGCAGCTCTGAGGAAGGGGACAAATGGAAGTCTGGATATCTCTCAGCTCATGGGCTTCTTGCTGACAAGGCAATATCTGGTTTCTCAGACCAGTTCCTTCTGTAATGACCTCTCCAGCCAATAAAGTGGATCTGCCAGATAAAAGCTGTGTTTTGGGTTTTTTGTAATTTGTCAAGCATCAGTGGCTTATTTTTTATCAGCACAGAAGCAGAGTGATTGGTCTTGCAGATGTTTGCTGATAGCACACGGGCTGGGGCTGCAGGAGCACTCTGTAACACAACTGGCTTTGGTAATTGTCTGGAAATCCATGCCTGTCTCCAGTGATATCCTCATTGTCAGGCTGCTGTTCTCTGCTCTGCCTTGGAGTCTTCTTGAGTGGTTACCTGCAGCTGGAATAGCTGCCACTTTAAAAGGCTAGGAGTAATTTTCTGGAGAAAACTCTATGTAAAGTGGAGTTTTTACTTAAACCCTGTTTTAATTTTACTGTACATTCTTGGCCTATAGATTTTAGCTGTCTTCTCTGTCCATGATCTTTACCTCAGAAAACCTTTCATGAAGCACATCAGATTTATTGTCTTGTTTGAGTAATACAGACCCTCAGAATTCAGCAATACCTGATACTCAGATACTAATTAGTATCTCCAATTTCTTCATTCTATATTTACACTAGCTTTATCACTTAATTGGTATTCATACCATTATCTGCAATTTTCTTTTTCTTTCCCTGCATAGAGTCTTTAAGGAAAGAAACTTAAAACCCTTTTCCCCAAAGGTGCAAGATTTTACAAGAGGAAATTTTGTGATAATGATATGCTTATGAAACAAGAATTGTTTGTGCTGCAGTGAATAGGGTAATACCTGTAATATGCCAGGCTTGGTTTGGGCCTGTGTACATTGTAAGATAACAGACTTTAATTCTGTACTGCTTGCTGCTTTACCATTGCAGTATTTTTTATTTTGTTTTTTGTAGTTTATTCTTTGTTTCTTCTTTTTTCCATTTATTCTTTGTAGTGCATTGCCTTTGCCTTCAGATTATTCTGTGTAATATTTTCTGTGCTAAGCAGGGAAATTAAATGCACTGTGGCCAGTCCTTTATGTATAAAATGAGTTTATATTTGAATACTAGCCTTAGATGAAGTTTCTCATGGGATGGCTCCATGCAGAGCACATCCAGAATTTCATCTTGAAGCTTTCCCACACAAGTGTTTCTCTGGAATGGTACTTGTAAAAGACACTTTCTTCAAGAGTATTATCCTGTTTTGTATTAAAGTCCTGTCTAAGATAGTTCCCAGAGCCTTAATGTCCAAGGATTGGTCATCCACAGAGTGTGGATCCAAATTAAAGCCTGCAGTGTCACAAGGTGATGGCAGAGACCCACAGCTCCCCAGGTGTGTTTGAGAAGCAGGGAATTGACTGTGTCACAGGCTGTGAGCACAGGGAGAGCTGCAGTGCTGGCTGCTCTCCTGCCATCCTGCAGGGATTCTGCTCCCAGGGATGCTGGAAAAGGAAGAACTTGCAGGCTGTGCTGCAGCACATCAAGTTTCCTTGAATTCTCTCAGGGAGCCAGAGGCAAATTTGGTCACATAATCTATCTGTGATCTGCAGCATGATTTGGGCATACAGCTAGGGCTGTTAAAAAACAAAGAAACCAAAAAATTAAAGGAAAAAAAAACCAACAAAGAAAAAAACCAAAGCCCCTGCTTTAGGTAACCATGATGTTCAAGCAATACAGAAAATCTTGTTGAAAAACAAGATCTCATCCTGCAGCTAAGAAAAGGTGAAAATTGGACTTTAAGGGTTCTCAGTTGGTTAAAGGAGCCATTTTGTAAAAGGAAATAATTGCCTACAAACTGGTTTAATATAAAAATCTTTAAAAGTGTTTCTCTTTTATTTTTGAAGATTTTCTACTTTTTCTTGTATCAATAAAATGATCCTGTTTGGAATATGTTGCTAATTTGAGGGCAAAAAGAAAAGGAGAGCGAGAAAAGCCTATAAAACCATAGATTATTTTTTATGGATGATGAGATGGTCCCCATTTGCATTTACAGCTTTACAAGGATTGTAGCACTAGGCTCTTTTTCTTTTTTTGATGGAAATGCTTAATCTGAGCTCAATGGGCCATAATAATTGCCTGTTTCTTCCAGTAGAAATAAACCAACTTGTATGTGACACTCGAAACCTTAACTCTGCTTAGTATTACCCACGGAATTGGAGACAGTTCTTCACCCAAATATATTTATGACAGCAGCACCAGTCGATATACAATACCCAGCCAAGGGCGTTGGAGAATAAATCAGTCCCTCCAGCCCCTGCAGGAGCACAATAACTGATGGTGGTAATAAAACCCCAGGAAATTAAAATTCTGTGCATGCAAACACACATACCTAGCCATGAGAAACCCGAAGCTCTCTGTTCTGGAAGGAATTTGCATATGCATAGACATATACATTCAGTACCCCTTTGTGTTAGAAACACAATGCAACGCAAAGTCCCTGGGTTGTCAGCACATGATCACCCCTTTAACCTGTCCTCAACATTTGGGGCTTTCAGGAGACAGGTCCATGAAAATTTAGGCATCTTGTAGTGCAAAAGGATGAGCCCAGTTATTCCTTGAGGAAAAAATACTGATGTTCTCTTTGAAAGCTTCTAGATGTTGCTGCAAGTGACTGCCAAAGGCTCTGAAATCCGCATTTCCAGTTCATTTCATCCTATATATTTATGCAATTACTGGTATTTTTAATGAGTCCTCTGTGTTTGAGCACCTTGGGCTCCACTATGTGGCATTGTGAGCTCTTGGGATGGCTGTTGTTTCTTCACTGGTGTTTTGGGGTTTCACATGTAGTACTGAGAGGCAGTTTTAGATTAATACACAATATTATTTATACATTTACGTACAAGCCCACACTCTTTCCACATATTAAACAACTTGGAGTATTATTTCCTCTGAATTCTGTGGGGCAATGAGATGATGAACACTAATAAGTAATAAAAAGATGCAGGGAAGTGACTGTTTCCAAATGAAATACAGCAGTGCATGGTGAGTGTCCCTGTGTAGCCTTTTTGTGTAACGTGGCAAGAAAAAAACATTTAACTTTTGACAGAAGATTTTTCCAGTCAGATGAGTGTCTAATGTGAGAAAGCACTGAGAGATGAATTTTGCAGATAGAATGAAATTGCATGGACTGTCTCAGAGTGTCTGGTGAAACACAACTGCTACAAGTGTGAGAGGATAATCTGTGCCTTGATTTCAGCTGTTTCATCTGTGTATGAATAGAGGAGAAAGTGAATTTCTCAATCAGATGATGAGCAGTCACCAGCTGGGGGGCAGGTTCTGGTGAAGGTGCTGTGACTCTCCTCAGGGCCAAGCCTTTCTCACCTGGCTCTCAAGCTCCACAGTTCATGTGCAGGTACTGACTGCTATGATAAAAACAGATATTGTTGAAATTCTAGTAATCATATTTGCACTGCTCTTTTTCAGGTGTAAAAAGAAAAGCAGCAATATCAGGGGGCCTTTCATTTACCCCATATGCTTACTTATAGTAAAATACCTAGAAGATAAAAGGCATTAGATGTTCATCTATTATTTTCCAGCCACTGGGACTGTGCTTCATTTCAAATAACCTCAATCCTGAAAACATTTTGAATTTGAAAATGTAAAACCAATACTTGGGAACGTTGTACTGCAACAGAAAAGTTCTTTTACATTTAAGCAGACACTTTCTGTAAATAACCTTATTCCCCTCCTATTGTTCTCTTTTCCCAATCACCTAAGCCCTTCCTTTAGACTGGCACTTAACAAACTTGAGCAGAAAACCTTGCCAGGTGTTGGTGTTCCTAAACACCTGCAGTAATGCTGCTGCTCTCTGTCCATCCACTCAGAGGTGGGTCCCATTTGCTCTTTGGTTTCCAGCTTCCTCAGAGCCAGGGCTTGTGTGTCCTTATGAAACTGATAAATGTATTTAACAGATATTGAGTTTTCCACCTGTTACTGTTACTTACAGAAAACAAAACAGATTTCCCCATTCTAGTCCTGAACTCGCTGGGGAATGACACCAGCAGGTTGCACAGTATTTCCAAAGGGTCTTTTTGGGTTTAAAATGATGGAGCCTGGCAGCACAAGTGTCTTCTAAGACTGCTGTCCTGTGAAGGAGCTTGTAGTTCTTTCAAAATTTTTCCTTGATAAAATCCTTTAAAGGAAATGAATCTTTTAGGAATTCTTCCATTAAACTCGTAGCATGTGAGAGCTTGACACAATGACACTCAACATACTGACCAGTCTTACACTAAAATAAATAAATAGTTAATTGAATATGGTTCAATCCAGAGCTGTAGCAAAGTAAATTTAGGATTGAGAAGCAATGTATTTAAAATTGCAGGATGTGCACAAGGTTTGCTTCTAGGCTCTCTTGATCATTAATTAAATATGTTATGGCTTTCAGTTTTTCTCATTTATCTGTGCAGGTTTACATATTGTAAATGCATTATTTATGTTTTCCCTTAAGTGCTCAGCACTGCCAGGATGTTTCTTTTAAACTGGCACAGATAGCAAAAAAGACAAAATGAGAGAGCAAATTTGGCACTGGTGAAATGCTCAGAGAGCTGCTCGTGTTCAAATGAGCCTTTCCCAGATGTATTTTAATAAACTTGAACTGACAAATAGAGGGCCAGACAGGCAGATGGCATCCATGTTTAAACTATGAATGTTTTGGGCTTTTTTTTTTCATTAAGGTAAGTTTGGTTGGTTTATTTATTTTTTTCCTTTTAATCTCATCCTAATAATGCCTTATCACTAAGCCTTGCTGCTTTTTTTCTGGGAAGCTCCCAGGATGAAGGGGGATGCTCACTGTGAGTGAAGCCAGCTCTGAAATGGATTTTGTTGGTGTAGCTAAAACACAGTTTGGAATCAACCATTTGAACTGAGGGAATTGTCACCACTGGTGTGTCCTGCACGTTGCCCCTGTTGTTTTTTTTTTCCTTTCAGAGTAAACTGAGTGTCAGGCAGGTGGCTGAATCAAAAATTAAAATAGTGTTCTCACATTCACATGAAAGCTGTTTGTTTTGAAGAAAACTGATGGTTTTCTTCTGTTGGTTGCACTCCCAGATATGGAGGAGCAGTTGGATGTTAAGATGTGGTCATTTTCTTATTCACTTACTCTTTCCCTCTCTATTGTATTCTTCATAATTCTCATTAATTCTTCATGTTCATAAACACTTCTTTCCCATCTTAAATATAATTTTTCTGGTGTCTGAGATGTTAGGTATTTTATGTTTCAATTACAGTAGCAAATAGCTACTAACTAACCACACAATTAACTATCTGCTTAAATAGTCAGTAACTACAACCCTTGTTCTACTCTATTTGTATTTGATACACTTTTTTTCCTGTTATCTCAGAGGTTTCACCTTTCTTGCATTCCAAATCTCCCCCCTCCATCCCCCCACCAGAGGTTAAAATCTCTAACACAGAAAACCTAAATAGTAAAAAAGGACTCTGAACAAAACAACCCAAACACATTTCTTACTTTAACTACACGATCACTGTAGGTCCCTTCCAACTGAAATATTCCATTCTGTTTCTTTTTAATCGAGGTGAAGAGGTTCATGTGGAATTCAGATCTGAAATTAACTCTTGAGGCTTATGCAAGCACACTTACAGTGGGGACTAATATAACCTTAAAGTGACTCATAAATGGTGTAAAGTCGTGAACTCTGAAAAGTGGAATCGTTAGTCTGCAAGTGACAGTCACTTCAGCTGCACTTAAATTAACTCCTTAGGGGAATTGTAATTAGACCTATGCTGAATTCCTTTAGTTTTTATTCCCTGCTGGGAACTTCACAGAGCATTTGTTTCTGTTAGGTTTGTATTTTCATACAGGGAAACTGTTGTAGAACTTCTGCTATACAGGTAGAAGGTTAAGCCTGTAATGTTTTTTTAGGACTCCTTCTGTGATGCAAACCAGGCAGTTTTATTTTGTTTGTAGTAACTTAACTTTGACTGAGAATTTGCCATTTTTATTATCACTACAGTGTAAAAATATCTGATACAAATGGGTATTGGTTGGTGGTTTAACTGTTTCTAAGCACAAATAGTGATAAATGTGTCCTAAACCTTTGAAGATATCCTCAGAAACACTGCATCTGATTTCATGTTTTATGGATTGTTTGCCATCTACACTAATGACAGAACTGACAGTGATGACACTTTCAAGGTTAATTATGCTCCCTAATGATTCTAAAATTATTCTAAAATTATTTTTTAAAAAAACAAAGCAAAACCAGACACAAAAAACCCTCTCTCCACCCGGACAAATCAACACCCAAGTGCCTTCCTGGGCAAAGCTTTGAAAGTTTGGGTCCAGAGGTCCTGGTGACGACTGACTTAGACACCAGGGAGCTGGAGAGCAGGCTGGGAACTGGGTGTTTCAGGGCTCCTGCTCTTCCCAGAGCTCTTCCTGGAGGATCCTCTTCCTTCTGGCAAAGTTGGGATGTCCCAAATTGTGCTGCCACTGCTCTGTGTCTGCTGTCACAGGGAGTGAGGTCCCTGTGCTCAGCCAGCAGCAGCATGGGAAAATAAAAAATAAAAAAGCTGTGGAATCAAATAATCTTTAGAGTGACTTTTACACCAGATTAGAACAGGATGTTTCTGTAGGAAAGTGTTTTATCACTTACTTGAAGCTCCTGTATCTTTATTCCTGAGCTGTGCTGTGAATGTGTCACGATATTGACAAACAGACTTGTGACAGAACACGAGAGGAGGAAAGAATCTTCCTGAACTGGACTTTGCAATGGGGTGTTTAAAATCTAAACAGGATTCTTTTCTACTTCAGTTTTGTTGTGGGTTCTGGTGTTAATTTCGTTTTGACCTTTGTAAATTGAAAATATAAGTGGGAAGAATATTTTTTTTTTTGCAGTAATGATTCTGTGTTGATGCACAGGACAATATTGTATTTAGATAAATGGCTGCATTTCCAATGTTTACTGTGTAAGATAGGTAGGCTTAGCAGCTTTGTTGTGGCAAGAATGTTATGCTTTCAAAGTTATTTTGGCTTTTCTTTTTCTTTTTTCCCCCTTGTAGAGTTCAAAACAACAGATGAGTTGTGAAAGAGAACAGCTAAGGGTAAGTGCAATGATATGTTCTGTTTCTTTAAAACATAAGCAGAATCTAGTCTGTGCTATTGACAGATGGATTATGTAAGAGTAACATATTTAGTTCATTTGTTGCTTGTTGGTAAACATTGTACATCTTTCAGTACAAAGGAGCTAGATAGATCCAGGGTTGTTTTTTTCTATAATGGGTGAGATTTGGCAGTAAATGTCTCTTCATGGGACCCCTGCCACTCAGTGAGCTCCTCCCGTGCTCCACATGCAGCTTTAGCAGTGCCAGAGGTCACTGTGCTCCCCAGACCTGCTCCACTCTGAGGCTGTTTCCTACAAGAAGATGTTATCCTGTGGGTTTTTATAGTCTGTGTATTTCCAGAGAGGAATCAGTGGCAGGAGCTGGTTATTTTAGTGTGGCTGTTGGTTGTGTACAGTCTGGAAGGAGATGGAGTTCCTGAGCCCAGGTTGTTTCCTCTCTTGTGTTCCCCTTTTTCTGTATTAGAGTCACCATGTTAAACAGCTTTTAGTCTCTGCTCCCTTTAAATGCTGCAGATCCCTGAAGAAGCTTTTCCATTGCAATATTTCTTGATTGATCCTAGTATTTGTTTGGGAAAGCATAAGAGCCTTCATTAACTAAAAGAAGAAACCAAAACCACAAAAACCCAACCAACCAAAAGCTTTTTGGTCATCTGAGTGTTGCTTAATAGACCTACATTTATTGATAGCTCATGGTGACTATTTACTTGAAATTCCACATGCAGGTAGAGAGGGAAAGGCAGGACTGAAGGAAGGCTAAGTTTCTATACAAACAAAAATATTGGAAATAGAAAAAGCAGGTTTCTGTTTGTTTGTTTGCTGTTTATTAAGCATCAGCAGGGCCTGCATGACTTGAAAGTATAAAGAATATACTTGTCTTAAAGTAGATTGTGCAGTGTTCTTCTCCATCCAGCCATTCTTTAGATTAACTCCATCAACATATCTAGATGCTTCAGCTGGTCCTCACCACACTTGTAATGGGGTTTTTGGTAAACAAGTTATGCAAGAACAATGCATCACAAATTGTCCTCGATTCTTTTCTTGCTGACATGTGACTGCATTGCATTGTGCTGGAGCTGGAGTGACAAAGCTTTGTTTTATCAGTAGTCATGTCTCAACAGAGCAGCTGTCAAAGCTAAAATATTGCAATAGTACCTGAAGGACAAGCTTTTCAAGAGGTAGAAGTGCCTTGAGAATAAAGAAAGTTTTCATTTCTTTTTTTTGTTTTTATTTTCTCCCTTAAATGAAGGAAGACAATGCTTTTAAATATAATGTGATGGGGCTGCCAGCTCTTTCTTCAAGTAAATTTGGGTGCTTTTTTAAAGCTGTGGATAAAATGTGGTGCAGTGAAACTTTTATGTATCTTTCTATTCCAGTATTACACATTTATGTCTAACAATGAGTTCAGTGCTTAGGACGCCTCTGTGCCATAGCAAAACGTGACACCTGAGGACAAAACCATGTCTGTAACCCACTGGATTTAGGTCCATCCTCTTCCACAGCTCCTGTCAGGCTCCTGTTACACTAAACACAGTTTCTGGTGTAAACTCTGCTCCTGTCCCTGAGCTCCCCATGGCTTTCACAGCAAATTTAAATGTACTGTGAGGACATGTTGCACTTTGAACACTAGGAGGGTGGCACTTGACCATTCTGCCACTTTTAGGTTGGCTCCCTAACTGAGCAGTGCTGTTAAAGAAATGTTTCATTGGCTGGAGCAGGTTTGGCAGATCTGCAGTGTTTTCTTTCGGGGTTTGTGACCTGCCCTGGAGGTGAGGCAGTCTCCTCACAAAAAACCAGTGCTTCGTCCCAGCTGAAAGAACTGAAATAGAACAAGGAAACAGGATTAAAACAACAAAATGCCAACATCCTGTTGTTTGTTAAACCAAGTAAGCCAGATTATTGTTAGATCATCTAATAATACAATAAAAAAGATACAATATCTCCCTCTTCCTTGCTAAGATGAAAATGTTGCCACTCTGCTTTTTTGATTCTCTAGTAATTCTCCTTAGTCTAAGAATCAAAAAAAAGTTTCAAAAGAAAAGCTTGTTAAAAGCATAATTGTGTAAATAAATGATTAGTGATTGTGATACCTTGAGAGACTGCCTAGGACAGAGGCTGGACAGTGTTAAAGGAATAAAGTGGGTATTTATTAAAAGGCCTTCAAAGGATACATCTGGGGAAGTGCAAGAGCCTGGCCCAAGCTACACCCAGGATGGACCCTGGGTAACAAGTTCTCACATTTTTATAAGTTTTGGTCCATTTACACACTGGGGTAATTGTCCAATTACAGCTTCAGGTGGTGAAGTCCCATCCTCCCAAATTTCTCTCCTCAATTCACTGCTGTTTTTACTTTTTTTGGGCCCAAAGCTGCAAGGCTGTCCTTGGCTCTGGGGCTGGAAAAGGATTGTTGTGTCTGACCACCCTGTGAGGAGAACTTGCTAACACTTGATATGAAGTTCAGAGTCACACACTAAGGCAGTGCAGAATCTGCTAAACATGAAAGCTAAAACTTAAGGCATCAATTGTGTGGCTGTAGAAAGAAATATCCAAGCCTGACTAAAATCATTTCTTCAGACATTTCTCACCTCTTTTCTGTTTCACTGCCCTGTAAATTCTAAATGCAAAGCAGCGCATCACTGTTCTGGAATAAAACATTTAGAGTAATGAAACTCCTTCATATTAGAGCCTCTGGCCATTATACATTATATTTACAATAATGATAATCCTAATAATTAAGGAAGCCTGTGCATTTTAACCATTTTCTAGTCACTATTTGAACTTTACAACAACCACAAGTGTGTAACTTATTTGCCCTGCTGAGCTGGTACAGTCCCTAGGTAGATGTTAATGTCTTTACCTGAATTATTTAAATGAGAAATTATACAAAAAACTATGGGAATTCTAGCAAGGCTGGTTGGGGTTTGTTTATTCCATTTGAAAATATAACATAACTTAACTTTGGTGAATTTCCATTTTATTTTTGAAAAATAAGGCACCAATGCCATTTCTCAAGTTTTACTTTCTCTTGGCAGTGATTTTCATTACAGCCTACTGCCTTGAATAATAATTATTTTCATGTTCCTTAATGTCCTTTTGCTTTCTAATCTGGTGTCACTTAAATCAAGTTATACTAAAAAAAAAAAAAAACACAACAACAGTGTGTTTTTAAAGGCAAATTGACTCATCAGTATTTCTCTCCCCACCTTCCTCCACACACTGCACTTCATCAGTATTTCCTTTAAAGAAAATAATCATGTTCTTTACTCCCCTTCCTCGTGTTTGGTGTTCCCCAGTCCTGGTTAATAAATCTCTTTTTGGACAGTCACACCCTCTCCTCCTCTCTGCCTCTCTCCTGCTGTCCCTTGCTGCTCACCAGTGGCTGTGTGTGGTTGGCATTCTGATGCATTAAAAATGACCTGTAAAGACACAGAACTCACAGCTTGCTCAAAATAATTTAAAAGGGCATTTCTGATTATATTTCAGTCTGAAAAACAAACTTTGAGACATGTGTGGTCCAGATTTTTTTAAGGCCATGAAGAAAATTGGGATACAAGCCCTAAGCAGGGATTGTTTGGAGTACATAAAGTTATAAATAAGGGCAGTGGCAGCTCAGAAGTTTGTCTGCTGCTCCCACCAAACCTTCCCTACTGCTCTGACTTCAACCTGCCATGGAACTTCTTTATCACAGCCTAAGGACATGACTTAAATGTACAGGCTGGCTTAAAGCTTACTGAGCTTTACCCAACCTTGGAGTCATAATTTATCATTTGGCATGATGAATTCAGCATACCTGTTTAAAATGAGCTCCCGTGTCTGCAGTGACAGGAGTTGTGCTGTAGCAGCCAGTCCTGACGCAGCAACACCAGATGAGCACTCCAAGGTGGGCAGAGAGCAATTTTAGACTCTAATGTTGGGAGCCTTTATAAATGTTCCTGTGAATACCAATGAGGTCTAATGGTAAATGGTGTGATTAGCTTCCTTGAGCTGAAATTTTAAGTGAGCCAGTTGTTGCTCTAATTAACAGCCTCTTTCACATGTGCTTATTATCAAGATGCATTATATGCAGCCAGAGTTCCTTCTCTGGTCTGAAATACGGGCAGGGCAGGCTCTTACTATCATCTTGTAGTTAATATCAACTTTTATGTTTTTATAGGGCTCTAATTTTCAAGGAGACAGAAGGAAGTTTTTCATTCAATATTGTTCTATTTGTCTTATCTCTTATAAGGTAAATGAAATAAAGTGCAATAGGCAGCAAAAAATGTATCAAAGTTATGCCAGGTAGAGAGGAAACAAAAGCAAATGCATTGATTTAAAAGCAAATTATACCCAGAATAATTTTTCAGCAACACTGATCCTACAGTATTTAGCTTTATTTTTGTCTTTATTCAGTACTTTAATTTATAAGGTTTGAAATGCGATCAGCTATATTGATGAGGGCACTTGAACACTTTTTTAAAGAAACTTTTTGAAGCTCCTTGTTGTGGCATTAGCTTTCTCCAGTGATTAAGAATAATCCACTGACACTTTTATGTCCAGTGAGGCACCAGGGAGTTACGCTGTGATTCAGTGATAGACACCAATTCCTTAATTGGTTTTATGCTGAGCAAAAGCAAACAAATAACTGGAGAGAAGAAGAGAATCCGAGTGGAAGGGATTTGTTAAGTAGACATTATTCTTGACGTTTTGTGAAATGACTCAGGGTGATAGGGCAGAACATTCTTGGTTCCTGGCCAAGATCCTCTGCTCTCCATCCACCCCTTCCCCCGCTGGACAGGAGGCAGAGAAATGGGTATGAGCTTGTTTTGTGAGTCAGTGATGTCTTGTTACCAGAGAGAAACATGTAATTCATAGAATTCCTGCAAAACAGGGCAGCTGGTTCTGGCTAGTGATAAAAATGTCACTTTTTGCCTTTCCTCTGCAAACCCTTGGTCTGCATTTGTAAACGGCGTGTGCGTGTTTTGTCTGGAAAAGTAATCTGGAACTACCAAGTGTTATATGTCCCTCAAAGGAAAAGGGGTTCAAAGGGGAGATAACTACTGAAGCTAGATCAATCCAGCGTTTACTACTCATCCTTTCCTTAGGAATTCACAAGTGCTGCATTTGCTGTGCCAGACAAGTGGTTTGAAGTGATCCTGCTTTGGTTCCTGCAGTTATTCTTGCAGTGAGCTGTGTGTGCCACCCTCCATGCAGGTGTAGTGTGGAGATGATACAGGTAGATGAGATCAATAAGATGATGTACTTTTGGTTCCTGATTTGTGTTACACATTGACATGGAATGAAATTGGAGTGTTCTCACTCACTGTCTTAGCAGCTCTAGTCCCAGCAGTTCCCTAAAGAGTAATACACATCACAGCTCAGGAAGGAAAATCTTGGAAATAAAAATCTGAAAAAGACTGGGGAGAAGGGTTAATTGTAGGGATGTGATTTCATTTAAATTTTAACTTAGCTTGAAATAAATGTGTGCCAATTAAAAAAAAAAAAAAAAAAGAAAAGGCAACTGGAAAAATGTAAATTTCAGTTGCAGGACTGCTTGGAAGTTCTGCTAAATTTTGAGTCTTCCCAAGAATAGTAACTCATAATTCTGGCCTCCAATTTGTTGCAGCTAAAAACAATAGCAAGGTAATGAAAACTGTTGAGGTTCATGTTTCAAGTGCCATGGCCTCTCACCACAAGGATTCTGTTCTCTTCAAGCCCTAACTGCTAATAGGGCCCTTGGATCAAGAGAATAAAATGTTTACAGCACTTCACTAGTGGTGCCTCTCACTTCAGGTTTCTCTGAATTTTTTCAGGCATAGCTAAGAGGCCTTTAGGTATTGTCCTGACTCTGCTCTTGATGGAATGCTATTCAGAAAACTTTCCATTCCTGCCCTGATGTTGTTTTGGCATCTCTCTCTGAGAACAGCAGGCAGAGGCTTTTCTGCTGTTCAAGCACCACTTTCTTTTGAATTCAACTTTGATTTTTGCACAGTCAAGTATTTTCTCTGTGTGGTGCTCCATAATTGCTAGAACTGAAGGATTAAAGGAAATTTTGGTGAGGCTGAAGCAATATTTGCACTAGGTACCTGTCTGGTTAGGGTGGCAGACTCAGTTTAGGGCTGCAGCACTTTGTATGGAATTCAGCAGCTCCTCAATGTGTGTTTAAACTCTTATTTGTACACAGACAGCCAGGGACAGGGAATATTTCACTAAGGGTAATGAAGCTTCAGGAAGTGGTAAATTTGTGAAGGGATAGAAGGAAATATATTTGGACAGTTAAAAGCCTGCTGAGACAGTACCCAACATAAATTCAATATCCTGGTGCTCTCCTGCTGCTGCTCAAACTGAGCAATGCCCAGTCCTGGATCCACTCTGGATTTGGGAGCAGATTTTGCTCTCAGAACAGCAACTTTTGGTTCAGGTTTCTGCAGTGCCTGCACACAGCTCCTGCTGCAGAGCGCTCGCTGTGAGCACGGGTGCTGCCCTAGAAAAGAAGAAAGGTTTTCTTGCTTAGCTTGTGTTTGTTGAGAGGGAGCTCTTTTTTCACACAGCTTTTGTAGTTTCTCTTTGATCATCTGGAGAGCAGACCTTTGAGTGCACAGCTTTAACAGTGTTTATACTATCCTGACTTATTATTTCAACCTCTGCTGTTGCTGAGGCAATTTGACTAGCAAAGATCATGGTCTCTTTAGTGTCACACCTAATTCAAGCAGGAAACTCTGTCTAGTTTACAGAGCAGTTTGGAGAGTTTTGTGCTTTTGGGCTTTGTTTGTTCGTTCATTTGGGTCTGTTTTGCTTGGTTGATGTGAGTTTTTTGCAAGTTTTGGGTCAGTGTTGGTTGTTTTATTTTGGGCTTTTTTTCCCCCCTGGATGTACCCACAAGACCTTTCTGGCTTGGGTGGGGGTTTGCATGGGTAGAGGCGTTGGCTTGGACTATTTTCTTTTAAACTTGAGTGAAAAAAAGTGAAAATCCAGGAAAGATTTTCCAGTTGCAGAGAGTTTGTCTGGATTTTTAACACACACTTTGGTACTTCTGCGTGGTGGATTTCTGTTCTCATTTACAAATACATAAAAGAACAGACTGAGCAACAAGATTTTTAAAGGGAACAAGAAAGACATTGAAAATATGGTAAGAACTGAAAAAATCCCAAACCCATTTCCATGAACAATCCAAACAATGTGGATTATGTCCTAACAGGGACATAATAGTCACTGAGTCACATTGACTTCCTGAACCTGTATTTTTTCAGGTAGAGAGAATGAAGGAATATTGATTTTAATATGGATATCATGTATTGATGTCAATGGTCTTTTTCTGTTCTGTAAAATCTTTCTAAACTTGATTCAACTGGTCAGGTGTAGTACTCTACAAAAACATTCCATTATGCTTTTTTAAGTAGCTGCCAAATTTTTTCGAAGCACCAAAATTACAATGAAAAGTAAATTCACTTTAAACAAAAACCCAAGAAATGCATGAATCAATATTAATATGCCAATAAATACATACAAATATCTATTTGTATTATACTTATATATAAATACAGTTAAGGATCCGGTCCTACTGACTTGTGGTTGACATCAACATCCACCACACTGTTGGATAAAGAGTGAAATCTTGGCTTTGGATAGGCCAGGATTTTAGAAGCCTCTTTTTGTTCTTAGTCTCGACATTTTTACTAGTAAGGAGAACTGAACTGTAACTTTTCTCTGTTCTATTCTGCAGTAAAATCCCAATTTGTCCCGAATGCCAAGTCTTTGTGTTCAATAGGAATGGTTTCCTTGGTACAAAATCCCCAAAAAACCCTCCATGTTGTCCCCATTAAGTAGGATAGAGAAATAAAAAGGAGCTATACCAAACAAACAAAACTCATGTTTTATCAAGCTGACAGTAATTTTGTGCCATCTTGAAGTTTTGGGCTCAAGCAGAGAGCTCTGCCTGCTGTTGGAAGACAAGTGAAGTACAGAGTTTTAAAAATACCTTTCAACTAATTTTTCTTCTCTTCACAAAGGCTTGCAGCAAAAAAATTTTTAGAAAAAAAAAAAGTGTATTTTCCAGAGTTTCCCACTTTTCCCTGTGTGGACAGGCTGGAGAGGTGGAGGCAGGTGAAGCTCATGGAGCTGAACAGGGCCAGGTGCAAGGTCCTGTCCCCTCCCCGAGACAAGCAGCAGTGGCAGGAGGTACTGGGGGACAAACTGATTGAGAGATGGAAGAAATCCCCAGCTGGTGTTTTCATATTCCTAGTGTGCTGTCTGGAGGATCCATTTTATGAGCCAGGAAGTCGAGAAAGGTAAAAATGCTCTGTTGATTTGTAGCATCTTTGCTGTTTCTCACCCCTGGGAGAAGCTGACCTTGTTTCAGGAATGTTTTCTCCTCCACATCTGCGTGCTGTTGTGTATTTTGAAGCTTTGATCACCTCTGTTTTCTTTAAAGACAGTGTGGCTTAGACAGGGAGAGGGAGATGTAAAACCAAAGTGCATCAGATCACAGGCATTTTCTGTGCTGCACTAATACCAGAAATTTGAGCCCTTCATGTGAAGGAGTGGCTACAGAGGAATCCCAAGGATGTAATCAAAAGCCACGCAGGCTGTTATTCGTAGGTAATGGGCAAAAATACAGATGCACTCGGTGCTCACAAGTTCCATTTCCAGCATTTCTCTTTCATGCAGTAGTTATCTCTGCCTTTGGATTCTTAAGATCTCTTTGAGTACAACAATGAAAGTAAAAAAAGTGGTGTTCATCTCAAGGTCACTTTGGTACTTGAGAGCAGCTGCCCTCCAAAGAGCACATAATGAATAGTTTTATTACCTTTTGGTTGGTTTTCCCTACGTGCTGTGGATTGCTTCATATGCTATCAGCTCATTTCTTCTTTTCTTTTTTTTCTTTTTTTTTTCCCTCTGAACTACTACTTTCTACAACTGTTTTCATCATTGTTAAAAATCACTTCTATAGCACCATAAATTACAGCCACTTTACAAGCACGGAGTAAGATACTTCCTTTGCCCCAAATACTTTATGGTTCAGATACATCCTTGATATCTGGTGTACCTTTTTTTATTTAACACACTGCCTGGGAATTTTAAGGTAGATTGCATTAATCTCCTGTTTTATTCCCACAATTTTTCATGATCAAACGATGGTGAGTGCCTTTATGTGATGCAGATCACCAATCATCTGTTTGCTCCTTCCCATAAAGGTATTGTAAACATTCTGCTTGCTGAGAATTCCAGGCACATACTTTTGTGCTCATACCTTTGTATCTAAAACCTGTAGACACTGGGGAAAAAAAAAATATCAGCCTTTTGATAATTTAACTCCCTCCTTGTTCTTTTTTTCTTGATTGGCATTTCCCTTTTTTTTGGAATGAAATCTCCCAGGAGTTTTCACCTGGCATTGCCCCAGTGCCCAAAGAAAAACCTGGCATCGTGTTCTTTGAAAAGGTAGTTTATATTTTGGAGTTTGGGCTCAATTATTAGGCTCTCAACTCCAGGATATCTCCTACTTCATTTGCACTCCTGCTTCCACTAGTGCAGATATTTAAATTCTCATTGTACTTATCATTTAGTTTGAAATGAGGAATTTTTTAATGTTTGCGTGGATAATAATACATTAAAGGTCTGTTACTGTAATTATTTACTATTCTCTTTCACTTTTAAACAGACACCTTTTTAAAAAATCCAAACAAACATCTGTAAATCTAGGGGAAAAAAACCCAAAACATAAATTCACTTAACCTAAATTTTCCTAAGCCTTTGAAATGTGCAGGTCTTGGGTACTGGGCACCTTCCCAGTCATGTGCTCAGCTGGAAATGTGGAGTCCACTATGGGACTGTGGGGGTTTCTTTTAGTTATCTTATATCCAGGGTATCTGTTTTACACAGACAATAAAATATTTTGAAAATTCATCAGTGTTAAAGATATAACAAAACTTTTCTTGTCTCATTATTATCCAAATTTTGGATTTTTTTTTCACATGTTAACATCAGGCAGGGCAATCATGGTGTGCCAGCATTGCCATGCAGTTCTTTCTAATTTGAAAACCAAATGTAATGGCTGCAGAAAATTAAGTTTCCCATATTCTATTCAGTATGTTAAAATTATAATTCTAAACCCAAAAAATTTAGTTATTTTTTCTCTGATATCTTTGAAAATGTATTAGCGACTCCAAAATAATGCATAATGGTATTAGGTTTACATTTGTGTCTCAGACTTTTACAGCTTTTATAGAACTCTGTGGCTTATCTGATACCAAACATATCATGTTGTGAAAAACATTGGCTCTTATTTAAAGAAAGTTGAAAGGAAAAGAAAAAAACTAATTTCTCAAATTGATTAATGAAAATACATTTCCATGTCTTAGTCAGAATCACCCAAGCTTTATTTTGAAAGTGCTGGCAAACACTGAAGTTATTAAAAAAAGAAGTTCAGCATCTATAATCATACTGCCATTAGTGTGGTGATATAATATAGAGGAAATACAGTTGAAACAAAGATTTTTTGATGTTATTACAGTAAATAATAAAAACAGATTGATGTTCCTGTGTGTTTTTCTGAACTAAACCCCACCCAAATGCTGGCACTGTTTATTTTGCTGTGCTGCTGGCACTAAAGCATGGTGTTGATGCACTTCAAATGCATTATCTGCAGCAATCAGCCTCTTCCCTGCTTAGGTTCCTGCTGCAGGCACAGGGAGTGCCTTTCCTTGGCCAGGTGGAGGAAAGAATGGGAAATCCTTGGAATTAGATTGGAATTTGGAACATAGAAATAGTCTTACAAGATGTATCTGAGGCAAGGAGAATTGTCTCATGTGTTTAATTAGGTGTTGGTACTCCCTGACTTCAGAGTTTGGGTTTCCACAGCCACAGAAATGTTTAATTCAGTTTTTATTCAGAGCAGTGGGTGATGGTGGAGACTCACTCAGTGTGCAGAGAGCATCCAAGTTCAGTGCCCAGAGGAGAACACCAAATATCACCTCTGAGAGGCCAGATGGGCTTTATGCAACCTGATCCTGCAGCCCAGAGTCTCCCTGCCTGCAAAGAATTGCATTAACGAGCCCTGCTCATGGAGAATTCCATCCTTTGAAGTGCAGGTCAGGCTGGAAAACAAGCCCTGCTTGTTACCCCTTTGCTCTGAATGTAAAGTGTTCTTAGGAGACAGTAACTAAATAGAAGCAGGGTACCCAGTTTTGATTGGTGTCTGCTTGTTTGTCATATTGGCACAAGGAATTTCATGTCAAAAAAAAAAGAAAAAATCAAAGTATCTTTTGAAAAGCTTTAATATTGTTTGCTTGCAAAGCTCAGTTTGCAAAGATGCTGTGGTTTAGCAAGGTCTTGCTCAGTGAAAAGCAGTCAGTGCTGTGATGCCTTTGATCAGCATTTTGCATTTCCTCTGTGAGTGGAGCCCAGCTGAGCGTGGCAGTCCCAGAGAAGGGATTTCCACACTGTTACCAGCTCTGGGCTCCCAGAACCTGCTCCTGCTCCTCAGGTGTGGGCTGTTTCTGAAAACCAGAGCAGCAGATGTTTGCTCTGCCCCTTGCTGATGCTCTTTTAGCCTCAGCCCGAGTGCCACCAACCTTTTGCCATGGGAAGCTGCTCAGGACTGAGCAGTAGCTCTGGGCTGCATCAGTGTTGCCATTGTGCTGGTGATTCTGTCTCTGATGAAAGATGGAACAGCAAAGTGTGGAACAGCCACTCCTTGTGATGCTACTGGAGCATTTTCCTCCTGAGGGGAAAAAGAAAAAAACAAACCCTCAGTTTTCACACATACACAAAGTTTTATCAGCCTGTACTAGCAGAAGAATCTACATTTTGGGTTGAGACAGAGGTTTTATTTCTAGAATGTCACTGACTTCAGAACAGAGTGTAATTTGTTTTGGTTTCTTTTCAGTGTCAGTACCTGTGCATTTGCTGTTGGAAATAGTGAACTTTGCATTTTGTTGCTGGGAAAGAAGTATCCAACTGATGTGAACCATGAACCCCCTAGGAAAGTAGCAAATACATAGATTCAGAGCATCTCAGAACACCAATTAAATATTTAGTGTACAGGCTGGATCCCTCATAATGGAGAGTATCTGAGGTAAACACAGCATCTCTAATGTACGATCAATTTAATAATGGAAAGGACGGGCAGCTCATGGAAGGGGAGACAATGCAGGGAGTATTTTGATTTCAGGCAGAAGAACTGTATGAGAAGTGAACTTTTTAGTTGTGAGAATGAATAGTCAGGCAATCCAGCTTCTGTTTGCTGAAGGAATTTCTGATGGTCCTGCAAGGCAGAGGAGGAATCTGAAGTGCTCGCAGGTTGGTTTGATTATTGCCTGCTTTGCTGGCCCAGTGGTGGCTGTGCAGGAACACTGCCATGCTTTGTAAGGCTTGAAACATGTAGAGAAAACTATTCTGAATCTGACCTTTTGCAACAAGCTGCACACTCCCAATTTTTTTTTAAGACCAGGAAAAACACCATTCCTCCTGTGGGGACGTTGGAAGGGGTACAGTGACCCGGTTATCAAGCGCTAGCACAGTCTCTTGTCCCAGCAGGATGGGCAGCTACTCAACCACAAGACCTCCTTTGCAGTTGTGCTGCATTTAACTTTCTTCTAGAAACACACAACTTTTCCTCAAAACCAGCCATGTCCTTTTTAAAGAAATCCTAGAAATGAGTCTTTGTGCTTTCAAGCCTCCAGTGTGAACAAGAACAGACCATGGATGGCTGCATTCACACCCATTCATAGATGTGTCTGCTCCAAGATGCCAGGAAGACATTCCCTCTGCCAGAATCCCAGAAAGCATTCTTCATCTCCTTTGGTCTCCTGGCACTCCCTGGGTCCTCTCTCAGGGTTTGGACTGATGGACAGAAATTTCCCAGGATTTTTGAAGTGGTGTCAAAATAATTTGAGGCCACTTGTGAAAATCAGATCAGTTTGGCCATGCATGTGCATACAGCACGTTGCAGGCTTTAGGAAAACACTGGTGCAGCCTGAATTACTGTCTCACTGCTTATTTGTCTTTAATACACAAATTTCAGGTTTCAGAAAATGTCAAGGGTTTCTGGAAAAATTTAGTCTGAGACCTATTAAAGGCAAATGTTCTGTGAATCTCATGGTAGAAGCCAAAAAAAAGAAAAAGGACAATGGAGAAAATCTGCAGACATCAAGATGATGGAGAGGGTCCTACAAGTCACAAAATGAAAGGTAGGCAGAGATGCCCAAAGTGTTTTTGTGGTCTGGAAGGCAGCCAAAGAGGCATTGATTTATTAAAGAGCAGCATCACGGCTTCCTTTTCTCGATGCGATGGTGCCATTAGAGCTCCTCAAACAGTCTCTGATTTCCTTGAGAATGAGGAGTAGAAGATTCTGAAGACAGTTGTTATTTCCAGGCTGATGCCAGACCATCACTTTGTGTACCTGACTGGGGAATTCAGTGTGTAAAGTGTGAGTTCCCCGACTTAAACACAGCCACTACTTGTGCAAGAAATAGCCCAGCAGTTGTGCAGGATTTACACTCTGCAATTGTGATGTGGTATAAAAAAAAAAACAGCTTTAATGAGGGAGGAATTGTGAGACAGCAGTTGTCTCCAAAATGCCAAAGTCAGCTGTTTTGTTAATGGAGTTAACTCAGGGCTGTTCCTGTGCACTGCTAATATACAGGGAGTGATTAGCACCTGTAGCGTCAGCTTTTTGTCTGGTTTTGTAGATATCTCAATCCTCTTACATAACTCCTTTTCCCTGTTTTCTCTCTGAACAGGCAGGATTAGTTTTGTAGTTTTCCATTCCAGGCAGATGCCCTGGCCCTGCAGTGCCCCCCAGAACCCTGTCCTGTGTCTCCTCGTTTGTCACCTGCAGGAGATGGGCACTGCCTGCACCAGGACACTGCTGCAGAGCCCCACATGAGCCTGTGAGCAAAGCTGGAGGTGCTGGCCAGCCTGATGGGCTCTGCTGCTGTTCCTGGGGCTGCAGGTGGCACAGGAGCAGGTTTGTCACCTTTTTTATGGCAGGGCTGATGCACAGTGATGCTCTGGGAGCAGGGGACGTGTGCCCAGCACACACTGTGGATGTGCCTGTCCCTCACCGAGTCAAAACACTGATACCAGCCACCCTCAGTCAGGAGGCTGTTCTCACCTTGTTAAAAAACAAGTGAGACGAGAAGACAGAGCATGAATTAGTTTTGTCAGATATATAGTCAGAAATAGCAGCTGATAGGTTTGCTGTGATAAGTTCTGTATGATGGCTTTGCTGAAAGGTAGGCTGTACCATGATTTACTGAACTATTACAAGTGGTAAAACTGATCCATTTGTTATCATCCCGTGCATAAAGACTTCAGGATTTAAGGAGCCTGCACTAAATAACAAAGCAATTTATATACTCATAAACTGAAAATTACAGGGAAGAAGTCCTTAAGTCATTTGCAGTAGGAACCTTTTATCATATTAGTGATGATTACCAAATGTTAACCCCTACTCCCCTTTTTGGAACAAAATCTTACCTTACAATACTTGCAATTACTTAAAGAAATCCTAGAGACAACTTTGTATTGATTTATTGTGCAAGTGTGGCAAGTTTTATTTATTTATCTGAGTGCCATCCCTCTCCCAGCCCATGAGCTGAGGTGAGAGATGATTGATGATCTGCCAGCAGCAGCATGGGGCTGATGTTACCTGAGGAATGGGATTAGCTGGCTCCACTACTGGGGAGCAGATCTTTACCCAAAGCAAATTTGTGTAATATCTTGAAAAGAGATTTTTTTTTTATTTATTTCAATAGCTAGATAATAGTTAGCAATAGCTGGTTTCAGATTAGCCTGTTCTAAGGAGAATATAATTATGTGTCCTACTGTGAAGATGGAAATACCCTCTGCCAGGTTTTAAAAATGCATTAAAAGATTGCGAGTCGTCTTTGTGTTCTCTTGGAGCAAAGATTTCATGGGCAGTGGAAAGAAGATGTTGACTAAAGCTAAGCAAACATTTGCCTGGAGGCAATTTTACTGATGACATTAGTTTATTTTTTCTGCTCCAGAGTGTCCTGAGATACTTAATTCATTCAATTTTATTCAACCAATCTAAGTTCTCAAGGAACAGATGAACTGAGAACCACTTGTTACCAGTACTCAATATTTGATATCCAGCTTGCTTTGCTCAAGTGTGAATGATTACATGCTGAAACAGATTTGTTTCTTTTTGTGATCTGTATAAGCAGAGTATCTGAAGTCAAGGGGAAGATTTGCACACACACTTGGGCATCGTCCAGAAATAAACAGAACTGTACTAACATTTCAGGAAATTTAGTTAAAACTCTTTTTTTTTTTTTCAGCAGGAAAATTCTGATCCCCCTGTCCTTGTGTTAAACCTTTCTTCCACAGACCTTATTTAAGTAAAGTCAAATCAATCATCAACCCACAGTGACACCCTCTGTGATCAGACTGGAGCTGGAGTCCAGTGACATCCTAAAACCAGGAGAGATTGTGTGAGGTTTTCTTTGGCAGAACAGTTGGCTGAGACTGTTCTCACCAAAGAGAGTGAAGAAGCAGCAGCAATGCAGCACCAGCCTCTGAAATTACGGGTGAGGGATTGGTTGAGCTGTTACCAACTGAGCAATGATCACTAATAATTTGCCTTAGTAATAATCACTTAGTTACCTTGAGTTTTGTCAGGATAGAATGATTTGAGTGTTGGGAGAAATCAGCCATTTGTTCATCACAAATGAAGTGTTTGTAGCACACAAAGGAGCAGACCCCTCATTGTCCTGTTGCCATCACCTTGCTGTGCTGAGAAGAGGGAAAGCAGAGTTTTATCTGTCTGGTTCTGTGGGAAATGATCAGCTGTGGGCATCCCATGGAATCTGGGATCTGAGGAAGCTCCCACCTGCCTCCATCCTGCTTGTCCCCCTTGGTGTGTGCACTGAGCACAGTTCATGCCAGGAATCAGCCAGGAATCACGGGAATCACAATCCAGCCAGGAATCCTGACTGGGGATTGAAATTGTGCTGAGCTTCAATGGCCAGGTGGTTGGCTGCTTGCTCCTCAGGCTTTCCTGGGACAATATTCTGACCTTGTTGTACAGAAAATCAGCACAGAAACCAATTTCTAGCATCAAATGTGACAGAAGGACTAAAATAATAGAAATTAATTGAAAATGGAAAAAGAAAACAAAAGCAGAAACCATGTGGTCAAAACACAGAGTTTATAAACCAACAGAGCTGTACATCAAGTTGCACTTCAGTTGCTCTTCTGCATTTATGCTGAAATCTGAAAAGCAAAAGCCAGAAAAAATACAGCAAAAGCCACCCTCTTAAAACTGCAGTGACACAAGAACAGATTAAGGGCTTATTTTGTTTCCTAACAATTTGCAGCTTTTCATTTCATATACAGTCATAATAGATGAGGCTGTTAAGGGGTGGGATTTAAGCACAAACACAAATTTTTCTAGCCTTCCAAATGCTTCAAATTTTTTTTTGTATTCTGTGTAAATTATGTGACATTTTAGCATTGTTGCAGCTCATGTATCATGTGCATCATTTGTATCTTTTATTGGGGAAGCTGAAGTAAAACAAACCAGTTCATTACCAGTAATGGCAGTGTAATCATTACCATCACATTCCCTCCCTCCTTTATTAGGCTTTTTGGTTTTTAAGAATTATTAAATCCCTCTGGTTTAAATTTGGAAGAACAGAGATGTTAGTTGAGAACACAGACTCATTAAAGTCAGTAAGTTTTGTCTTTGTGGTCCATTAGTCAAATCTATGATTTTGATACCCTTCTGTATGATCATACAGCACCTAGAAAAACAGAGATTATAGTGTCTAGCACTGAGCTTGTTTTAATATTCCTGCAGTTCCTAGGAGTCTTACATCCCCTGCAAAAGGAGGAACTTAGTCTGCATTTTCTTATCTTCCAATGCAGTAAGCACAATATCAGTGCTATTTCCAATCTTCTGTGTCATTAATAAATATGCCAAGATATGTCTATGAATTATGGTCCTTTAATAAGGTAATGGAACTCCTAGAATCTAGAGCTTGATTTTTTAGAAATGGGAACTGTTGAGGTGCCAATAAGAATGTGCTGATCACAGATATAACTTATCCTGATTAATTATGAGTACACAATTTATTATTTCATTGTTGCTGTTACCAACTATTTTTATTGACCCTTAATATCCCACTAATCCCTCGTGATTCTGTAGGGAAAATCAAAGATATTCTGATTATCAAAGTCCAGGCTGTGGTAGAAGCTCACCCAGCAATGCTGGTTCTGGAATTACCTGGGAGAGCCCCTTGTAAACATCTTTGGGAGCATCAGAGGAACTGGGCCATTCCAGCAGCAAAGAGCAAAGGCCCAAAGATTGGTAACAGTTTCTGACTGGCTTTTTTAAAAAAGAACAACAAGGTTCTCATTGATTTCAGTAGCCTTTGACCTGAACCCAGTGTCAGCTCTCTTGGACCAGCCTTTGTTAAAATGATTGTGGTCAGTACCTTCTATTTACTTTTTTTTGCATTGTTTGCAAATCCAGACCATGTGAGAAGTGACCTCAGAAAACAGGGTTTGGTTTAAACTTCAGCCACAGGTGCAAAAACCAGAGCAATATACCTGCTTTTGGTCTTTTTATCCACGTTTTTCTACCTGCACAGGGATTGCAGATGATCTAACAAAGCATTGAATAATATCTCAGTGAAAAATAAAACACTTCAAATGAATGGTTTTGTACAGCAGCATTAGAAACTGTTCTTCTTCTTTGGAGGAATAGGATGTGAAGAATTAAATGAGTAACCAATTTAATAACAAAGAGAATTTAGAGAAGTTGAAAGCCTTGGGACACCATTCCCTGAAGTTTCACATGCTACCTATGCTCCAGAACAGGAAAATTTTGATACAGAAGTGATTTATAGGCAATAGCTGTGCACAGTCTTTTATCACATTAATAAAATCTTTAACTAGTCTTTGAAAATTCTAAAGCCTCCCGTGTTCAGTTGAGGTGCGCAGATAGAAAGAACTGCTGGCTGGCAGATGTTCAGATACATTATCAGAAAATGTATTTTCAGCCTAACCAGTATAATGTAATTCATTCTAACATGATATTTCAGGTTTATTACAGTGTAACTGCCTGCAGAGCACGGTGCACTGAAAGCAGGTGAATGTACAGCTTAAAGGTGACAGGCTTGGCCAGGTAGAGTGCTGAGAACTGGCGCCCAAACTGATGCTTTAAACAACTCAAAACTGGAAACAAAAGGGTTTTCTTTTCCTCTTGGAGTCTAGCCAGGTGAAGGAAGTGGCTTTATTTCCTGAATCCTCACTAAATTTATATAAATGTTATTGTCGTTGTACATTATAGTAAAAGTTATCACTTTAGGAACTGCTGTGCTAAATCTTTGCCTTTTGCCTCCACTAAAAGAGGAGGCAACATTTAAAACAACATTAAAACATGTAAAACCAACATTTTACCTGGCCATAGCATTTCACAGATGAAGCATCAATAGCTCTGAGTGTGTCTATGTATCTGTTTCTCTGCCACATGAACTGATTGCTTCATTATTTCTGTTAAATCAGCTCTGAACTGTCAGTGGTGCCGCAGTTATTTTCACTTGGACTTCACCCTGGTGGCAGATTCCAGCTGGTTTAGTGCTTTGGAGTTTAGTTTGTTCCCCCCAGTCTTGCTTTGCTATTGTGAACCCTCTTTATGGGCTGTTTCACCAGGTGCCTCTCCATTTGCCACCTGCCCTGCTGCACTGAGTGATTATGCAATTTAGTTAATGTATTTTAATTGTTCTAGGTGACATTTTACCTTGTATGGTCAGGCTGAATATGTAAATGATTGGAGTCCAAAGGTGAAAAGGATTTTTATTTTTTTTTTAATATTTAATTTATTTTTTTTTATTGAGAAGTCTGTGACCAAAGATAACAAATAATCAAGCATAAAAATAAGGCAAATTTTCTGTTTAATCTCATTCCCATGGCCATTTTTATGCCTCATTTCTTTAGTTATTACTGTGTTGTGGTCAGGGTGTGGCATGCACCAGTTCACAAGGTCTGGCATGATTTTAAATCCAATAATGCAGCCTTAAAAGTAACTAAGATTTGTCTCCTTTACATTTTAAAGTTGTTTCTCACCTGAGGATGATTTTGATCAATTTAGTAAGTATGTTGTGCGTTTTAATGAGATGAGTTAAATGAGTTAAAAGTATTTTCTTGTAGCAAAGGATAAAAGTCCAAGTGTCAATCAAAAAAGCTCAAGTCTCTTGCATGCTCACTAATTTGAATAAAGTATATTCAACTTTTAAAAAAAAGAGCAAAAGATGCATCTCTGTATCAACCTTTATTAAATATGCAAATCACAATCCTAACTTTGATTTTGAAATATGTATTATGGTAAGGGGAGAAAAAAAAACAAACCAAATCCTACCAAAAATAAATCAAATTAGCCCAAGCCCTTTTGCTATAGTCTGATTTACTGTTGGTAAGCCCTGTTTCTCGTGCTGGCAGCAGGAAGAGCAGCAATAACACTGTGGAGACAGTAGATGGCTGTAGAAAAGTGTGTTGAACACTCCTGTGTGAGCGTAATAAGATTGGGAAAGGCCTTGACCTGACTGGATGCAGCTTTTATCTGAAGTACATTTAAAGAGATAAAGCAGAAGCAGGGTGCAGTACATGTTCCTTTCTTTCCTGTAGGAGCTTTGCTTTGAGTTTAAAAATTTCTCAAATGTGGGATTTGTGAACTGGGTCCTTCAGCAGGGAGAGGTAATGGCTCGAGAGCCACCCGAGTCACTCTGAGGATTTCCCCCCTCCCTCAAGGCGTCTTAGAAATCCTCCTATAAATTCCTACAGAGGGGGCGTCCGTAGATCTCATAATAATAATAATCAGGAAGTGGTATATTCCCATTTATTTATTTATTATTACTTTTTTTTTTTTTTTTCTCCTCCCGCTCTCTCAGTGTAGTTGGCTGCCTTTAGTGCACGGACCTGCTCATTAAATAGATACACCAAGAACTGTTACCTAAGCAAGCTTGACAGTAAAGAAAGGACAGACTGAGTTAGGGAGGAAAAGGGAAGAAAAAAGACAGCCTGAAGCAAGTCACTTCACACGCAGAAAGAGCCACTGAACGAATGCTATCCTCATAAACAAACTAAAAAAAATACCTTGTATAAGAAGAGAACTGTGAGGACTTGACAGAAAAAAAGGCAAGATTTTCTACCCACTGTTTTCAGTTTTCCTTCCAGACATACTTGGTGAAGTAAGGAGACTTCTGTTTGCTGACAGAGCCCTTGATCTCTTTCAAGATGATGATGTATTTGTGGGTAGGTAGTGTCTCTCTCCATGTCAATCTTTTGTTAATAAATGGACTTTGGGAGTGTGGATTTCTGTGCTATGTGAGGTGTGTGTGCTGCAGGGGAGCGTGGCTGGGGTGCAGTACATGTGCTCGCGTTTCCAGGCAGAGTTTAAACAAGCCGGGTCATTAACGTGAAGCTGGAATTTATTTTCATGATTTGCAGGATGTGGCAGAGTGCACTGCTTTCTTTTCATTGCCTTAGAACCTATTGCAATTGTGTGAGATTCACTGTGGGGTTCAGCTACAAAGCGAATGCTGCATCACTTGTGGCTGCTCAGAATTTGCTTTCTTTGTAAGGAATGAAACAATCTTAACGGGATTAAAACTTCTAATGTGTGTTACTTAACCCTTTTGCTTTTATACTAATTGTCACCGTCTGTCTTGGCTTTTGAAGTTTCTGGCAATTGGCAACTGCAGATAAAGAAACAGATACTATGTTCCTATTTCTGTGATTTTATATTCAGCGTTGTTCTGATTCCTTGCAGCAAAATCTGCTCACCTTAAAAATAATGTTGTGTTGTGGCATGTATGTTTTGAATCAGTAAAGCTATTAACCTGTGAATTTATCCACTTTTTGATACAGAATGTTTTTTTCTTAGCAAAAAAATAAAACCCACAAAGAAATGAGTGAACAAATCTGCATACTTAAAAGCTTTTCTGTGTTCTCTTCAAAGCCTGTACATCTTCTGGGAAAATATTTTAAACTAATCTCATTTGACAATCTATTTATTTATTTAATTTAAATGTATGTAAAAATAGACAGGCGTGCAGCTAATCTGGGCCACCTCTGCACAAAACAAGCTGCAGAGGAGCAACACTGAATTCTCAGAGACATTATCAGTACTCACTCCTTCTCTTTAGAAACCGCTCGTGGTTCATGCTGGAAATCTCCCTTTATGCCTCCTTCTCATTTCTGTTGACCCTCCACTTTAGCTCAGTAACTTTGGCCATCTGTGCAAAAGGCACTGCTTGTAGACTTTTCACTTTGTTATTTCACTACTCTGACCTGTGCTATCGTTTCGGGAGCTCACCAATCACCGAGCCTTATGATTTTGTCTTTTTCTTTTTTTCTGGGTTCTGTAGTACAAGTCCCTTGAATTTTCATCACTGTGGCTGTGCATTCAGCAGCAACCCCGGCTGCTGCTCGTTTTTAACCCTTGCCACCCTTCTGTATGGAAGCTGCTGCTGCTGCAAGGATTCATTTCATTCTCTTTACATTTATCAACCAGATCCCTCAGTTGCAGCAGTCTGTCTTTCATTCAGCTCGTGCTGTGGTGTTGGAGTTGCCATCATCCAAAGGAGATGCACAATAAATATGTGAGGATAAGCCTTTTCTAACATGCACACTGAGGTGAAAGGACATGCATTATTGTGGATTACTCTGTTTCTCTGGGGCACAGGCTCAAAAGGTTTAAAAGCCAGGGGTCTTCTCCCTCCCCAAGCCTAGGAAACATTGTTAATTGGAAAATTTAGTGAAATTTGTTTTCTTGCAGGTAACTATGCAGATTTCTATCACTTTTAGTGTGCTGTATTTTTTTTATTTTTGATGAACTTTTCTAGTTTTTGTTTTTAGAGATGTCTATAAATTCTTTAAGCAAAACAACCATAGGAACAAGCATTTTCTGATGGCACCAATTCCTGGTTTTCAAAGCTCCTAATAATTCATATAAAGGTTTTAGTAGCTAATATTTCACATTTGAAAGTGTGTTCATTCCATTTTTATTTTTGTTCTTTTTACTTACATTCTGTTATATGATGTACGTTTTGTTCTGTTTTTCTGATTTGCAGAATTCTTTAAACAGCCTCTCTCTCTTTTAGCACCACTGCACCTGGGTATTGAGTATTCTTCCCATTTGCAATTGAACTTTTCTAGTCTAAATTATTTCTATAAAATCTCAAGGTTAGTAGGAAGAAGCAGAGAATAAGCTTTTTTTTTCCTTTTTTTTTAATTGTAGCATTATTACTTTGAAGTTTTTTTTATGGAAATAGAGGATTTGTATTCATACTTTTTTTTTTTTTTCCCCCTGAAATGTTATAGTTTCTAAATATCCATTAAGTGGCCATGCATAGGTACCTAAGGTGCAGCACATATAAAAGATGCAGTAGGTAAAGAGACTTTCAGTAGATGTAGGTGCAAGGTATAAACTCACAGCAGTGCTTGAAATGCTTTCTCCTGGCATCACATCAATTTTTTATATAATTATAAAAAGCTTCTCAGCAATGATATTAAAATTTAAAGTAGCAAACTTGTGTGAAAATGTAGCCTTCCCTTTTAAAGGGGCTGAAAATTAATTTATTCCATTGACTGAGATTTTTTTCAGACTATTCACTTGTTTATGTGGCAGTGCTTACCTGTTGTTTCACCTCATGTGTAATGTAGAAACTGTTTGGATATTTACAAAGTAAAAGAAAATTTTGGTTTTTTCCCATTTTCTAATGTCTTACTAAGCAGTATCCTGGAACAGTTTGATGCCTTTTTTTAATTCTACTCATGACAGTGGTATCAAGTTGCTTTTATTGCAAGCTGGACGTGTTTAGCTAACTAAAACCATTGTGCAGGAATGCAGAGCACAGGAACTAATTCAGTCTGTTGAATGGAACAGTCTGGATTAGGTGCTGGGTTTTAAATACTTGCTTTAAAATTTCAGAAAGTAGAGAAAGTTTTTAGTGCTGTTAACCCTGTCAAAGGGAAATCCATATTTGTTGACAGCCTAAGCAATTAAAAGTTGTTTGTATTTATACTTTCCTCCTTCCCTGGACAAAGGAGATCTTTTCTTGGTCTGGTACTTTATGCACAGACATCTGTGTTGTAGGAATCAGAGTTCATCGGTGTCACAGTTCACACTGACCAAGAACTTTGAAGGTTTTCAGGCATTTCTGATTTAGGAATGAGTGAATGCAAAAGGGAATATATTCTCTCTGTGGGGTGAGGACCCTTTCTCCCCAAAATAAGATTGCTGTAGTGACTCAAGGTGTTGTTGATCACTGCAGGTTATCATTCCCATTTCCTGTGTAACTCACCTCCCCAGAGGTGATGGGATTTGCTCAGAATGTAACAAATAAATCTGGTAGGGATTTTCCAGTTAGAGGTTTCTAAAGTTGCTGATTTGTGCTCAGAGTGTAACTTTTGGTGGGTGAGGTGAAAGTTGACGGCTGAAAGCTGAGACTGCTCCCAGTCTTGGAGTCCCCAGCCTTCCAAACCCCTTTCTGTACACTATTCCTCCCCCTCCTCTTTCTCATCCTTTGGAAAATAAGTGTAGTTTGTCCACATGACAGCACAATCAGCTGCTTGATTCCCAAGCAAACAGTTCCATAGTTGGTGTTCTCCATCTGGTTGTTCAGACTGGACTATTTTGAGTTCTCACTGACCTCATGTTCAATTTCCTTATTCTGAGTTAGAAGTCGAGTGTTTAAACTTATTACATGTCATAAGAAAGTCAAATGTAATTAAATGTTGTAGGAAAAACTGGAATAAAGTCTTTGGTAAATACATTTTTAAAATGCAAATTATTAGTTTTCCACATTTTTGTTGTATGCTACAATGCTGGACTAAAATTACCTTAATGTACCATAATACAGTTTTATAAATTTTATAAACATCTAATTAATGCCTGCTTAGTCAGAGGTGTTCTTCATTCAAGTCAGTCTGCTGTTCTTTTTAATAATAGGGAATGAGTTGTCAGAAATTTTGTGTCTATTTAGCAGAGATTTTTTCAGTGGCAGTTTCAGAATGATACTTGATCAAACAAGGCAGAAAGCATGTCAGCAAATGAAATTTGTTTTTTTCTCCCCCAAAACTAGAATAGGCAGATACAGAGAAACAGATTGGGGAAAAAAAAAAGTGTATGCAATAGCAACAAGATAATTTCTTCTGGCAATCAGGTACTGTTTTGACAACTCTGTAGAATAAAGCTTTTGGGTCCAATACAGAGAATTGTGCTTGTCTGAATTAGCAAAACGTTCTTTAGATGAACATCTGGGAAGAAGTCTGGAGGAAAAGGAAGTAACAGACTAGCACAAATTTAATCTGAATATTTAGGAGTCTAAACTCCTTTGTGGTTGCATTTCTGGTGCTTCTCCTATTTAGAGATATCCTAATACATATCCAGGAGTCTGTGTCAGCTCCCATATTCAAAGGCAGATGGTATTTTATTCAGCTGACCCAAGTCTGCATGTTTTTCTGCACCAAATGTGTGCAGGCACAGAGTGCCTTTCTCCTGGCTTAGAGAAGGGTGTCATTTCCAGCCTAGCTTGTGCTCCTTGTGTTCCCACTGCTGCAGGACACCTTTGTAAAGGCTTTTTTTCCTAAAGGAAATGTGAACCCTAACCAGATGTGAAGGTGACTAAAATGATAAAGGAACAAATCTTAAGATTTTTTAAATTGGAGTAAGGAGCAAATGCAATGCTTGTATCTTTTTTTTTTTTTTTTTATAGTAACTTCACCTACTGTGTATTTTGCAGCACTGACACTGTGCATTATCAAAGGATTGCTCTCTTCAATGAGGACTTTCCAAAAATGTCCCAGACTAAGACAAAATGCACCACTGGCTGTGCTTAAAGAGCTGCAGACAGTGAGATCCAGCATGAACTCAGCTGAAAGAATAAATGACTGTGCTGAAAACATTGTCAGTGGAACACTTCAGCAGTATAGATTTTATTGCATAGAATTATTGAGTAATCCAAGTATTTAGATCCTTTTAGTTAAGAAAAATCAAACATATTAGCAGAAAAGCTGCAGGTATCTTCAAAGTGATCCTCATTCTGCTTTCCAGTGAGACCTTGAATAAAACATGTAGCTTCATCCTCTGCATCTGACTGCCTGACCGCTGGTGTTGAATAAATATGTACCTTTTATTATTAGCACAGGAAAATACAAAATGATTTCATAATAGAGTATGCTGATGTGAATAGTAAGGATCTTCAAGGGTATCTGGCTCAATAAACTTGAATAATGAAGTACTGCAACTTATAAATCTACAGTCTTGATGGTTAAAATGAAAGGACTGACAGAGGTGTTGAATGAAAACAGGATTACAATTAGTTATGGTAGAATCTAAGACAATTCTCATAGGCTATCTTTATGTATCTCTTGGAACACACATAATTTGGCTTAAAATCATATGTATAACAATTCATGCTGTGATGACAAAGCTAAAAGTCACACCAGCATGTATGAAGACATTCAGCAAAATCACCTTTTTTAGGATGAAAAGAGAAATGAAAGGGAAGAGAAAAGCTATTTCGGTTCAGAATATTTGACAGTAACTTTTGGTCATTGGGTGCGTTCAGTTCTTGAGGGGTTTTCTTGCCCTGACAGGGTATTGTGTAGAACATCATTCTGTTCCTGATGTGGGGTAAGAATGGGAAGAGAGCAAATCAGGCTGCTGCTCCTTTATATCCAGCACTGCAGATAGGCAAGCCAAACAGTTCTGGCTTGTAAAAGCAGTGTACATTCCTTTGGACACAAGCACACCTAAGTGTTTGGTGAGACTGAGTTTAAGCAGGATCAAACGGAGTTTAAGCATCAAGAACATATGTTTTATGCAGCAGAATCCGTGCAGTTTGTGTAAGGCAGCATGACAGACTTGCTCCATTCTCTTCTGAAGCTGCATTTATATGTTCTATATCCTTTAATTGCTGAATCTGTTCTCCCCCCTTCCTTTAGCCAGGAGTTACACTTGTCCAATTAACCTTATCTTCATCGTGTCCCTCTTAATAGCACTGGCTTCCATCAGAGCTTTGAATGAACTGCGTGGGTGTCTTTATCAGTGCAGGGATGTGTGTGAGGAAAGAATGGAACAAAAGCTGTATGAAATGTGGCTGGGTGAGCAGGTTAGAGTCCTCCTGTTGTCCCATGATTGTTGTCTCTCAGTGGAAATCCTTCCTGAGCACCACTTGTGTGACTTAAACTGGGCTTAAACTGCTGCAACTGCAGAACCTCAGCTGCTGTTGGAATGGCCTTAGTTGTGGAGGCAGAGGAATGAACAAATCCTCAAGATTTTTTTGGGCAGTTGAGAAACCTTGTTTGTGTCTTGAGATTGATTTCTTGATGTGTTCCTTCTGGATATTTATTCCAGTGAAGTGTGCCTGCTCAAGAAGCTGTCATTGTCCCTAGGCCAAGATTTACTTATCTTTTCACTGTACTGTGCAAGTGCCACTAGGCTGGATTTACCTTTTGTAACCAGTTAGACTGTCTCACAGTTTAATCAACAGAAGGGGATGTTTACTAATCAAAATCTGGGTATCTGTTCACATCTTTTGATGTCTTTCCATATGGCTTCCTTTTTCCCTTCTGCTCCTGGATTGATATTCCTTCCTTGCCAAAGAGATGAATCTGTGTTTGGATCCTTGTCGTAGCCTGGTATGGCAATCCACCTGTTCTTACTGCAGCCAGAAAGCTCAAGTCCAACATTTCTGCAGAAATGACTGCTTTTCCAATACTCTAGGTATATTTTTCCCCATCAGGACAGAAGTTGTGTTGGACCCAGCCAGCAGCCAAATTCCCTCTCACTCTCTGCTGCAGTGGGACAGGGAGGGAGGAGGAATGGGAAGAGCTGGAGTCAGAAAGCTCATGAAACAGCAGGAAAACATGGACATCGTTTCCTGATCACTATCACAGACACAACAGACTTGCCTTGGAAGAAATGACATTCCTTATTGCCAATTATCATTTCTGCCAATTCAGTTCATCAGTTTAACTTCTGATTCAAGTACTGGGAAACAAAACCAAGAACCCTTTTTGTCATCACCACAGGTTAAACTCCCATTCTGCAGTGAGTTATGTGGAGGGATTGCAGTCAGGACACAGGAGTTTCTCTCTTCAGCTCCTTCTCATTCTTGCTGTGCTACCTGTGTGTTCCTCCATGGGCACAACTGATTCAAGTCAGACTAAATAAGATTATTGGCATTTCAAGTTTTCTTCAAGGATTGTTGTGTTTGTGGAGTTTTGTACATTTAATCTCTTGTGATGTGTATTTAATATACAGGGATTCCTTTTATAGGGGAAAAGCAGATATATGTTGGAATTTTACTTTTCACTGGGCTTCTCCTCAAATATAATTACAGGAATTCAAGGAAGGATAAAATGTGACAACATATTTGTGAATTGTGAGATTTAACAGAGACCAAAGTAGATCTTGTTATTGATGTGCTTCCTGCTTCATTAAATTCCCCTTAAGGTTTGCAGCATGGGTATGGATCATTTGCAATAATAATTATGCAGTGATCGATTGATTGTGTCTGACATTGTACTTGTCACCTTGAAATGCAAAAACCATTTATTTTGGAGTGTGTGAACATTCCTCTCTAATGTTAGACACCAGCAGGCACTGGTTGTGTTAGAGAGGGATGCATTCTATGAAGTTGGGAACTTCATGTTAACCTTTACCTAAAATGAGCTGCCACTTTTCATTTTACAGAAATGAAAATTACCCAGCCAGCAATGGTTTTAGATTAGAAAACACAGTCTAAGTTCAAAGGGGTTGTTCGGATTGGAGTGTTTGCATTTCAGTTGAGTGGTGCCTGTTACAGACGTGGGGCTTTCAGCAGGTCTGTGATGAGATGGGATGCAAAGAGCACATTTGATAAACTGAGGCCTCTGCTTTTGGAACTGGTGTGTGATCTTTGGAAAGTCTGCCTCACTGAGACTTTGATCCACAGCAGTATTAATTAATTGGAAAATCAGCAAAAACCTGCTTCAGCTGCAGTCATTCTATGAGTAAAATGCTGCACATTTCATGTTTTGAGTGGTGTCATCATCATGACCATGTAATCTTCCTTTTATTCAGAATATTTGTAGCAATGAATGAAGCTTTCTCCTTTGGGCTTTTGGAATTTTATTTCTATTGGATTTCCAGTGAAGCAGCTGGTTGGTGGCTGCAGTTAAAGTGAAGTTAATCTGTGCTTTTCCAATTAACATTAAAGCAACAGCCAAGGGAAACTCTGGGGTTTTTTTATTTAGATATTTTAGATATTCCACTCGGAGCTTTCGCAAAGCATCCATTGTTATGGAATAAAAAGTGAAGACCAAAGCTATGTTTGATGAGATGTGGTTTGATTAAAAAGTGACTTTTTCAAAGCCAAAATCTGGCTTTAGATTATATCAAACCAAATATTTATAATTACCTTTATCTGAGATTTAAATTTTATCCAGAGACCTAGTTTATTTGATCTTTGTTTTGTTTTAATTGGGATTTTTAAAACAAATGTCTGTTGTTGTTTTTTTTTTATTAAAAACCCCAAATTTTAAAATTGTCAACATTCTTTAGGGTGAAATGTTGTGCAGATGACTTTTTTCCCTCCAAGGGTCAACATGGGTAAACACATACCTTGGAAAATGGAAATATTTAATATATTGATTCTCATACAGCCAATTTGAAGAATAACTGCAGTGTTAATATTAAGGTGGCAACATTAATTTTCATTCTGATTTAAAAACTGGCAACTCTAGTTTTTACCAAGGTGTAGATATTGAATAGAGCTTACAAAACTGCTTTAAAGCTGTGACATAAGGAAAATAATTCCTTTTTTAAAGCAGTTGTTTTTTAACTCAACACATGTGTAAGATAACTGAAGCACCTAACCTGAAGAAAAGTTTCAGCCTTACTATTTTCAGCAATTGTACTTTTTTAGCTTGTGAGTTTTGCAGGAAATATCCTGTCAATGCTATGAATTTGTAGAAGAATCTGAGCTAAATTGCACCATGTGGGAACATACCCAATAGATCCCATTCTTCCCTGTTTAGTTGGAATTTGAGTATAGTACTACTTTTTTATTTCAGGTATTCCATTCTCAGCCATGAAAAACCCCTATTTATAAATACAAGGCCCAGCTGTAATCTTTTACTTAATTCCCATGTTCTTTATCCAGTGGAAGTGTTGAGAAAACGGAGGGAGCTTTGTTTTGTGAGGAACCCTCACCATGGCCACGATTGTTTGTCCAGGCTGTACCTTCACACTCCAGTCTGGTCTGGAAATGCAGCATCCCAGGAACTACAGGAAGCCTGGAGGAAGGAGAAGAAAACAGTAAATGTCACTGAAAGGGAAGGAAAATGAAGGAGAGAGAGGTCAGGGGGCTGAAATGAAAGGAGAATAAAGATCAGAGCAGTCACTGTCCTTTTCAGTTAAATGTGAAGAAATTGTGTCCTCTTGACATCACTAAGGTTCAACTTCTATAGCAACCCACAGGGTAAACTTATTTTTTGTCTTCATGTGTTTCAAACCCTGTTTGCTGTCTCAGAATCTGGAGTAACTTGGTAATGCTGTTAATAATAATGTCTTTACTTTGCTGTTTTGGTTGTAGATATAGATAGCACCACCCTTTCAGATCAAGGAAGTCAATTCCAGCAAGGATCATTTGTAAAAAAAAAAAAAAAAATAATTTATTTTTTTCTTTCTTTTTTTGAGCTGGGGGAGTGTGTATGTCATTTTGGCTGAAAGGCAATTAAAAACTTGCTTTAGAAAAGGGTCTGCTTTACCCTCCTGGTGGGACTTGCAATTCTTTGAATTGGCTGGTAGAGAGTCAGAGTGTTTTGGTTACTTTTCTTTTTCTTTTCCATGACTCTGGGCAGAAACAGGATAGCAATAATAATAATAATAATAACAAGAGGATGCAAATTTTGATTTGTATATAGGATAATTCCTCATGAGAAGTAGGAGAAGTAGAAGATACTCTCAAGCAAGGGAAAAAAGCTGATTGAACAAGACAAAATTACAAATGCTGTAGGAAAAATGTGCTGGGGACAAATGAGGAATGTGGAATTAAGTATTGTAAAGACTAGGAATGTAATTTAATAATACATACAGGCCTGGCTGAGGTGGCAGGAAACATCTCATTCTACAGCTCACGTGTGAGGAATCCTGTGTGTGATGCAGTGACGTGTTACTGGCACTTGTAAAAGTTCCTCATGCACTTCTGTTTCTCACTATCCATTATTAATGTGGGTGTTAAACATTTACTCTCTTATTTCAGAAGGTTATCATATACTATTAATGTAAAACTACACAGTGAAAGTGAAGATAAAAATCCTCTTTTAAGTTAATATATGGATGTTCACAGCCAGTGAACAAATTCTTAATTTAAATTGGTTTACAAAAAGCAATTATAAACAGACAAGTCAAATTTATCTCTTAGCTATAAAAACCACACACAAGTGAGCCACATGTTCAATTGGAATCTTTAGCTGAAAAGCAAGCCTGTTCATGTCTTATTCTGTTGGACATGGAGAAATTAATATTTCCTCCTGCTTTGCAGCAGTGTTTTACACACTGAAGATTTTTTTTTTCTATGATACAACTGAAATAATACAGTTCAGACATTTTTAAATGAAGTGACTCCAATTTACTTTAGAAGTATGTCTTATCAGGGAACAAATTTAATAATGTTATCACAGTCAAGCTAAATATGACCCAGCAATCTTGTTTTTATTTTTGTTAGGTGTACATTATTTCACTGGCTGAGTGTTTTAGTGCAGCTTCCCTTATAGGAAACTCAGCACACACAGCTTCACGCGTGCTGGTGTTATTTTAACCAGTCCTTTCAGTCTTGTTACACTGATTTTGCTCAATTCAAACCCACCATTTTCCACAGCAAGGCGGGTCTGTGAAATGACATGATTTTTGTACATGATTTGCTGTATGGGAATCTTGTTTTCATATAGATTTTATACATGTTAATAGTTCTGTTCATTTGGAGCTATTTCATGTAAATGCCACCATTCTATTACTTCTCAGATGAGCTGCTCTTGAGCAGAATAGCCTCAAATGGCAAAATTTATTGGGATTTCATTGGGGCAACTGTAGAAATTACAGTTGTTTTGCTTAATAGTTTATCACTGAATTATGACAGTGTATTGGAAAAAATGCTGGGCTGAATAGCCAAGAATAGCCAAGGATAGGCCTGAGAAGGATTTGTCAGTGTCACCTGAGCACAGTATCATTTACTTATCAAATTGGCTTTGCCCCTGATGATTTATTGTGAATTGCTGATTTTTGAAACCACGTGTGTGGCCCTAAAGCACCCCAATGTGTTGAGCAAAAGATCCTTGCATGACATGAGAGGTGATTCCTGGACACTCCATCTGAAAATCACTCTGGAGAAGTTTTCATTGATTTCTTGAAACCTCCCTCACCTCTATTCAGGAAGAATTTCAGATAAAAAGCTTGTCTCTGTGTGCTGGGTCTGGCTGGGGTGGGGTTTGTTGTTCTCCCAGAAGTGATGTTTGTGTTTAGGTGTGAGGCAGGAGCAGGGCTGGAGCTGGCAGCAGCCTGGAGGAGACACAAGCTGGGCACATCCAACCTGAGCTGATAAAGGTGTTTTTATGCTCACCACTAAAATGGATTTCACCTGGGCTCACCTTCCCTTTTCCACCAAGGGAAATCCTCATCCTTGCTCCACGCTTCCACTGCTTCTTAGCCAGCAAATCAATTCTTCCACCCTCCTTGTAGCCATTTTCATCTCAGATTTTGAAATTCTGCTGGGAGATTTCTCCCATCCTTTTCAGTTTCTCAGAGTCATCCCCAGGGCTTTCAGACCAACATGATGATTCCATTATTTTGGTATTCATATCCAGTTTTTTGTCAGGATGCCAGACTACTCTCTGAGAAGCTCATGTCACAAGTGGGGAAAAATATTTTCAAATTGGTTATATCCTTGATAACTCCCAATGAAATGTAATATAATTGAAGGTTGGAATTAAAGTGTGTAAACTTTGTGGAATGATTTGGGACTTTTTTTTTTTTTAAATGTTTTAAAGAACTCTTGCAAGTAACAGACACTGCTCATCCAAAATTCAAAATGCAAAGTGCCAAAAATGGGTGGTACTCACCCCAGGACAGTGAATTAGGAAGTGCTTTGCAATAATATATTGTTTCTCCCTCGTAGATTGCAACCTGGTTAAGAATAATGATTTTTATATTCAGTAATACATCTAGATCCACTTGTAATTCTAAAGTTACATGTAGTACTCCAGGAAAATAAATATTTCATTGCCAAGTGTCAGACTTATGGGCTAATTAACATTTCAGGAATGAAAGAAGCAGTGTCATTAGCTCTACTCATAGAACTATGAAGGGTGCTGTTCCTCACTGCTCCTGTGGAATTTCTGCAATGGAACTGAACAGACAGAATTATTAAGAGTTCAGTGTTGGTGTTGAAGGAGAGGAGTCCAGTTTATGATGAGATTGCAGAACACAGAGGAACTTCCATGAAGCCACTTCAGGGCCCAAGGAGTCAGTAGTGAATGTGTGGGAAGTCTCTGAATGCCAACAGCATTTTTCAGTCCAATTAGCAAAATAATACCTGATCTCTTTTAGGGACAAGGAGAAACCCTGGCAGTGTATGAGACTGAGATCCTGAGTGTCAGCTTACTTTAAATGCTTTATCTTTTGAGGAAAGGGCTTGTAACTAAAGTACCTGGGGTCTAACTCCAAAAGGGCAATACTCCCAAATTTAAATATTTAATGCTTGTTTTTCAGCGTTCATCTGTTTTCTTATTTGTTTGCTTGCAGCCAACTAGGGTTGCAGGAATTGTCTAGGAAGGATTGAGGGGAATACACATGGGAGGAAAATGACACAAAATTCAGGGCTTGAATTAGGCTCTCCAGTAGAAAGTTGGCTTTCCAAGTGCATAATAAAGTTCAAGGTAGAAATATTTTTGTTCTGCTGTCTCCTATGAGACAGGTGTAGAAGCCTTGTGACAATATAAAGCACAGTGCTGAACTGTTTAATGATTGATTTGGACATTTAGTATCCCACATGGTTGTTAGGGCAGAATTAGCTACAGCAGTGAAATACCCAGAGTAAAAAAACCTCAGACTGTCGGGCTCTTCCCAGTGAACCCAGTTGTGTGCTTTAGCCTGGAAAGGTTAAAAAAGGGGAATTCTATCCTTTCACTTGGAGATTTCTGTCACATTTAGAATGCTGTGAAAATCTGTCAATGGCATTTTCTTTCTGTCTTCCCAACTGGGGTATATTGCACATGGAAGACAGAGGAGAGAGAAAGTTACAGGAATCTCCCCTGGAGTTTTTGTATGAGGATGATTAGTTCTGTCCAGAGATCCACTGTGAGCAATTTTTAAGGGCAATTTTTGCATTTTAATAATTGCACAATCAGACCACAGATCTATCAGTATGTAAAGTCATTTATAAAAGGTAGGAAGCTGGCATTCTGTGTAAAAACATGCATCAATGCAGACTTTTTATTTTTGTTTCCACTCAGACCATTGTGGCTTCAGCTCTTACCACAAAGTATCATTTGGATTATTTCAAGCAAGCAAAATATCAGACAGCTCTTCTCAGTTTGTTACAGAATAGTTTGTTTTCCATTGACAAAAAAAAATACAGAAAGCTTTCTTTGTGCTGATGTAAGCAATATTAGGGACAAGTATTGGATTATTCTGGATACATCAGTTCTTCCAGGTCTGCCTAATGACAGGCATATTTCAGAAAGAACTAGGTTTCAAATAGTATCTACAAGTTCAGAAATCCACTAGCTTTAAATATTTGAGACTGGAGGGAAAAGTATCAGGCTAAAAAAGGAGCACAAAATGAAACTTTATCTGAGCATTAAGGCTTTGTATTTGACTGCAATAAAAAAAGTACCTGAGATGCTTATCACTGGCTATTAACACAGGGTTAAAGTATTTGCAGCCTAACATTGCATTATGTAAAGTAATTTATTAATTTACGTGTATTTCTATGTGATAACAGGTCAGTGAGGCATATTTCTCTGATCTGCTCTGCATAATAAATGTATGAAATATCTATTCCACAGTGTCTCTGGACTTCACAGTAGTCCCATTTTGAAATACTGTAACTAATCTAAAACTATACAGCTGAACAGAAAAAAAGAAAACCAACCCAGTCCCAAATATGAATAAATGATTTGCTACTTAATATGTCAGTGTTTTTTGTCAGGTTGATAACATTAGGCTCAGCTGCATTCAATTCTAAACCCTGCAATATTTGAAGCCTGATATTGTGCCTCACAAAATTTAATACATGGACCTCAGTAATAGAGGAAATCACTTTAGCACTTGGCAGTTTGTAATGCTGTATAAAATTGACTGCCCTGCAAACACAATAGTGATAATAAAAATTGTGGTCAGTAGGGGGGTGTAATGCATTTTCCAGCTTCAGCAAAGGTCCAGAGGAGATTTATTGAGATTTTGCTGTTTGGGTGAGGATCAATAGAGCTTCGTTAATAATTTGTTGTAAGGGCACCCTTCAGGGATATGACATTTTACTTTAAAACTTTGATAATTTTGAAAGCATGCCTGGAGATAACAATGTCAAGTCCCTGTGTTTCGTGAGCATGGATTTTTGCATTCAGCTTTTGGGAGCATTTACTTTCCCAGCAATTACATTTGAAATCATTCAATATATGAAGCAGGCCAGTATTGATAACAAGATTCCACATGTTCTAAAGCAACTCTTAAGAAAGAATCCCAAACACCTTCTCAAATCCTCCATTTTGTCTGTTGTTTTCTTTTGTGAGAAGAGAACATTTAATGTCAGTCTGTGATCTCTTAGTGGTACATAATTTTCATGAATGATCTGGAACAACACTCTTATTTTCATGACTGTAGAATTAGAAGGTAATAATAATAATAATAACAATAATAATAAAAATAACTGCATAATAACAGTTAGGTTGGCTTAGACATCTACTTCTTTTATATTTTCCTAAACAAAACTTCACTTTCTGTGCCAAGCAAGCAAGCTTTCCTGCCAGTAACTTTTGATGGACACTGCTGTTTGTAAGGAAACACAAATTTGTCAGCACTTGCAGTTGGAACACAGGGACAGGGTACAGCAGAAGGATTTATTTCCAATGAGCATGCACAAAGTAAGATTTATGACTTCTGCAGCTCTGATGACGTTCCTTGCACAGTTGCCGAGCTACAGCAAATTAAAGGATCCAGGAATACTGAGGGGTGTGTTTTTGTAATGAGGGAAAAGAGACAGAAGCAATAAGAAGATAATTAAGGTAACAACTTGTGAAAAATTAAAGTGTTTCTGTCTTCATTTTTGAATCTCTGAGCATAAACTTTGTAGTTGTTAATTTAATTGCTGATGTTCTCTGTATCCCTGAAGAATATTAAGGATTAATCATCTGGTTCATTCCAACAAGAGATAAGGCCTAAGTGAATTGAAATTTTACCAATTTAACCCTCTCTCCCTCCTAATATGACATGATTAACATTCTTCAATTAACAACACATAATTATTCTAAAGGCCTCATTGCACTTACTCCATTTTTCAGTTTCAGGTTGCCCTTTGCAGGTATTTCAAAACTGAATAAAAGGCAGGCTGTATTTTTGTTCTGTATTATCAGTCACTTAAGTTCAGCCAAATTTCAAGAATTGAGATTTCTAACTTTTGCTTCTTTTTCTCCTTTTTTTCCCCCCTAATGATCTCTATGTTCATGTCCTGAAAATCAGCTCTGTTGAGCTGAACATTTTCTTTAAGACCCCTCTTTATGGACAGCCAAGTATTTCTTTTCCAACCTTTGCCAGTCTGAATAAATTTTCTTAATTCTTTGTGGCAGAATACTGATTTACAGTATTCTGTTGAATTGAGCCCTAGAATGCAGAGCTTTTAATTTATTACTGCATAATGTATTGTTTAATTTTTTTTTCAATAAAAGATGATGACATTATTTACATTTTCAGGCAACATTCTGTAAAAGTGCTGCACTTTTATGCAACCTGGTATTTACTGAAGTGCTTTCCAGCATCTTTCACTGGGCCAATAGTACAGACTTGCCTTGTGTCCCGTGGATAATCAAGTAGCTGTTAGTGGGAAAAGATCATTAATTTATGGTAAAATAAAACAAAACTAGATAGGAAGAAAATACATCTGTTTTCTTTCTGAAAGCAAGGAGGTAAGGGAAGCTTACTGACTTGCAGAGTTATAGTTTTAGATTTGTAGATTTATAGCCCTAGACATGAAAATATTATTGTTTTCCTTTTAAAATGAAAATTGTGTTGCTTCCTTACCTAGTGCTTAAAACATTCCAATTTTTTTTTCTCTTTAAGGCCTGTGAACCTTTAAATACCAATTATTTTCCAATCAAATTTAATGGAGCAGATTCATGGAAACCATGAATATTCCTGCTGTATTTGTCAGGGTTCTGTCCTATGAAAATCTGGGATATTTCATGTAGGGACATCCATTGTAAGACTGGACCTCTCCAGCTGTCAGTGCCTCCCCAGGATCAGCCTGAAGTGACAATGCTTCCTCCTACACATCAAACAAAACTGCAGCAGGCAAGAAATTAATCACATTCATGTTCTTTCATGCATTAAAGTTGCAGGGCTTTATTGAAAACCACTAAAATCAACTGTGATATACAGGGCTACAGAAAGGGGAGAAATTTAACTTGCTAGAAAATACAATCAAGGGTGATTGAGATATTGATACGTGGTCAGGGAGACAGTTGTGTGCGTGTGTGCACATATGTATATGTTTATATAAATATATATATAAATTTATATAAATATATATATAAAGAACTATATAAACATATATATATATAAAAAACTATATAAACATATATATATACACACTAATGTAAAAGACATCCAGGTTTTTCTCTTTCTGAAACAAACAAGACATCATCTTGTAAAAAGGAGACTGACATCATTAGGGAACTGAAACTTCCTCTCTTTCCATGGGTCAGAAAAATTCCTTCCCAACAATTAAACATAGTTGTTATTTTTGTTATTTCCAGAAGTTTGTGTTCACTTGATGATCACGACAGGCAGGGAGAGGATGCCCACAGAGAGCAATGGTCCTCCTCACTCCTGCATTTTTAAAAATGTGTCAGGGCTGAATTATTTGAAATTTTGCTCAAGAGGAAAAATACTACCAGTGGAATAATCAGCAAGTGAAATGATTTCAACCCCAGGCACTACCTGTCTTTGCAAATTTCTGCCCTGGGTCCATCCTTCCAGCAGGCAGGCAGGAGTCTCAGAATATTAATGTTAAATGTAGGGAGTGCCTTGGCCAGTGTTGCTGGTGCCCCTGTGCATGGAGCTGTGCTCTCTGAGGTCAGGGGTGCTCAGGAGAGGGGTGAGCAGCACAGCCTGAGCACTGCCAGCAACCCAGGGAGCACCTGCAACCAGCATGGCAATTAACCCCTGCACAGCCAGCACCTCCTCCCCTTCCTGCTCCCTCTGCAATGGGTGCAGACAAACAGGAGCAAAGTGGTTTTTCCCTATAGTTTTCACCTGTGTTCTGCACTGATCACTATTTTGGGGCTCAGCACCTGTTCCCCCCTTGTTTAGAAGCACTGATGAGCACCACCTCCTAAAATGAGCACAGGGCCAGTAAATCCCCTCCAGATGTTTCAAAACCTTTTTCAGAATTTTTCCTTCAGTTTAACCAAATCTGCTTTTTTTAAATTAGCAGAGGAATTTCTTTTCTCAATGAAAGTGAAAATAATTGTTTTGTTTAATCAAAGAGTGGCAGAGATGTTTCACTCGTTTTGACAGCTGTGATATGCAGGATGTGACCCTAGCCAAGGCAGTGATAACTGTATTTAAAAATCAGCCAATATTGCAGAAGTAACTAGGATGAAAGAGAGATCCTTATTTAAAATAAATTAATATGAAGAATGGAGAATGAATGAGGAACTTCCATCATTGTTCTGCAACAGAAGGCATGTGAGCACTGGTGATATACACGGGGAGAAACAGCTTCAGAAGAGAACAGCTTCTGATTTTTTGTGTGTGTTTTTGTTTATTTGTTCCATAGTTGGGTATAGTTCCAGATTCATCAAAGAAAAGCCATAGGAAGATCACTAAATCACAGACTTAATTGCAGTTCCTTGCTCTGTCAGCTTTTGGGGAGCCAGGAGCTCTGTGGTATGAGCAATGCTGAATGTACTCATTAGCAAGACAGCTGAGGGGAGCATCCCAGGGGGTTGTTTCTGTCCTGCAGCCCCCACCAAGACCTACAGCCAAGGTTCTATGGCATCCTCAGGTATTTTACACTTTATTTTACCTCTCACAACAGGACTGAGCCTTTCCTGTTCACCCCCGTGCTGTGTTCCTCTAATGCATGAAGGCAGCTGCTTTGCTCTGCAAGGACTGCTGGAAATTTTTATCATAGAAAAGCAGCCTCTGAGGTTTGTTTTAATTTATTCTGAGAAACTCTACAGAGAAATCTACTAGTTGGTGAAAAAAACACAGTAATTGTATGCTCTGTAATGTATTGTGTGCTGGAGGAAAAGAGTGAAAAATCCTGTACTGTTCAACTGTTTGGCTACTTGAAAAAATATGAGGAAAGGGAAAACAAGGTAGACAACTGAATCTGTAATTCCTTGAGGTAAAAGACTCCCATATTGTTCTTTTGTCAGCAAACATCCTCAGATTTAGTCACTTTATTTCTGCTGAAACAACTTGCAACGCCAAGTTGAATTAGGCTGCTGGACCTGGGTAACCTTATTTGTGGGGTTAAAAATAAGCACAAGGCTGGAATATTCAGCTGAATGACAGGTTGTCAAACCCTTAACAATTCAGGGTTTTCCTCAGCCACTGCCCTGTCCAGCTGCACTGTGGAGGGAACAGCCAAGTGACCGTGGAACAGGATGCAGGATCCTCACCTCAGCTCTAAATCCTGCCCTGCCCAGCCCCTGCAGAGCTGTTTCTAATGGGATTCCAGGACAAATGTAAGGGACTTGTGTGATAACTTTTGGTACTAGGACTATTTATTGCTGAGGTTTAGAATATACTGAAAAAAAGAGCTGTGTTTGGCTCAAATTCATGTTTGATCTGGATGGGGAAGTCTTTTTGTGGATTTTGTGTTGGCACCTGCCCAGGTGACAGGGCATGCTCGAGCAGTTAATCCAGGTGAGTGCAGGGAATTTATCTGTGTCTTTCACAGTTTCTATGGGTTTATCTTCATTTATTGCCTTATTTAGTTGTTTATCAGTACAACACTCTTGCTTTGGAACACCAGATCTCCAGGTAAGTCCTGAAACCCATATTTGCTGCACCCAATTACAATTAAGGATGCACTTAAATTTTTAGGTGTGCAGTGACTCTGATTCCCTCTATGCAGACAGACCCCTACAGACCTGAAACACTTTCTGCAGCAGGACTGCAAAGGCAGTATAATTCCAAGTGAAATAAATGCAATGTTAAGCATCTGACATACAGAATTTAAGTAAATCCCAGGTTTACTTCCTTTTTTGTGAGCTGTGACCCATCCATGTGCTCCTAAATTTTGAAGGTTTGGTATTGGTTCAGTGATAAATTATGAATTAAAGGTGTTTTTTGTTTCTTTTGTTGCTGGCAAGACACACTGCATATGATACCTTGCTGCTGGTAGATTTACACCTTCATATCCAAACAAAGAGCAACTGAAAATAGCTACAAACTCTGACTGACTGACTCCACAGGTGAAGTGGTAAGAACTCACTTGTATGCTCTGGCCTGTCAGAAGCCTGTGGTAAGCAGACTGGAAAATGTGGCATTCCCTCTCTAACATCTTTCTCTAAGGATGATTTCCTATGCAACCTAGAAAAAAAAAAAACAAAACAAACAGGATTTTTTTTTTTTTTAATTGAAATAATTCAAGTTTTATTTGAATGAACAAATAATCCAGAGAGAGTATGGTAATTAGGATGCAGGTGTCTTTTAAAAGTCCAAATTATAAAGGTTTGATGTTACTTTCTTAAGTATCACTGGGTAATTTATCCATTAATATTTCTCTCACTATCAAATGTCCAGGAGAAAGCAGGGTCAGTATTTTCAAATAGTTGTTTCTACTAGCACGGCTCAAGATCCATCTGATAAACATGGAGAATAAGTTCATGACACATTATTTAAGCAGATGTGATTGAAACAGTTCAGTGCAGGTAAAAGCATTGCAGGAAAGTCCCATTTTATTGTTGCCTTATTTCTCATTCTCCAAACTTTCCAAGCTTTAGACAAATCTGGAGAGAGAATTTGGATTTGATGGAACACAGTACAATTGCTCGTGTGTTATGTCCCCGTGTTTGGCAGTGCATGACTGAAGAGCGTTTATCACATTTGACTTGCAGACAGACCAGATGAAGAAACTTGAGCTCAGGGAATTGCTGCCTATTTCTGGCACACCTTGCTGTACACAGAGAGTTCACATCCAAAAGGGAAACACTGGGGTATCTTTTAGGATCATCAGTGCTCTGATGCTGGTCTGGAAAGGTTTGTGCAAAGCAGAGGTGCAGCTTTATGTCGAACATTTAAAGTACAAGGCATCTAACACAGATTCCACATCCTGCTGCATCACCCTCCTTAATCAGCTTGAAACAATCTGCCTTCCAGAAACTTAAGGGCAAAGAGGGAGAGAAACTGATTTGGTCCCAAAAGAGGAGTCATTAACCTTGAGCACTGAGTCACTGAATTTGTGGTGAGCAATGCTGCCTCATCTCCTCTAATCTAGCAGATTCTGTCTTGGCACTCTCTGGTGGTGATTTCCCCAAACACCAATGAAGCCATGGAGAATAGCATTGAATAAAAAAAATCTCCAAAAAACAGCAACAAAAAAAGGATAAAGTAGAAGAATAAAGGAATCAAATCTTGCACTGCTGATATGCACAGCTTTTACATCTCACACTAGGTCATTTTAAGACACACCACAATATCTGACCCACTAGTGATGAATTAGGAATAGATTCAAGGATCAAGTTCATGGTTCTGAAATGCATTAAGTGTTTATTCCAGCTGTGCTGGAGAGTGCTAATAAATATAGAAAAGAGCCACTATTGTGGGAAAATAATTAGAACAGCAAGCAGTTTGTTTCACAAGAAAAACATGCACACTGAAATAAATATATATATATACACACACTAGGTGGTATGGATTTCTAAATGTATGTGGGGTCTTTATTTCAGAATGATTTCTGAGAATACTGAGTGTGGTCTCTAGCTCAAGGCTGCACAGGAGGAAGAACAACACAAAAGCTTTCCAGTGAAAGTCACCAATCCCCAGAAATAAAATGCATATTAAAATGTTTAATACTACAGGTATCTTTTGTTCAAGTCAAAATATCTTGGGCTTTTAGACAGCAGAGAAATCTCAGTGTGTTGTCATTTAGTTCATAGTTCAAAAATGCAAACTCTGCTTCTGCTTTAACTGCAGAAAGTATCATTCTGGCAAACTGTGTGTGCATTAGGTCATGCAATGACACAGCTTGTTTAGACCTGGCTGCAAGCAGAGGAATTCAAACCACGTCCTTGCATTCAGCATTATTATAGCTGATTATTCACTGAATATTCAGAGGCTCCGGTGTCATTAAGAGCATATAACCAAAATGACATGGGCAGTATTATCCTCATCAGTGCAGGTTAATGAAAGGAAACTCATCTGGGTTAATGAAAGGAAACTCATCTGATCATCTTTTCGGGAGTCTCACCCATTGCAAAGCTTTTCCTCATGCATATGTGCAGAGTGACAGGCAGCTCTGGGGGCTCGGGGAATGGGAAGCAGGACCATATGCTTAGTCATTAAATACATTCCTAGGACAAACTCAATCACTGGAAACATGTGTAGTACAAGATACCATTTCAATTTGAAAATGAATTTAGGGTAAATAGAAGGTTGTATGCCATGCACAGTGTGATAATGTGGTGCTGCTACGGAATCAAAAGGAGTTTTATGCAAAAAATGCTGGATTCAGAGTACTTGCACACTGCATTTTTGTTAGGGGTGGTAAAGAGCTGAATGTGAATGAGCACAAGAAGCAGGGAGCTGCAGCACCTGTGCCAGACTGAGATCAGGTGACAGCTGATGGAAACTGGATCAAAAGAATTCTGCATCTTGCCATCAATGTCATGCACCTGATCTGGAGTAAGAACACAAATTCACTATTTATGCTTCTCCATTAAGGTTGTGTCTCTTTAGAAACACCTTTCTTACCTGGAAGAAAATGCTGTGGGGATAAACCCTTTGCCCTATACTGTATTAAACTTTAAATCCTCTTTTTGTTCTTTTAATACATGTATTTTAAGCACAGAGAATATATTTATGTTCTCTGAAAGGAAGACTCATCTAGAAGTTCCCCCAACACCCTGGTCTCAATGAAATATCACTGGAAGAAATTAAATTTATTCTGTACTTTAAGTTAAATTCATCAGCATTTCAGCACAATAGGCTATATTTCCTGTTAGGGTTAGACTTTTTCTATCCCATTATTCAAGCCAACACTGTTCACAGGGACTTTTTATTTTCAAAGCTTTCATGAAATTTAAGTAGGGAACAACACCTTTCTTTCACTCTCTGTGGCTGAAAGTGACATAACAGTGACTCATGTTTTATGTCATGTTTTCACTTATAGAGAAACTACATGAACTTAAAATTCTATATTAATGAATTATATAAGTTAATAGAGATATCTAAATTATTTCATGAAAAACATTGACAAAGCTGGATTTTTATTATCTGCATGTTGAATAATGATGCTTATTTAATGTTGCACGTAATGATACACATTAATTTTTCTTTTAGTTAGTGCCTATAGGCTTAGGAATTCAAAGGGTTTGCTTAAAAAAAAAGAAGTAAAATCCCAGTTCTCTCAGGGTTTGGCAGGCAAACAATGAGATAAAACAATGCCTTAAGATTACCCAAAAGTTTGTTTGTTTGTTTGTTTTTAATTCCCTTTGGTTTCTATTCTGAAATTTCCTATAATGTAATATTATAGGAATATAATAATTTCCCCTCTCCAAAGTAATTGTAAGGATTTGGTCAGTCTCAAGCATCTGTTTGAATATTTCCTGGTGGCCAGATCCAAACTTGGCTGAGCTGTTTTGGCTGGTGATGGACAATGATGGGATGTTGGAAAATGTCCCTTAGGTTTGGTATCTGCAATAACCCTGCCCTGCAGATTTGGGGTTCTCTTGCATACACAGAAATTTTAATAAGACTGTATCACTTCTTATATAATATTTGACAGTACTGTGCTCAAAAGGCACTGCAATTTCCTGTTCCTCCCAGAGCCAGTGTCCTACAACACCCAAGGACTTGTACACTCTGCTAAATTTTTTAATGTCCTTTTTCTCAAACAGATGCTGCCATTATTCTGTGTGATAAAACAGCTTTAAAAAGCAAAACATATAAACTGTTTTGGTTTTTTTCCTGGAATTATATATAAATTTTACTTTATGAAGACTTGGAATAAGCCATAAGCTGTTGACAGCATTGTCCCCTGGGCACAGCTGGAAGCAGCAGAGGAGGAACGAGCCGTGTTGGTGTTTAACTGCTGCCCATATGAGTCGATAGATCGTTGTCTTGGTTTCCCAATACCAAAGCCACACTGCTGCTTTGTGATGTACCTATTGCCTGGGAAGAGAGGAGATGACTTTTTAAGTAGGTTAATAGGTCCCACGGTTTCCAGAGCTGAGTTTGTTTGGATTTGGGGGCTGAACTTCCAAAGGCTCCCTTGCTGCAGCAGCGCAGCAGGCAGACAGGCTCTCCCAGTGGCACTGACATTTGCTACAACTTGTGTGTGTGTATCTTACAAGTGTAGTGCTCTGCCCACCAGAGAGCTCAGCACTGCCAAAAGAGCACTCTAGGTTTGATTGGAAGGCTTGGGTTATTACAGATATGCATTTGCTTGGCTGAGGGTAAAAATCTAATGAGAAGCAGAGAGGGTGGTGTACCTGTGTGTAGAAAAAGTCATCAAATATCTCAGATATATTTGCTGCTTTACCTGGGAAAACCCTGTTTGCCTTCAGAGGCCACGTGAAAGCTGAGCTCATGTTTATATGCCCAGACTGTGTGATCTCATTCTTTCACAATGAAGGATTGTAGGTTTTAGTCTAAATTGTATAGATTATACTCAATTCTTAGGTAAACACACGCAAAATGTGTGCTAAGCTTTTTTAAAAAAATAGGGGGAAATGCTTTGCACTTCATTTCTTACACTTGCTGGGTAGGCAGGGAATGCCTGAAAAAATTTATACTTAGACATAGGTGTGTGAGCATCCAGATTTCTCATTGCTTGCAGGTGTTTTCTTATGTTGCTACTCTGTACCTTTATCTGATGCATTGGTGTTGGATCATTTTAGTGACTGTAAATCATTTATTTTGTGTACAAAATACTCGGTTATTAGTGCTGGACATTTTTGAAACAATAATAATAACAACAGTAATATCTTCTCTGTGTACTTGCAGAAATAGAATCTGGGGAATGATTTGCAAAATATTTGGGAAAGAAACCCAGTTTGTATGTGCAAATTGCAAATTGCTTTTGACTGAAGTTTTGATATGGTGGAATTCATTAATGTTTTCCAAAAATGAGATGCCAATATTAAGGTGCAAAAAGCTTTATTATGAAAACTTGGAATTTCTTATGTTTCAGTAGTGATGTTGTGAGGTTTTTTTACCCTTTTATACTCTGATTTGTTTTGGAACTTTGGCTGCGTCTACATTAAATTCCTTTAAAATAGAATTAAACCTTCATTTTTTTCTTTTAGAATGTTTTAGGGTAGTGTTTGGACTAGAGAAATTAGTTCAGAAGCTGCTAAGAACCAGTGTCAAAATTGATTCTGCTACATTCTGGATTTAAGATAATGCCCTTGTAAGATTTTTTTTAACTTGTAGTCAGCCCTGAAGTAGTCAGGCAGTTAAAGTAGATGATCATTGTTGGTTCCTTCCCACTGAACTCTTCTGCTCTGTTCCCTGCCAGATGTTCTTTGCTTATTTTTACTGTTATTGGAGAGGAACAAGTGTGCTGTGCAAGCTGAGCAACGGAGCAGTCAGCAGCAACTTGAACATTTGACTGTAGAAAAATATGTTTGCACCAATGGTTCTGCTGCTGCTTGTTGCAGTTTATCCCTTTAACAAACTGGGGATGTTCCTCTGAGCAGAGATACTTTGAGTTTCTAAAATAAAACCACACACCTTTGCCAAACAAAGCAAGCCAGCATAAATTAAAAAAATAATGAGGTTTTTATTTTCTGAAAACAAAGCAAGGTTTTTGTTTTTTGTGGGGTTTTTTTTTTGTTTGTTTTTTGTTTTGGGTTTGTTTTGTTTTGGTGTTTGTTTGTTGTTTTGTTTGGTTTTGTTTTTTTTTTTTAACTGTTCCATAAAGAAGAGTGTCAAGATTGATTCCAAAATAAACCAAATCAATGAGCTGAGAATACAGAAGCTGTGTACAAGGGGGTTTGAGCCTTAAGGAAGTGTAAAACCTCCTCTGTCCATTTATTAAGGATCTGTGACAACAACAGGACTGTCACATGTTTCCAACTCTCTCCCTGTTCCATCCCTATCAGCAGCATATTCAGAAAGCTCTGAAGCTGGTTTAGATCTAAGCCTCCAGATTTCTTGTCAGGCTGTCTGGAAAGCAGCAGAGGTTGAGGGAGCATTTAAAATAATCCATCTCTGGCTGACAGGTGAATAAAGAAGAGATTGAATGAGTAGAGAAAGGTGTAGAGTAAAGGAGAGCTGTAATATGGCACTTGGAAAGGGGAGGGGAAGGGATAGACAGGATGAGAAAGAAAGCAAGGAAGGAATAAAAGTAAAGTGAGAAAGGACATGTCAGATTTAAGAACAGAAAATATAGCAGGAGGACAGCAAATGTTACAGGGGGGATGTGGGGAAATGCGTGTAGAAAACAAGAAGTAGGAAGTGTTACAGTTTTCCTTGAATCTCCCTGCTGAAAGAATGGAAATGGTGTGGAATGTCTGCACACACAAAAAGCTGTGGCTGTGCTCTGCATCCTGTCCCCAAAATCCCCTTTGGAACGAGCACTGGGGACTGAAGGGAACGCAGAAAGGAGAAGGGCATTACTTCTTTAATGAGGGAGAAAATGTTTTCTGGAAATCCTGACTTCTACCTCACCTTCATGTGTCAAACTTTGTGTTTCTGCTATTCTCCAAGGAGCTTCCATGGAGTTTTGCCTCTGTGTAATACCTGTTCTCTTTATTAATTCTTGAAGCTGAATGGTAAAAATTGGAAAATGAGATGATGGGAACAATATCTTAATTATTATATTTGTATTTACTCTGTTTACTCTTGCTATTCTTTATTTCAGAAAATTAGTAGCATTATTTTTACATATGGATGACAGTGATCCTTGTTAATATGGGTATTTTTTGCCATATCTTTGGAGTTAATACTGTGCTTTGGAAAAGTCTAAGTCTGGGATCAGATCAGGGGGTATGTTTTCAGTTGTTCTGTAAGGCTTACATCTTATTTTTAGATCTCTTATCATTTTGAGTAGGGTGATTCTTTTGTATTTGCAAAGTATTTTAGACCTCAAAGATAAAAAAATATTACTGGGGAATTTTGATATTTCTCTACCCTTTTTTTTATATATTTCTTTATCCTTTTCCCTTATCAGGAATCCATCCCTTTGTAATTCCTTGGAAAAATAACTTGAAAATACTCCCAAATTCAACCTGCATGTTAAAGGAAACATCTACTCTGTGAGAGGGTTAGTGCTTTCCAGTAAATAAATTTAGATTACTGGCAGCAATTAAAGGCCTGCTGCAGAGGCTGCAGCACAAATGCAAAAGCATCAGTGATAATGAGAGCTGTTTATCTGTTTGTAATGTTAATGCACAACGTGTAAGTGGAGCCAGACAAAGAGAGCAGAGAACCAGTGCCCTGTGTCAGGTCCTTCACAGGAATGGAAAAACTCAGAAATCCAAGAGCACAGAGGGTGCCAGGGCAGCCCTGCTGAGATCTCACCACAAACCTTTCCTCAGCAGTGATGTGATAATCTCCAGATTAAAACACCACCGAGTTTGGAGGTATTCAGGCACCCCTGCCACACGTGGGTTTGTGTTGTTTGTGTGTCAGAATTCACTGCTTGAAAAACCCCATAAAACAACAATTTGTCTCTTTCTGCTGGCAGCTTTCTGCTTCTGAGCTATGCTTGCTCACCTTCTTTTTCAGCATAATTGCTCAGAGAATTTAAAACCAAACTCTCATATTTTCAGCTTGGTTTTTGGGAGTTGTTTTGGTTTTGTTTTTTTTTTTTAACTACATTAAAAATGTGCAGTTGTTTAAACCATCACAAGTTTCCTATGGCATACTTTGCATGTGCTTTTTAAAAAGAGTTTATATATGACAAAACTTGCTCATGGAATGCCATGATGGGTTACATTTACATTTGAAAGCTTGTCCCAGCACAAATTTTGTTCTGCTAAAAGGCATAGGCAAGAAAAGGACAGTTTGAAATGAGAATATTAGCATCCAAGGACCAGTATTACATATTTTGATTTAGAGTGGATAAAGGATGTTTTCTTCCATAGTTTGAAAATTAAAATCCCTTGGAATATTTTAGAACATTAACTGTGGTTAAGGGATTAAATGAAGCAAAATGGTTTGGTGTATGTTGAATCAATCAGAATTAAAGTCCATTTATAAGTGACAGATTTTCTATGCACAGAAACTTTCTTTTAGTACCTCTGGCGTAAATGACTCTTCTTTTTAATATGCCATGTTACCTGTGTTTAATGAAGTGATTTAGGTGTGCTGGGTGAGTTATTTGTGAATTTCAGTTCTAAACAGGATGAAAATTGCTTTTCAGGAGTTCAGTATAGCAGGCTGAGCTTTCCCAAGATGAGCTAGGTGGCAGAATTGACTAAGAAAGTGCTGCTTAGTTATTCCTTAAGCTCTGAATGCCAGTTTGCTCACTGAATCATGTAAAGTGCAGTCCATTTTAACTTTATACCTTACTAAAAGGAATTATCTGTTTATATCAAATGCATTTTGTAATATTTTATGCAGAATACCTCGGAGCAGATGTATGCTAATTTCCAAAATGCTACAGGCTCTCAGTGAGCTGGGAAAATGCATCTTGTTTTGCAAATCCAATATGGTTATTTAACAGTTCTGTGATACAATTATTTTCCATGTGTATTACACAATGCAAGGTCTACAGAAGGATTCTGCTGATAGCATATTTCCCTCAGGTTCTCTGCTCTGCCTTCCCAACTTTGCCTGCTTTATACACTCAATTTTTACTGAGGACAAAGGTGAAGAGTGGATAGGAAAACAGGCATGACAGATGTTTGTCATTACTCTTTAATGCTCTGTTCTTGGATGCTAGGATGGAGAGTGTGGTGTGAAAACAGAGCAAGAACATGTTTTAAACTTAGGTATCATTGACTCAATGGCCTTAAATACAAGTATATAGCTATTAAATACACAGCGGTGGGTCACTGGCAGTTTTGAATATCAGAAAAAGAAGGTATGTCTCCCATGAAGCTTTTCTCTTGTTACACTCTGATCAGGAAAAACACCACATCATTACTCCCTTCAGGTTCATCTTTTTCACATAGCCTAAAGAGAACTCTGGTTTTATTATATTAGTAGAAGATTAATCAAAAAACATATTCTGGCTTCCTTTTCCCTTTCCCCATTTTTTCCCCTTTTCTTTTCCCCTTTTCTTTTCCCCATTTCTTTTCCCCTTTTTTTTCCCTTTTCTTCCCATTTCCCTTTCTCTTCCCCTTCTCTTCCCCTTCTCTTCCCCTTCTCTTCCCCTTCTCTTCCCCTTCTCTTCCCCTTCTCTTCCCCTTCTCTTTCCCTTCTCTTCCCCTTCCTTTTCCCTTCCTTTTCCCTTTTCCCTGCCCAGCTCCCATCTCTCCCCAGCCCCTCTGATGCAGCAATGCAGCTCTGAAGGCACAGAGAGGGAATGCTGCCTCAGGAGGACTGGGTGTGCACAGCTGGGAATCAGGAGCTCCTGGAATTTGTACCTCTGCTGCTCAGCTGTTTGATTTTATTACATTTGTTAAGTCACTCAGATTCTAACAGGTTTTTCTTTCTGTGAAGTGGCTGGTAACAGGTGGTGATGCTGATGGGTGGTGGCAATTGTCACTGTCACTGCACTGGGTCATTAATCTCTTTGTAGGACCCTGCTCTCTGAAGGTCCATGGAGCACAGCCTGCCTGGTGTGCTCTGTGCATTGTGAGGCTTCACACATCCCACTGCTGCTGAGATCATTCCAGAACACCAGCTCCAGTCCACGACAGCAAACAGGGTGCAGAGGAAATAAATATGATAATTAAAAGAAAGTTACGCTCATAGGTGGTGGTAGACCAGAACGTGTTTTGTTCCTCATCCAGAGTCTTTGCATTCATTTGCAAATATATCTTCTGCTACTGAAGTAGTGCAGGGTGTTTAATGGAATTCACTCTCCAATAAAGAGGAAACAATATTGAATCTATTAATCTGAGAGTTGTTCCAAGAAAGGATCTTGCTTTACTCACTGGCCTGCTAGGAAACAATTGTTATCCAGCTCACTTTGGGTATCATCTCCATTAGTCAATATGTGCTTTTGAGGCTCAATTTGCAGCTGTACTTACTGTACTTTGTTCCTGCTTTAAAAGTAGAGCTTTATTCGTGTTTCTTCTGTCCTGTACAGTATCCTTTTTGAATACAGAGCTTCTCTATGATCATGACCTAGTTATGTTGAGTTTACTAGCATGGTTAATAAGAACATCAATAATAATTCATAGTCTTCTTGTGTAGCTATTAGTGGTGGCCTATTATAGTTTTCCTGGGTAGCACATATTGGGGGTGATAAAGTAACTAATAAAAGTGCCACATGGAGCATAGGTCCACTTTTATTTTTTTATTTTTTTTTTACAACTCTTTCTTTCTTCATAATTAATGTGCAAGGTTCAAAATAATTTTCTGAGTGATTTTGGCTTCTGCTGATGGATTCTGAGCTGTAAATTTTGTGTGACAACAATGATTCCCTGACTTAATCAGCTCCATTACTTCAATCAGCACTGTATAAATGCAAATGAGATTGTCCAAACACTATTCACTCTTTGAGTCCTGTTACTAGTTCTTTTAACTGAGATTAAATATAACTTTGAATTCCACAATAGCTCTTGTGGCCAAGAAAATGCATTATTTTCTTTCTTTCCTTTGCTGCTCAGAAGTTGAAGGCCTTTAGATGGCTTTTTAGTCCTGTCCTCTCTGAGGATGGGACATCCTGCAGCCTTCTGCTCCCAGACTGGTTTTCCCAGTGTCTGCCTGCTTTAGGAGAACTGCAACTCTCTGCTGCTTGGAGAACTTCAGGGCAGCACCAGGTTGACCTTGGGCAAAGGTGAGAAAAGGGACATGCATTTTGTATGTCCCATTTATTCTCTCTCCTGTCATGGAAAGGAAACTCTGCAGCCATGGTACTTCACACTGAAGTGATGTAAATTTTACCTCCAGCCCTCATCTTGTAGGTCTGGTACCTTGTGATGCCTCAAGTGAAAACAGTTGACAGAATACACCCCCCATTGCATTTGTAGAATTTCAGTTTTTCATCTCAGTCAGAAGATAGTTCTATTATAAATCAGCAGGTCAATGCTAGTTTTCTGAGACTGCTGCTCTGTCACTTCTCTCTCCTTCCATAATCCAGTAAATTTCTATTTCTTGAATCAAGCTTCCTATGTATGAATTCTTTTACTGTGCACTTTCAAAATTCTGGCAGTACAGACAGCTGTATAGGTGTGCAACCACCATATCAAAGAGAAATCTTCACCTTTCCTGTAAATACTCACCAAATATTTGGTGCAGTGTAGGAATCATAAAGAACAAACTCTAATCTACTGCTCATTGTTGTCTTCTCAACCACACCTGGCTGGATTTAGATGAATCACTTGTGGCAGGACAGAATCAAGGATTTTTCAGTGAAATTTCTTGTCATGGAGGAAGTGCATTTCCAGGTTTACAAGAAAAGATTTTTGAGTATTTGAGTATTTTCTCTTTTTGCTCCCTGTTTGTTTGTCCTCTTCAGTTTTGCTGCTTTGTAGGGCTTTGTGCTTGGAAACTTCCATCCAGCTGAATGGAGTTAGAATTCTAGTGAAGTTAAATAGGTACAAGGCAAACATTCTCACTGGGTTAAAGGTGTGATTTTTTTTTCTTTTGTGATCAACCATAGCCCAGGCGATGCTTCCCTGAGGAAAAAAAACATCTGTTCTTGTGAAGAGAAGGGAAGAGTAGTGGATGTTCAACTCTCATTTTATCAAGGTTTTTAACCCATTCTACCCTATTATTCCCACAGCCATACTGGTGCAAATTGGAATGGATACATGGATGATAAATCAGCTGGCTGCTGGATTTACAGGGCTGGGATGGGGGATTCAGAGTTCTTGTGGTGGTTGCATAGGTGCCATGTGGCCCAGGGCTTGGCTCAGAAGCAATTCTTTAATAACAGTGTGGAGAGGGAGTGAGGAGGCACCATGAGCAGTGCAAGACAGGGCTGCCCTTCAGAGGGCTTGGATAAGCAGGATATAAAAGGGGAATAGAATCAGAAGGTGGTTGTGGTTAGAAGGTTGTGCATCTGCTCTGCTCCCACCCCACTGCTGGGCAGGGCCACCCAGGGCTGGCTGCCCAGGACTGTGCCCAGATGGCTTTTGGGTGTGTCCAAGGTGGGGACATCCCACCTGGAACAGCCCCAGGTGAGTGCCAGGGCTCATCACCCCCCCCAGAGGAGCAGTTCCAGGGGTTCTGAGGGGACCTCCTGGCTGTCAGTCGGTGCTCATTGCCCCTGCTCCTGTCCTGGCACCCCTGGGAACGCCCTGGCTCAGCCTTCTCCAGCGTTTGTGTCCATTGACATCCCCCAGTGCTGCTCTTGCTGAGGCTGGAGCAGTGCAGGTCTCTCAGCCTTCCCTCACTGGAGACACGTGCCAAGTCCCTCAATCATCTTAATGGCCCTTTGTTAGACTCTCCCCAGTGTGTCAGCACCTCTCATCTGCTGGAGATGTTCATCAACATTGCCAGATAAGCACACTATAATTTTTCCACCTCCTTTGATTTCTTTAGAGTACACTGGATATTTTAGAATAGAGGATTCTTCAATGAACACTTCAAAACTGTTTAGCTGTAGAATTGGGGGTCAAGTTGCATTTTTTTTTTTATCTTTTGTGTTCCCTTCTTTGACACAGAGCCAGGATATTCACAGTTAATAGTGCATTATATACATGTGTGTGATGGCTCTGTCCTCTTTATAGAAAGATGCCCAGGGAAAAGACCAAAGTTGTAGATGGAGATTTTTGATTGTGGCTTGGACCTGAGTGACCTGAGGTGTAGGACTGTGCTGTCAGCCATGCAAACTTGTAACCAGTAATCCTTAAATGGTAAAGTTGGCAGAGACAAAAGCTTTGAACAACAAAAGAAATAGTACTCAAATTGTGAATCTGAGGGTTTAAGCATTTCTATACTTCATCAGCAGTAACAATTTACCACCCTGAAGAACAAAAAACAAACAAACAAAAAACCTGATGTGCTTCTTGGTTCTTCAAAGATCTTTTAAGATTTTTTTTAAAGTTTTACTGTCTCAATAATGAAAGTCAACTTCACAGAATTATGACAAACTTTAAAATATATTTTGTTTCCTTTGGCGATGCAATGCGTGGTTGATAAATTACTTGATTCTTTATGTTGTTCAAATGCTTGTGGACACAACGTTAACATAAGGAAAACTAAACTGAAAGCAATTTTATGCAGCTTTTTTTACTATACCCTTGAGCATTTTCTAAGTTTGCATTTAATCACAGAATCTTGGCCATGATATTTCTGACAGGTAATTTCCTTAATGCGGTTGACAGAGATGGATTACATGGAAGCCTATTGGATCCAATGCTTTTGTGTGCAAGTGATAAGACTAGATTAGGGTTATCTTGCTCTGAGTGCCTGGAAAGATACAGCCACCTAATAATTCCCCTGGTAATATGGATGGGTTTGTGGGAGCACAAATTCATGGCTAGATACTGGCCTGCAAAAGCATTACCAGATTCTGTTGCACCTTGAGAACATCTGGGGTGATGTGTGTTTTTCTGTCACATGATAATAGCAAATCTCATGTCAGGGAAAGACAAATGTGTTAAATATTCGGCAGATTGGGGAAGTGATGAGGCAAGAGGCAGGCATGCATCTTGGAAATAACAATGGTATTTAAAAATAAAATTATTTTGGAGAGAAATAGCAAAAGAAGTAACATTTATTCTTTTAGCTGTTGTAAATGTTTGTGTGAGAAAATTGATGTTGTCTTGTTGCCTCACTGAAAGGACCTGAATGTTCTTAATTAGGTTGGATTTTGAAACAGGATTTAATTATAAATAACAAAGTCTGAATAAATTTTAGGTGTTAAAAACATTCTTTAGCAGTCAAGGCTTTTGAACAGTTGTATACAAATCCTTAGGGGGGCAATAATTAAGACCCATCAATGCACAGCATATTTTTATTTACCTGTAGCAGGCATTCACCTCAGTGAAAACAAATTTTTTTTCAGCAATCTTTAAGACCATTTTATAGACCTAAGACCTCAAACTTCACCAGAAGAAGAAAATAAGTTTGAGTGGCTCTTAGTTAACAGTGTGGCAGCCAAAGCAAGTGTTAGTGGTCTCTGCCTTGGGAACAGAGGTGTTGGGAAGGGAAGGCTGGGGACACGAGCAGCTCGTGCTCACAAAGCTGTCACTCCCTGTGCAGAGACAGAGGTGTGTCCCCAGCAGACAATTCGGAGTAAAGCCTTAATTCAGGTGCTCTGAGTCACATCCTGGGGGATCTGTGTGTCTCTGGTGACTGAGAGGGCTCAGATGAGCAGTTCCCCAAGCTGCAGTCAGGTTTTTGGGATATTCTCTGGAACAGGGAGCTGTGCAGAGTCAGAACTCTCGAGGTTGTACGGCTTTTTTAGTGATGGAGTTTGCTGTGGAGATAAAACATCCAGAGGGATTTTGTGGGCATTTGGGGGAATGCAGCCATTGTGTTTCTGGGCATCATGGCTCTTGGCTCCTCTCTAACCAGTGGCTGAAAATCTGTGGCTGTTATTTCTGGAAGACACAGCAGGTGGGAAAGACCATCCCTCTTTCACAGTTAAAAAGGAAGAGGAAAAAAAGAGCCAAACAAACCCACAGAGAATATTTGGGTTTGGTGTTACAAACCAAAAGGGAAGCTCTGTGTCCCTTGTGTCCTTCTTACACCTTGGCCCTATAAAATATATCATCTATCTTTTCCTTGCTTTATTTTCCAAGGAAAAAAAAAACAAAACCAACATTTAATACAGAGACTGTCTCATGAAAAAGGATCACGTAGGTGTTTAATATATGCTGTGATGAGTAATTTTGGTCATGGTACATCAGAAAAGTACTTTCCCCCACCTTCTTTCTAATAAGAATTTTAATCCATTGATGACAAAACCTCTAAAGTATTTCCTTGCTGCATTGTAATACACTGTGACGAATTATGTCTCAGGAGTTGTAAAATTTTCTCATAGCTTGTAATACCTCATTTAATGAATTGATCACACTGAAATGTAAAGATGAAGCAGCATTTATTTTGTATGTTATATTGCATATAATTTTTAGACTTGACATTTATAGCCATGGAAGCTGTTATTTTACATATCATTTTCAAACCATATCAGCCTTAAACACATTTAAATTTAATAAGCAAGTAGATTAGATTTGCTTTTAAGCTAGGCATATCATTATAGTTTGTGTTCCCTTCAGCAGGGCACATGCTTACTATTAAATGCAGTATTTAGTTGTCTTTTAAAACCTAAAAATAATAAAAGGGATGTATTTACAAAAGTAATTGAATGTAGGGCTGCTTTTGGGGACAGTGCCTCAGTGATGATTTTTGTAGGGTGTAGACAATAAATAGGTTTTGGGTTTTATTAAAAATTGTCCTGTTTTGAGGAAATATTAAAGTAGGAGCTATATGGGTTTCAGTTATGAAATACCAAATCTGTCATAGTAACATATGGCCTGATCATCATCTCCTGCAGAAAAAAATCCATGGGAGGGGAGAGCTTATTTGGAAACTCTGCATGATTTACCAGGCAGACTTTCTGATGCCTCATCTTTCTCATCAGAAAGAATTTGTAGCTGCCAAGGAGGTGGATTCTTACAGCCTTCTAACTATTTAAATGCTTTACCCACCATAAAAAATATGTTGTTAGCAGTGGGGAAAAAAGGCAGCCCTTGTTTCTGCAATCCTGGCTCTTTTCACCGTGAAAGAAACTTTATGGAACATCACAGAGAGAAACTCTGCTGTCTTTGTGGTCACTTTGTGCTTCCCACCTCAGAATCCTGGTGGATGTAAAAGCAGCTGAGAGAAACCTAATGAAAATCTGAAATTTATAAAATCTCCGGGGACTGTTCTCTGGAGAGTGTTGTTTTTCCTACTGTATCTGCTAAAAGATAGTTCCAGCACTGTACTTGTTACTGTGGGACAAAATTAGGATGCAAATACGAGACGTTTCACCTTAACTCAGGGAGGAATAATTTTTTTTCTCTAGCTTTCATTCTTTAAAAAATAAGTTTGGAAACATGGTATTGAAGTTTTCCAGACTTTTTGAATTTATTTTTTTTTCCTTTTCTCAAAATAAGGCTGATAGTTTTTTATCCAAGTCCTTTCACCAAACTGGAAAACGTAAGTAGAAGACCTTGTCTTAGAATGTCTTTGAAGGATGTAATTTTAAAATTACATTTTGAGATGTTTCTCCTCTTAAATACACCATTTCTTGTGGTGCTCGTGTCCAACTGGTTAATGAGAGGGAAATCAGATGGGTAGTAAATTACTAGTAAAAAATAAAATAAAATAAAACAGTGAGGGAGCCCCAAGATTGGTTAATGTTTATTTCTTACAGTGTAACGTGGCAAGTGTTTGTCCTGAGCGCAGGGCAGTGCTGGCAGGCCCTGGTGTGCCCCTGGGGGTGGCAGAGACAGGAGGCAGAGCTGCTCCTCCTGCTGAGGAGATGATGTTCTGCTGGCAGGAGATGGGCAGCAGTGCCAGGAGCAGCTGCCGGTCCCAAACAGCCACGGAGCCCACGTTTCATAACGGGACGCTGGCAAGGATGGCACAACCCTTAGAACCAAGGCAGGATATCTCCCAGGACTTCAGGAGCAAGCCAAGTCTCTCATCTTGGCTGTTCTCCTCATCTTTCTGCACCTAAACCCACTGCCTCATCCAGGCTGTGGGGAAAAGGGTTAAAGGAATTATCACTGCGCTGAATTTGAGTGTGCGGTGCAGACTGGCAAAAAATGGGCTCTTAAATCAAACCTCCTCCCTCAGCTGAGCACTCTTCACTATTTATTTATTTCATGCCCTTGCATACAAACACCCCTGGCTGCCCAAGCTGTGGTGAGAGCAGATTTCCCAGGCACATCAGGAGATGGGTGAGGGCGCTGCACAAGGCCAGGGGTGAGAGAGCTGATAAGCTCCCATGCAAGTACAAGGCTCAGGAATCAGCAGGGTAACACAGAAAAGGCATCAGGAGAATTACCTGCTTGCTAGAGGCTTTCTAAGAGTGTTATTTAAAAATTAGGTGCGTAGCTACCATCCACACAAACTCTTATAAATCAGCCTGAATTCCATCCTGTGCCTTTCCCTAGATTATGTGATCCCTGAACTTTTGTTGTTAATTATTTATTTTTTTTAGTTTAGAAGATTGGCAATGTACAGTGTCAGCAAAATATGTCACGTAGCCATGAGGCAGAACTGAAGAACTGAATAATTTGTATCATGTCTTGCTCACAAGGATAATTAAATGGAATGGCATTTAAGTTGATGGAGCTACAGGGGTGACCACTGGCTAAAGAATTGTCTTCCCTTTTTTTCCAGTAAAATGAACAGCAGTATTTTGTTAATTTTCCCCCTTGTCAGTGTGTGTTTTAATATCCTTATTTGTCCTTGCACTTTCAGCAGGAATAATTTGATTACAGGGACTAGAAAATAATTCTATAATAAAATTATTTAAATAAGAAGTCATATGTTTGGGGAAAAGAACATGTAGCTTTCATTTAAATGCAACCTTTTCATTCTTGTATTCAAAGGGGATTTTCTGCACAGTGAAATGAAACTTAATAGCATTAAAAAGTAGTTTAAAAACCCATCCAACCAAGCAAAACAACACCAAAATACTCATTTCTGGAGGTCTGTAGCAATGCATCTTTGAGTTTACCTCAGCACTGAAGAGGCCATTTAAAAAGATAAGAGCTTAATCCAGACATCAGTGATGATGAGTTCCTGCAACATGATAATAAATATACCAAAGTACCCTTTCATCTTTAATAATTCAGAATTCATTCAGCATTTAAAAGTTTTGCTGTTCTTTCATTTAAGAAATCTAATAGCATTTTGGTAAAAAAAATGAGACATATCTTGAGAATAGGGAAAAAATTGGTGCAGCATGCAAGGGATGCTATTTCAATATTGAAGGTGTTGCTGCATAAAGGGTTAAAGATTTTCACCTTACTTGCTTGCCTTCTTGAAAACTGTAATCATGAGGATGAAGTCACATGAATTATTTGGAAGGCATCCCCTAAATCAGTTATTTTATAAGAATCTGCCCAACCCTCCCCTTGAAATGATGTATTAGAAGTCTATAAAATAAATTTGTACAAAAATAATATACTGCTATGCCTTAACAGGGGAAAAAAATCGTCTGAATAACTCTTTCTGGACAATAAAGTACTTCTCAACTGAGATTTATAATTTTATTTCCATGATTTTCCAAAAGGTATGCATTTGGGTTTGTAATACAGTAAAGGGAATTGGTAATGACTGTAACTCATTATACAATTTACATGTTTTTATTCAGTGTCCCCTTGAATGAGAAGGACAGGATGTAATTCTTTATAATTGCACCTTTTTTTTTTCTTTTTATTTTTTCCCTTAAGGAGCCGCTCTAAGCTGAGCATGATTTGATTTTTCATAGGCAAAATATTCCCAAGCGAGTTTCTCTATTACAGATTACTGTGTTAGTCTTGAGTAGATTCACTTGTGCTCAGAGACCAACACAAACCATGAGGGCCAAGATGTGACCTGAGAGCAGGGGCTGAATTGAGATTCCACACAAAAAAGAGCACACCTGAAAGTGAATGAATGAAACATGCACATTGAGGCATTATTCTGTGAATTAGAGCTGGTCAGAGGTTACACAGTGGGTTCCTGTGGGAGCCCCAAAAAGCCAGCTCCAGTTTGGGTGGATGTTTTGGGTGTGCCTGCAAAGCCCAGCAGCATGCTTTGGAGCAGCAGGTCAGCTCAGAGTCATTCCTGATTTCTCTCAGGCATTACCTCCAGCTCGAGGGGCTTGCACAGAAATATCCTCAGGCTTCTAGGATTTTTGCTTGTGAAAAATAATTTTTTTGCAGTAGATGAGCAGAGAGCTAAGCACTGGATCCGAGTTATGCATTGCACTACCCTAAGTTGCTGCTGGTTGTCATGGTAACATTTTAACTGGTGGTGGCTGTGGCTTGACATCAGAACATTTTCTGTTAAGTGGAGATTCTTCTGAGATTGTAATGGAGTGTTTTAAGTCGGTGGACCTTTTGTACTCAATAAAATATTTAGTAGGTTGTAGTAAATATTAATTTGTCCTCCTTTCAAGATAACACAGCATGCTGTGTATTTACAGTTCTGTGCTAATAGCATGGTATTCCTGGAAAAGAGTTAATCCATTCTGAAAAGTCAAATTTGCTAAATATAAGTTTGCTAATAACGCTCTAAATAATAACTGTAGAAGCTGTTTCACTTTATCCTTTCAAAATACCATGTGGCAGATAAGTTATAACGTGCTTCATCTCTTTTTATGCATTCAGCGGAGGAAGGATTTTAGTACTCGTTTGTATTTAAAGCTGAACTTAACCATCATTACACTGGGAGTTTCTTGTTTTGAGTGAGTGAAAATAAATGAATTTACAAGAGCTTGTACTGGGGGGAGGGCAGGGGTAGAAATGACTCCAGTGAAAAGCTGGTAATGGAACATCTCTCTGTCAATCACATCTCCCTGTACTTTGTGTCTGGCCGTGTTGTGCTGGAGATGAAGCCGTGTGAATGCTGCCTTATCCCTCCCTGAGATAAGCTTTCAAAGGTGATCTCCAAACCACAGAGCAAGGATTTGCTGAGAGTGACAAACACCTGCCCACTACATTTCCCCTATGCTTTTCAATAACTGCATTCCGAGGCTCCTGGCAGAAAGGAAACATCTTGGAGAGCCCTCAATAGTGAGCCTCAGTACAGCTGAATGCAGCAAGTGAAAAGCAGAAGAGTTTCTGCAAGTCAGGATTTATAAACTTTAATAATGCACTTATCGGGCAGAGACGGAAATTCAGCGTGGAGTGTTTGGAGAATCCACCTTGTTGGGTAATGCCAATTCCTTCCTCCTTGCTGCTGCTTCAGGGATAGTGCACACAGTTTGATGGCTTTTTGGAGCCAGTTCAGCCCTTTGTGGCACATCATAATCTCATCCTTCCTCCGTGTGATTTATGGAAATACCAGGATGTGCGTGTGCTTTAGCACGGCTGATAACAGTGTCACAGTGACCCCATCAATCTTAATGACATTCTCTAATAATCAGCAAAAGGCTTGCAATGTATTCTTCTTTTTATTTTCTTCATTACCTTCTCCTCTTACCTGTCTGTCTATTAAACATAAGAATAATCAAAGAGTTTTCTGGCCTTGCCTTGCTAAACTCAGCCCATGCCCACCAAGTATTGTTTAGCTGTGCAGTTTTGCTTTTTCAACTGTTATTCTCATAGTTACTCTTGGCTGATATAATTGTTTTGTCTCTACTCTTTCCCTAGACAAGATTAATCCATGAGGAGTTGCCCTGTGGCCACCCATAGATCTAAAAGTTGTGAGACACTCAGAAATTAGAGAAACCTGCTTTCAACTCCACCTTTCAACATCACATTTCTTGGAGTGAGAGGATCCTCAGGAAACAAATACATGAAAGAAAAAGTAAAAGAGAATGACATCACTTTTTATACATGCAGGGAAATAGAGTTTATCTTTGGCTGTGATTGGTCTATAATAATCACTGGGTTCTTTTTCTTTGCCATTAACAGTATGAATTCAGAGTTTGGCAGCAGTGACAGACTGCAAGTTTCATTTTTCTCACATGAACTTTATTTCAGAGGGACACTTCAAGGCATATTTTTATTGAGCAATAGGAGATAATCTTTTCAATACAGCATTTAGATTGTGTGTATTTATTTCTGTTTCTTCATTTTTTTTAAAATGTCATTTATGAAGAAGCACCCTGAGTTTTAGAAAGCAATTTTAATTGTACCAGTGAGCTATGAACTCACTCTGGACTGGAAATTCGCCAAAAGCAGAGAGAACATAACATTTTCAACTCTGTCATCATCTAGAGTGACCAAGAAATGTTATGAGGACTTAAAATATAAGGAAGAGAATAACAGAACATTGCATTTCAATACATAAGGTGAAAATAAATCATCAAGGTATGTGTAACTGCTTTTTAGACATGTTACTTTTTATATGTCCTAAAACCCCACAAGGACTACACCTCTTGATTTAGCACTGCACTTAACATTTCAAGATGTAAGTAAGATTCATTTTTATTTCTGTAACAATTGAGGACCTGTGTGGGGAAGAAAAAAAGACAAGGTATCTGGAACATTAATCTACAAACACTATGTACAGAAACCGTTCCTGAGAGCGAAAATTATCCTGGAATTTTGTTCTCATCTGATGTAACTATTTTTAATCTTGCCTGATGATGAAGTCCTTTGTGGGAGCTCACCCTCACGTGGCCAGCCGAGCTCTGTGGTGGCACAGCTGGCTGTAAATGCTTTTTTGTTGTGTTGTGCTGTAGCTTTTCTTTCCTTACTTTCCTTATGTTTTATGGTGTTCATCTCAGAGCTGATATGTTCTGGTGCAGCTCCTCTATACCTGCTCTTTGAGTCCTTTATAGGTTCTATCTTTCTTTATAAAACTGGTCAAAGTACTCAGGATATGGGGTTTTTTGACTCTTCTCTCATTAAACAAGAGCTTACTTCAGTTCTTTGCAGGTGTAGATGCTATTCTGTCAAATCACAGCCTTTATTTCACCTGCTGTGACAAGGGTAGGGCTTCCCTGTTCTTTTTTTGACTTTGGGTATGAATTTCAATGGATTTTTAAAAATTTTCCTTTAAACCTATGTCAGTATGTATTTGGCAAGACAAACACTGTTCCTGACTAAGGAGGACTAATGCAGTTCCACATTTCTGTCTCCATTGAGAAAAGCATTAAACAACCATTCTGGGGTAAAAGTGAGATTATTGGGATTGCCAGAGCTGCCTTCCCCTCCCCAAAACTAATTTGGAATTCTGCTGTGAAAAACATGTATACAACTGGTTTTTTCTCCCTGTTTTGGCAGCAGGATTTAGTAGATCAGATACAGCTCTGTGCTAGCCTGCTTTCCAGTTTGGATCTGGAATTTGGATCCAAATTTGGATTTGGAGTTTGGCACAGTGAGCTCAGACCTGGCTTTTCAGACTCACTCCAGAGGTATTTCAGCAGCAAGATTCTGCCTGACAAGGTCCAGTGGGCAAGAGTGGTGTTCTTGCTTCAGAATGAGAGCTTGAAAAGCTCTATTGTACATGTATGGAAAACAGCTGCTTAAAAATACCCCAGCACACCCCTCAAACAATAAAAAAAATAAAGAAAAAAAAATGTTAATAACTCCCCACAAACAACCCAAACAAAACAACAACAGAACAAACCCTCAACAAAATGCCATAGTCCAAGAAAAGATGTAAATGGCTTTCTGTCTAAGTAGATTGATGGTTTTGGAACAATTTTAGAAAAGGCCTGGTTTAGGACTAGAGCTAAGTGTTTTCATTATTGACATGAATTGTTGAATACAAAATATATTTTAAAAATTACCTGAGAATGTCAATCTGAAAGAACCTGTGAGTGTATCTTTAGAATTAAAAATTCCCTTGATGAGTGGGAGACTGAACAGAATGCAATTTAGAGCAAATTAAAAGGTCTACACTTAAAAATATTTACCTTGGAAAATGTACACACATCATGACTGCATAGGTAATGTGCAGTACAGTGATTTCTGCTTCTAGTAAATCAAAAGCTGGACATATTAAAGATATCCTGCTATTGCAAAAAAGGCATACACATGCCTTATTTTTAATACAAAAACAGAGTAAACATCAGTAAGGCCTCTGAAATAGAACTCTTGAAAAAATTGGCACTTGTAAGGCTTCAGCTGCAAGGCAAAATTCTGGGAATGCTTCAAGAACAAAGTGGTTGAATCAGTGGAGGTACTGGGGAGAGCAATATAAACCATGAGAACTGTGGAAAATGCGACCTACAGGGAAAAGCTGGGGAAGAGAAGCCTGAGCAAGGACTTGATAATAGTCCTCATGTACATAAAAAGAAGCTGTGAGAAAGTAATGAAGTTTTTCTCTGTATTCCCTGTGCAGTTGGCTCACTTTGCAGCAGGAAAAAAACTTTCTAATGGAAAAAACATTTGAGAACTGGAAGAACTTCTTTAGAATGACAGTGAAAGCTTTAGTGCCAAAAGTGTACTGAAGAGTTTAAACAGCAGAAGCTGTAGGTGCAGCCCATCTTGGGCACTGGAGGGAGAGGGCAGCCAAACTACCCCTCCAAATCACTTGTATTTCTCTGTTATTTCCTCACCTATCTCACACTCACTGGGGACAGTGATGATTTTCACATGATCTTGAGGAAGTGCTCTCCTCTGCTTGATTACCTTGCTTTATTTTGTCTGTTGCTAACGTGTTTTGGAATGAATCAAAATACCTTGAAGTGATCAGTTTACAAATATAGCAGCATTTATTTGCTTTAGAACCTAAAAGGTGAAAAGCTTATTTAGGAGTCTGGTTATTTAATAGTGTGTATTAATTGATTAATAACTACTGAAGCAAGGAGACATATGAGTTTTTGGCACCAGAATCAGAATCCCAACTCAGCAGCGTGTCATAGGCATTCACTGCTAAGTCCCTAGGGCACACTTGCAGACACATTTTATTCATTTAGCACTTCCCATTGGCTCACTCCCAAAATCCAGAGGACTTTGCTCTCTTTCCCTCCAAGTTGGAAATAAAGCTTTATGGTCATAGTTGAGGAGGGGATGTGGCACAGTGCAACTTAGTGCACATATGTCCAAATGCAGGGTATTGCTCCGGGCTCTGAGACCTGGGGGGGCCCAGCAGAGCGTGCCAGATGCATCCCACTTATGTGCCATTGAAGGCTTCATTTGGAAGGAAAAACAGGCATGGATGTGAGAGGAAGGAGTGACCTGTGCAATTTAAAATGTGTAATGCTAGCACAATAACTCAAATATCCTAGAAGAAATGTTCTTTTCCTAGTGCTGATGTCCATGCAGCACTCGTCCTTCCCATGTATTGAACAGAGTGTATGTCATTATTTAAACCTTTTCTTTATCTCCAGGAAGGAAAATTGTTTATGCATGTTGTGCATGAACCTGAATGGCTGCATGTTTATTACTGAGGCTTTGCTTTCCCTCAGCCTTGGTGGATGTGCATCTGTGCTCTGGGTTTGATTCCAGCCTGCTGCTTTCCGATGGGATCAGGGTGAAGCAAGCCCCAGTGGTGTCCAGCTGTCCAGAGCCACAGCTCTGCCTCCACTCCTGGCTGGGATGTGCAGAGTCTTGTGCAGTGCTGGCCCGTGGAACTGGGCAGCTTTGTGTCCCTGATCAAGACACAAACATAACACAGCAGACTGAAACTTGGAGATAGAAGGAGCTCCTAAGGGGAGATATCAAAGTGACTGAGCCCCAACAAACTGATCACTTGACAATGCCTGCAAGCAAGTCATTTTTATTAACAATTATAACTGAAAGCCATATATGTGGTAAAACTAATGTAGTCCACCAATGGGAGTTTTTACCATTTCCCTAGAGCCATGAATTGGGTCCCGAAGGGATGAAGAAGGTTTTGGATATTTGAGCAACTGCCTCAGCTAGAGTTGTTTTATTCAGATCTCTTGCTTCTGTTGGGCAGAGTGTCCAGCCCTCACACAGTGGAAGCTCTGAATAAATTTCACAGTGAAAGGGAGTGTTTATAAACTGCAAAGGCAGAGAAACTCCGTGTACCTGAGCAGTGGGCTGGGAAATGTAGTGACCAGTGGAAGATGCAGAGACTCCACATGACTTAAGGGAAGCAATTAGACAGACTTGCCCAGAGATGGGAAGTGCTAATTGCTCCCAAGGGACACATTTACCCCAGGGAGATGATGAGTTGACAGAAGCAGCAAAAAATGTAACAGCCAACACCCAGACAGCAGCTCTGGACAAACTGACCTTGCAATATTTTAGTGCTGAAAGAAATGAAACATTGCTACAACTTTCTGGAGAGCTACTTCTGCATTTCTGAGAATTTTAGAGTTTGGGTTTGTTTCCCCCCAAAGTCTATGTTCTATTTTGGAGAACATTTGATTCAGAAATACCTTATATATTTTCATTATATGTGAAATCAAGGAACCTTTTTTTGGTCTTACAAGCTCTGGAGAATACAGTTGTGGATGTTTAGTGCCACTATGTATGTCACTGAAAAAATTTGGTAATGCTGATGGTATGTGGGAATAGGTAATCTCCACTGAATTGCTTTTTTTAGGATGTTTTTGTTTGGTTTAAGTTGGGATAGAGGATAAAGAAACAAAGCCTAGCCCTGTAGAACTGAGAAGTGTAGAAATGCAGTAAGTGCATGAGAATACTTATGTGCCAGCTGCTGAACATAAAACATTGTCACTGAGGTGTAAACTCTGACAGGGAAGTGTAGCTGCTGACAAAGAACATTTTATCTGTGTGACAGAGAAAAAATAATACATGTGGAAGCGAAAAAAATATCAATTAACTGCCTAGGGTATATAAGCTTTCAGTTTTGATCAATACTGGCTAAAATGACCATAAATCTGTTTTTTAAGAGTTTCCCATTTCCTCCCACATGCTTTTTATTGGGAATGCAGTTCTTAAACTTCCATGTAATTTTTGCAGCTTCTAATTAATGTCAACCTAGAAAATTATCCAAGAAATTGTAAACACCCATTTTTTAATTCACAATTTTATACAGAAGTAGGAAATAAGAACTGCACAGGAAATTCAAGAGGAATGCTAACATTGTACAACACACTCCTGATAAATGAGCTTCTAGGGAGAAACAGGAGAAAGTTCCATGTTTTAGGACTTATTTTCAAAACTAAAATGATATTGAGGCAATAGAATAAATGCAGGTAAGGTGAGCAATTCTCCAGAGAATTTCTTTTAGTCTTGTTTCAATTGTTCAGAACATGGCTGTCCAACTGTGTTCTTAGAACCCAAGGTTAATTTTTTGTGTGTCTTTGCAAAACTACTTCCTGATGAAGATCAGGAGTAATAATGTAGAAAATATTTCATGATATAACCTTGTCATAGCTTTTCCAAACTGTCTGGGAGCAAGGAGTTATTAGAGTAGAATAAACATAAAATTCCAGTGCAGGTTTTCTGGCAGGAAGAGCAAAGAAACACCGTGTTTATAAATTACTTAGGAGCTCACAGAGGAGAGGAACCAAACAAGCAGACAGGAAGGAAAGAAGAAATGCCCAGAGACAGGTTTGTTGGGAACAGGAGAGCACAGACCTGTCCAGCACTGAGAAGGATCCAAGAGAAAGGAGAAGTGGGATCCTGAGAGGGTTGAAGTGGAGGAGGAGGAGGAGGAGAATTGAAGCCAGGAATGGCTTTAAGAGACTTCATGGATATAAGAGAAGTCAGCTAACGTTTGATGAAAGGGGAGTGAAAGATTAAGAGGATCTGAGTGAGAAGACAACAGCATCAGGGAGTTTGTGATGGTCAGAGAGTGCTGCTACGACAGGGGAAGATGGAGAGATCAAACATGTAAAGGAGGAGAAAATGGAGAACAAGAAAGAATAAATACATGGAGACCAAATCTGTTAGTTCAGTGAGGCTCCATTATTTCATTCATAGAAGCAAACAGTGGGTTTGCTTCACATTTTACAGTATTTCTCAGGACACCTGAGTACATAAAGCAATGTCTATATTAATAGTATGACTATAATGTTGATTTGGAGTGTCCTGTAGTGCTGGGCCATGGGAATCCACAGGAAGATGCAATCTGGGTGCTGGCATAGTTCTAACCTGACAGAAATAATTTATGATACTGGGAAAGTAGAAACAAAACAACAAAAAAATTGGCTCCTTCAAGCCTTGTGCACCTGGCTGATAGGTCTGCTGGCTGGAACTTTGCTTCTTCCATCAGGGGTAAAAGCCTCTGACAGAGCAGACATGAGGTCTGTGCTTCCCTGGAGTGAGCCCCTCTTGTCTCCCACCCTGGCTAGAATCACTTCAAGAACAAATGCTTTCAGTGTACAGAAAAATTTCTTTGTTGTTTTAGTGTTTAGGCTTACTGTAGGAAACATTTTTTTCAGTGTTTTTTCCTCTTTTTATTACTTGATCTCACTGCAAATAATTAGTTTTTAAAGCCATCACAAGGAGAAAAGGACAGATTGAAGGGGCTTAGATCATAGATTGGAATGTAGATTCAGTGGTATGTGAAGGGCTTGTGTGTTTTGTGGGGTTTTTGGTTTGTTAGGGTTTGTCTGGGGTTTCTTTAATCCTTCAGAGATATTAGCCAGTGACAAACATGTTTTCCATCAGTCAGAAGATACCTGGGGTGAGAAACAAGTACTTTTGTCTGTAGCATTTACAGACTCTTCTCTAGGCGTGATTTCCAAGACTGTGAACTGTAATTATATAACATGGTGACTTCTTAAGGTATTTCGTTTATAGTTTGTAAAGCTTTACAGCATCTACAATAGAGCACTGCTCCATTTTAATGCTTTGCATTTCTAAGTTTCCAGAAAGAGCTGAAGTAGCTTATCATGGACTTTATTTGTTGCTTTGGTCTCTGTCTCCAGGCAGTCTCTCCAACGCAGAGAAATTCAGCATGCTTTACCTGAAGTCATGGAGAGCTGATCAAATTTTTTTTTAATTTGTTTGCTTAATTTTATATTTTTTTTTAGGTGGAAAAAAAAGGTAGTGAGCAAAGCTCAGCATTAGTCTTTTGCCAACACTTGCAGTTAGTAAACAGAAACAGGCTAAAGGCATCCAGAGGAATTTCATATGGTCAGTGCCTCTTTTTGCTGGGCTAGTGGTAGTTTTGTCTTTAGACAAAGCCCCAGTGTTTAGTGAGCTATCAAGCACTGAGTGATTTCTGTACATTTGATGGGATGAGATCAGTAAATTATCTGGAAATGGTTTTAGGAGAAAAACCATTTCAGCTGGGCTTAAAGGTCCTTCTCTCATTCTTTGTGCTCTGTGAAGTTATAGTGTTTCCAGATCCATTATCTGTGTGTATATGGAGATTTATTTACTTTCAGCAGCAAAGTTATCTTGTTTACTTCAGTAAGTGCTTGCTTTAGATGTTTTCTGAAAGGGATAAGGAGGAAAAAAGCTGCTTTTTGAAATAAATATTATATTCTGGCTACTGCTAGCCTTCATTACCCACTTTTTATAAACTGGAGTTTGCTGGCTTTTTGTCCACCTCGTTGCAAAGCTTTGTTAATACACTGCCATGGAAATGAAAGTTTCATACACATTGACATAATTAATGAAGAGGCAGGCAGCATGCTCTACCAATTAACACCACAGGGAAAAGTAAAATTGGCTTCCTTTTTGCGTGTTGTGCCAAAGTGAAGAACTGTAACACACAGCAAATAAATAGAGATCCTTTTAATGAGCTGCAAGATCGAGCTGAATAACTCTGAAAGGATGTTGTGTAAACATTGCCAACTATTTAGAGTGTTAAGAGTAATTGATGAGCTTAGCTGAAAGTTTTGAGGGGATTTTTTTTTGGGGGGGTGGGGTGGGGTGGAGAGCCTGTCAAAGAATGGAAATACTGCTTGTTAATAAAGAAATTGTATTTTCAATGCAGCTATTAGGCACGTTAAAGAATGTAACAAGCACTTTAGAACATCTATGGAAAAAAAAGAAGCAGTTTACTGCTTGCTACTTGACCGAGTTTGTCAGAATCATTTTTTCAGCTGAGTATTTCTGTACTTCATATTTACTCTTAATGAAAACTTGACAGATTTTTCTCTGATGCTGATTCCAAGCAGCACAACTATCTGGCAAGACAAGACATCATTCAACTTTGATTTTTTTTCCAGTTACCCCAAAGCCCTAATAACAACAATAGCAGGAAAATAAACAGGTGAATTTTTTCTGTGCTTTATGTGAAGCATTCTGTTTACCTTGAGACGTAGGTACAGAAAATTCAGAGCAGCTCAAGTTCAATTTTTTTCAAAAGGTTCTTTCATCAAGCAGAATTATCCTAAAAGCCTTCTAAGTAAGTTCTTCTGAGTTTTTGGAGAATACAAAACTCCAGACCTTTGAAGTTAATTTATAGGTGAAAAGAATTAATGGATATTGGAAATTAGAAGGCCAGCATCATTTAGATCAAAGTGTATGTAATAACAGAAGTGCAATTTTGACTGTTCAGTGGCACCAGCTAGCTTAGAATATCTTTATATAAGAAAAAAAATGCATCTTCACTTTTTGTTCATTCTAAATTATTTGAATTTTGATAATAATCAATTTTTAGTATTTTATTTCTGCCCAAGTATTGCATGAGGTTAGAACCAGCATATCATTTCACATTGTATGCAAGCAAATCACCAAGATTTATCTGTGAGCCTCTGCACCTCAGCATCTTAAATAAATCTAAAATACGTCAGATTGTAATTAAAGAAGCAAAATGTGGTGAAGCTAAAAGTAATAATTAGAAGTCAATAAAGATTGTGCTAAACTTGCTGAACAATTGACCTTTGTAATGGTCATGCCTGCTCTCAGTTATCATCACAACAGAGAATTATGTGTCCCTTCACTTGGAATGTTAAAGGTGAAACCAGAAGTATCCAATAACTGTACAACAAAGAATATTTATATGCAAAACTAGCTACAGACAGTTTATTGTGACTGTGGTGGAGTCCTACTATATGTTAAGAGACATATATTGCTGAGTAGTTATTTAATCAATATTTTCTTTTTTTTTTATTATTTTTTTACTGCCTCTCCTCTGCATCTCTTCTTTTGTTTTTCTCTTCAGCACTCACATACCCGCCTCTAGTCTTTCTTGGGCATTCTTCTTACACGTTTTTATATTGCCTAACCTTTTTCTAACCTAGATTTTGTCCTTCAAAATGCTTAATGGACTCTGTTCTGTCCTCACTGCTGGGCCAAGTCTCTGCTGGGGTGGTGTTGAGGACTGCCTGGCTGTTCCCAGTTAATCTGATGGCTGTCATCCTCTCCTCCCAGCCAGCTGGCTCTGCCTCTGCTCTGGCTCTTGCCCCCACGAGCATAACCGTGTCTCTTCTGTCCCAGCTTCCTCCCTGTTGACACCCTGTGCTTTTTTCTGCCACCCTTTGTGGCCCAAGTGCCTTCTGCTGCAGCCCATCAGAACAGCTTCCAGAAGATCTGTAATCCAGGAGGACAGCAGCTGAGTTCCAGAGGGAAGATCAGTGTGGATACACTAGGAGTGAGAGAGAAAGGACAAAATCCTGCATAAGGATTTATAAGAAGAAACTGCATCGCATCTTTCTTTTGTGAGGATTCTGCATGTAATTGTATTTTCTCTAATTGACCTGTGCTTCAGAAAAACATTTACTCTCTTCAGTGTTTCATGTCTCCGAGACTGCAAAGAGGTGAAATATCAATGGTTGTGGTTGAACCCCTGCCAGAAACCAAGTACCACAGAGCTGTTCACAGAGTGCCCCACTGCTGCCCACCCTGGGGGAGAGGAGAATTGGTAAAAACCCCAGAGCTCACACACTGAGATAAAGCCACTTCAACAGGTAAAGCAAAACAAGGAATTCACTCCCACTGCCCATGGGCAGGCAGGGGTTCAGCCACCCCAGGGCAGCCAGGCTCCACCAAGGGGAACATTGGGAGGACAAACAGCATCGCTCCAAACATCCCCCTCTTCCTCCTCCTGCAGCTGTAGATGCTGAGTGTGACATTCTGCAATATCCCTGGGGTCACTTGGGGTCAGCTGTCCTGGCTGTGCCCTTGTGCACTCCCAGCCCTGCCTGGTGGGCTGAGGAGCAGAGACAGCTTTGGCTCTGTGTCAGCTCTGCTCAGCCGTGCCAAAAACTTCCCTGTCTTCTCAGAGATTCCTCGTGTTTGCAGCACAACTGCAAACCACAGCCCCATACTATCTACTGTGGAGAAAATCAACCCTCTCCCAGCCCAAACCAGCAAACTAAATTAAATACTTTGTCTTCAGGTTGTGCAAGGTTCCTTTATTGGATCTGGCCAAGGATAAAGCATAATTAATAACTCATTAACTGTTATCAAGAAAACATAAAGTGCAATGTTAAAGACTGACTGTCATAATTTCTGTGCTAGAAAACTGGAATGGTGTGGAGATCTTTAATGCTGAAATCCTTCTTGCACTCATGTTTTGTACATAGCAAACATATTTCACACATATGTCCAATAGGTAGAAAGAGAGAAGATGAGAAATACAAAATATCTTCTGTTGGGTGAGATCTTAAATAGATGAGGGTTCTTGAGCTTGGAATAGTGACAGATAAGTAAAAAGAAAGGCCCAGACAATCATCAGTGCTTCACAGAAAATGGAATGTTTTGCTGTATAAGAATTAGTACTCGGTGATATTGTCAGCCAGCAAGTTCAATATTAACATAACAAAATACTTTTTTCACATGGAGCAGGATTGTGGCATAAATTAGAATTTATTTGGGATGGAGCAGGATGGATCCAGTGGCTCCATTGACCTCCAGTAGAAGTTCTGGCTTAGGGAGCTCAGGAGACACTGGCTGCAGGGTTAGATTTTGCAGACAAGGGCCATGCTCACATGGCATTTCTTATGTTCCTTTCCTAAATGTTTGTCCCTATGATTCTGAACTAGATCAGCCTTTTCTCTTGGCCAACATGGCAATTCATACGTATTAAAAATATGTATGAACTAGATGTTGTTGTTACAAAGCTGTCATAATCAACAAGGGCTAATTAAACAAATTTTATGTTCAAAATCCAATGAAAGAACAGCTTTGTACGTTTTACCTTTGTGGGCCTTGAATTAGGTTTGTGCAAATAAATATGAGGTGCTAAAGGTGGGCAGGTTCGAGGTTATTAATTACCTTGCTCTGTACATACGAGCAGTATAGGTGCCAGCTCCAATCTCTAATAAATCCATCAGCTCTGGGGGTTTTCCTGTTCATTGCCACTGAACTGTGAGTGCATGTGACAGGCCGTGGTTCTGTCAGAACGAATCGTCCCCCTTGGAAAGCTGGCAGCACAGGGAAGTGACAACTTAATGGAAGCTAAAGCACTCTAATGGCAGTGCCTGGTGAAAGCCAGGGAAAGTCATCCCCAGCGTTTGCCCTGGCTCTTGAAAATGTCTCTTTGCATTTCTGCTTAAGTGCTAGATGTTGGAGCTGGGCTGGAGTCACATTTGCAGGTATTATTCAATGAAAGCCTTGTTTGTTGACAGACTGGATTCCAGCAGGGTCAGCCCCTCCATGAGCTCTCCCTGTGCTCTCTGCTCCTGCAGCATCACTCACTCACTCACTCTCTCCCAAACCCTCACCCTGGCAGAAACACATTTCCCACAGCTGAATGGGAGCACAAACACCTCACCCCGTGCTTCACATGACTACTGAGATATTTCTGTTTGGTTATGAATGGAATATGTGTTTAATCAAATGGATGAAATATAATCCTCTTTATTTTAGTATATTTGTTTTCAGGTGAAGAATATAGAGATTATTTTTCCTGCTTTTTATTGGTGTTATGAAGAAAAAGTTGTGTTGAGCCAATGGATAAAATTATTGTACTGAGATAATTTAATGTTGTTTTAATATCTTTTTAGATTACGTTGGTGTATGTGAACATATTTATTTATAAATAAATAAAACCCCAGTAATTTGCATACATTTGTGAACTGTCTTATAAGTGTCCAGTGATTACATTCAAATATTTTCATTTTAATTACATTTTAATATTTTAATAACTTTTATATATTAAACTGTGGATATTCAATCTCGATTATTGCCTTTTTATGATGTTTACATACAAATAATTACCTTGTTCCTGGTTTTCTCTCTGTGATGGTGGACAAAACCAGAATAACAATGGCTTTAAGTGGAATAATATTTCTTCATCTTTTAATAAAAAGCATGTATGCTTTTCAGGTTGTAATTAGCCAGGCAGATTAAAATAAAAATAAAATATTGCTAATAATATAATTTATAAGGTTTAGTGATCTTAATCCATACTACAGCATTAATCCAAATTCACAGAAAGAGAGCAGGCAGGGGCAGACTCAAGAGGACCTCAGAACTGACAAGGAGAAAGCCAAATGACTGCTCTAAATTAAAAATAACCAACCAACCCAAATGAACCAAGCCAAAACATTTCTGTGGGGTTATTTCTGTGATTATTTGCTTTATAGTTGAGACTTTGATGTTGTTTAGCCTGTAATAATTATCTTTGTGAAGGGAAGGTGAATGATCTAAACAGACACTGTTGTTAATGCTGTTCCTAACGTGGATCTGCTTCCTCCTTGTCCTCTCTTCAGCCATCCTGGGAGACACAGGAAACTCCAAGCTGCTCGATGAACCTTTCAGGGTTCTCTGTGATTTCTGCCCTGTCCCTACCAATATCACCCCATAACAAAACATTTCCAGCAGAACCACTCTGCTCACCTTCATCTGGGACAGTGGCTGCTCCCTGTGCTGCTCCCTTGTTTCGTGTCTGCTTCCATTCAGGAGGTTTGGTGTTTTTAAGGATTTTCCTAAAGCTATGGCCTATGGAAACTATCAAGCAGATTGTTTATAACAACTGATATTAACATATTTTTTATAGAAAATGGTTTTCATAATGGCTCATTCTCACATATTTTCTCATGGAGCAAGTCCCACTTCAGGTTTCAATTAAAACTTCAATTAAAACTCCTCTGTACATTCAGGGACTGTGGGGTTTCTGTTACATAACACTTCCCTTTTCCGTTCCTTAAGAGAATTGTTCTCTCTTGGAAATGGTTTCCTTAATACACAGAATCAATAAACACTCACACAATCATTGCTTCACTTAAACTGGGAATTTCCTCAGGTAAGAATTTGATTTGCCAATGTGAGAGATGTGTCCCCTCCTTCACTGGGTGCACCAAGCTCCTTTAAGAGCCAGAGCAGAGCTTCCAAATTACTTTGTCACTTTGATTTTGCAGTGGCTTGAAATATTCAGTTAACTTTTAATCTCTTGTTTTGAATGACCTTGTGTTATTAGAGACAATACAGACTGATTATCACTTTCTTGTCCCCTAAACTTAACCAGACTTAATTGTGGATTTACACAATTTTATATATATATATATATATATATATATATATATATATATTTTCTTTCTATATGTGCTTATGTTTTTTTTCCTTAGGCTACTGAAAAATTCACTGTACTGAAGAGCTTTATGTTGTCATAAAGCTCTTCAGTATCATAATCTATGTGTCATAATCTATGACACATAATCTATGTGTCATAATCTTCACAGTTGAAGATTAATTCTTGCTTTTTAACGAGATTTTATTTTAATTTCTTTTAATTAAGGCAGCAAACAAGGATCTTCACTGTCTCACTGTCCTACAGGCCACTGATTGATGCAAGGGATTTCTTCCTTTATGCAGGTATACATGTGTGTGTGTATATATATGTATATACATACATGTATATGCAAATTATTCTCCAAATTCTTGTCCAAAATTTTAAAATTCCATTTTTAAATTGACAAAACTGATATTCTGTGAAACAGTGCCAAGTTTACATGCACACTAAAATTCAAATATTTGTCTGCATGTGGTGATTCAAGGGGGAATGGGATTTTTCTGCTCACACTGACAGCTCTTCCTCAGACCTCTGTTGCCCCATATTTAAAAAGGTGAAATTGAAATTGCAAGCTTGCTTTCAATTTATGCAGAATAAATACCATGCCTCATGCAGGGAGTACATTGGCACATGCAGGGGACATTTTTTAATTTGGGCAAAGTGTATAATATATCATACATGTTTGCTAAGTTGTAAGAATTTAAGATCACTTTCTGCAAGAAAAATCTGGACTCTGGCATGGTGTCAAGTTTTGTTGGAACTGAGACAAAAGTGAAGTGTGCACAATAATTATTTAGTTCATCTTTGGGCTGCTTTTTAGGTGTTGTGAAGGAAAAAAGCAAGAGGAAATATAGTTGCAGTCAGAGGTCAATGTAAAGAAGTCCAGGTAAATCAAAACTATTCTACACTGTAAATAATTTACTCTTCTCCCTTTGCCTTGTCCTTTCCCACCCCACCCCTGCTCTCTGTTTGCCCCACACTGACCTTTTCCTACCTTCTTTGTAGTCTTGTTAATCCAACCTGGTTCAACACGCAGAAATGTTCCAGGTGGGAAAATCTGATGGGAGTTTGGAGTTTTACAAGCTCCTCCTTGCCTCCAAAATGCTGAGAGGCAGAGGAAGCACTGAGCTGTGCTGGTGGGGCTGGGTGTGCAGGGCTCTCAGAGGGGCTGAGGCTCCAGCTGAGCTCACCTGAGCCATCAGGGACCCTCCAGTGTCAGCCCTGTGCCTCCTCCTGCTTGCACACAGCAAATTTGGAATTTACACAGAAAACTAATGGAGTCCCTGGTGCCTCACAGGTTTCCTTGGCTTTACCTGCTCTGTGTAATTAATGTAACCAAGTGAGTGGATGAGCACTTTCCTCTAGGAGTCAATAGGCAAGGATGTTTGGAAAATGAATGAACTGCTAAGATTAATTGCAAGGCTGCCTGCCTGAACAGCCTGGTGAGAGATTCAGAAGGAAGTGCCAACACCTTTATATCCAAAAGATTTCTTTATTAAAAGTTGTTCAAAATCTCAATAACATTAGATATCAGATTGGACTGAAGATAATCCTCTATTGTTACTGTCCTAGTCTTAACAAATGCATAGTATTAATTGCTGTTAAAGAACAATTCATATAAATATTGATCTCAATCAACTCAGCTTGATTTTTAGTATTCTTCATAATGATAGCCAATTCTAATAATAATTAGAAAAATGCATTTTCTGAAATGTACAGTGGTTGACTAGCCAGCAGAAAGATATAAATTAAAGTTTTGTGTGAGATACTTTATGGAAAAAGAAAGCAAAACCACAAAGATCAAATGGTAGCAGGATTCAGTAAGGAATTCTGGGTTTACTTTGCACTTCTTTAGTAATTTTTGAGATAATTTGTGTTTTGAGTTTAGAGGTTTTTTGATTCTTTTTGTTTTGTTTTTTTCCTGTTCATTTTGATCAAAGTGCTGCTTACCTATAGTTTACCAGTATTTTTAAATAGATTTCCTGAAGGGAAATATATGTGGTGGGGGATTTTTGGCTAAGTTTTAGGAGTATTTGGGACCTATTGGTTGATTCTGTCTGCAGAGCTCTGTTGTTTGTCTGACTGGCACTCGTGTAACAGCTGAGAGTGTGGATCTAAACTGTGCAGCCAGACTTGTGAGTGGCAGAGAGGAACTTGGGAGTGCAAGGAGGAAAATCCTGAGCACTCAAAGGAAGGAACTTGTCAGCAGTTACTGTGTTCAAGTTCAGACAGAGGCTTTTTTTTATTTTTTCTCTACCATTTTAGCATGAAATCAATGGGGAATGCATAATTTTTTCGATGTGTCTGAGATTGCACAGCAAATGGTCACCAATGAGACTCTCAGCTGCCACACAATCTGGCACAGCTCCTTTCTGCTCCATAGCTCCCAGTTGCATTCAGCCCACTGTCGATGTGATGCCTCTTTCTGGCTCCTTGCCCATCTGTTTTAGTAATTACTGTCATATAAACTGATATTTCTAGACTAGAAACCATGTTGTTGTGAGATAAATCCGTTGGAGTTACCTTTTGTGACGTGTTCAAGCAGCTCACGGACTTTATACCTAAAACCATAAAATTTGCATCAACATTTCCTGCAATATATAGAGAAGGATACTGTGATTTTTTAATTTATTTTTTTTTAATACAAGGAGTTCTAGTGAAATAGAATCAGATTTTGATAATGCTTCCCTTTTATCATGGTTATGGTACTTTCACAGTTTTAGCTATTTTTATTTCTTTTTAGGATCACAATAAAAAAAAACCAAAAAACAACTGTGTCCTTGAATAAAGTATTTGTGTTAATAAGTTTTGGCAGACATAATTTTTTAAGTGTAAAATATACAAAGAGGAGGTTTGCCCTATCCAAATCATCCATTAGCACAACAGGACCATCCAAAATGACATCATTACATATGCCAGCTAAAGCACAAAGATTTCAGGAGGGTGGAAGAGCAGCTTTATTCTGACAGAGATTGAGTAGAATCAAAGGTGAATTAAAAGAAAGGATCAGACAACATCCCATCACCAAGTTAACCCATTAACAGCCCCCGGGGGAAGGGCAGAGGGGCCAACACAAACATCAGTGCAGTGTGCCAAGGAGCCAGATGCCATCACTGCAAAATCACTGCCTCAGCTTGGCATCTGTGCCTTCAGCCTGGCAGCCACAAGGCACGGGGAGCTGGGCAAGCAGCGCTGCCTGGGGGCTCTGGAGAAAGAGTTTCTCTCTCTTCCCTTTGCCTCTCCTCATAGCAGGGCTCTTGGTTGGCATTGGGGATGTTGGTAATGAGAGCAGAGAGAACTCGGGCATTTCCATACACACATTAGATATATATATAAATATATAAACTAAAATATATCATATATATAGTTACATATCTAATATAAAATATATATAATTACATATATATGATTATATCATTATTACGATATTACATTATAACAAGATCCACATATATATATGGATATTTATGGATATAATAGATATATGGATAGATAAGGCTAGATATGGATATATAGATATAGATATAGATATATAATATGGATGGATGCATGTTTGTATGAAAATGCTTATGAGTGTGCATTTGGGCAGAATGGACAAGGTCCAGGGAGAGATCAAGGAAGGAGGCAAAACAAACCAGAGTGAGGCAAAACCAGAGCAACTCACAATAAGACTATAAAAAGAAGTGGTTACTTTCCATAGATGATAAAGAGCTTATTTTAGTTTTTGTTTTTGTTTTTTTTTTTTATTATTATTATTTTTAATAGTGCAACTTCAATAATTTCTTTAACTTTTCCCCAGGTCACATCTGCTCAGTAGCCAAATTCTTGACGTGTTCTCTTTGCAATGACATTCCACATAGGCAGGTTCAAAGCATTTGGCAAGTTTAATTTTTAGGATATAAACCAAAATCTTTTATGTGATTATTGATATCATTCTGTAACACCTGAATAATATATCTATATATACTTCTGTTTTCAAGAATGAATGTTCAGTAATGTGGAAAAACTCAGTGAAGCAGAGATGTTGTGAATAGGCAGAATCTTTTTGGTTTTTTTAAGTGAAAGTAGTGCAGTAGTAAATATGAAATAAAAGTGCTAATTAATTCAGTGAAAACTCTTTAAATATATATTGATCAGAGAGAGACACTTGAGGTGAGCTGTAAATTTAAAACTTTATTTTCCAAAGCTTAAGAAAAGCTCACAGGATCTGGTGTTTATGATTCAGCTGTCAAGGGTGGCTGGATAGGCCCAGTTTAGGGCAGACAATAAAGGGTTTTGGTGAACACACGTTCCCTCTGCCACCCCATGGACAGAGCAAGGCTTCTTTTTTGTGTGATAGTGCATTCTGCAAGGAAACACAGTGGGTAGGAGGAGGTTGAAAAGACTTCAGAAGCGAGCATCTGTCTTGGAAAAAAAGGATTCTTCCCCCTTTAAGTTTCAGTATCCTGTGTTTGTCATGCATTCAGTACATGCTAAAGATGTTAGAAGATCCCACTGCCACAGCATGAGCAATTATGAGCAAGAGCAAAGTTGTGTCTAGAGTTGCTCTGGACAAAAGAGGATTATTGCTTTCTGAATTCTTATTAAGACCTTCAGGTCCATGTTTTAGGTTTAGTAATCATTGCTGAGAACAATATACACAAGCATGGTTTGCTGCAAGGGCACGTGCTTATCCCGTGTTCACTCGTCCTCCTGCTCTTCACATCCTTTCCCTAAAGCTCCTTCCCAGCCTCCCCCTGGATAATGTCTTCATCCTCTTCCTCACCAGACTGCATCACTTGGAGTGCATTGTCCTTAGTGCCAGTTTTTGGGTTTGTATTGCTTTGAGTAATGGTTAAATTCTGATTTTAAGGTTTCTTTTCTTTCTTCTCCCAACCCCTTGGGAATTTATCACTCCCAGAATGCTCCTGTGTTCTGTGAGTAATAAATCTTCCTGGTGTTTTGTGATTTGCAGTTCATAGGACAAATTATTCAAACATCTTATTACAGTTTCATTAAACCCCTCTTTATATGCTGTATCACAAAAATATTTTGAATTCTAATAGACGTCAGTGCTTTATAGTATTCATGCTTCATAATGCCCATGTTGTTTAAATGTTTTGTTTTTCCTTTTGCTTTTCATTTCTCTCTTATCTGAGAGATACAGTATCCTACAATTTTTATTACTGATTATTTGGAAATCAACATGTAATTCATATGGCTCAATTGCTGTCATTGATGTACTCAAATGACAGTTATGGCTATTAAAGGAAATTATTAAGAACTCGGTGCCTTGCATTTCAGTGACAGTCTGCTGCCTTATCATCCTTTTGAAAGCTCAGTACAAAAACTTTAGGTGATTATCTTTTAATTGTGCGTGTGAATGAGTTGGAGGAAGGATGAACCAAGCAGGGGCAAAGCTTCTGAGTAATAAAAGAAGTTTTAATGTACTTTAAACTGGCGAAAATGTTAGTGGTCTTTTTTTGGAATGTGCAGTGCTCTATTTCTGTGGCTGTAGGTTGGAAACAGATTGGATGTCAGACTGATTGTCAGCATTTGTGTTCACGGCTTTTACGTGTGGGTGGTTTCTCCAGTAAAGAATTTTGCATTTATTGTAAAAACTAGTAAGGTAATTTTCCTATAGCTGGCTAGTTATGAAAATACATAAGGTGTAATTAATGTATAACAAGGATGGGAAAAGTTACCTTCTGTTTCAAAGGGAAGGGGCTCCTGAAACATAATTCACCATGAGAGTATTTGAACCAACAGACTGAACATAAAATCTTTGATGTGTCCTGAAAGGGTTTGATAGGATAAGTTTAAAGTAGCTTCAGATTTTGTCTTTCCTCTCTGTTGCTTCTATCACAATAAAGATTAATTACTGTATGCTTGAATAATCATCTACTGAATCAATATATGTGCATTTTTACACCTATTATGAGATGGTGGTGTATAATCTTTGCTGGTTTTATACTTTATCTATTTGATCTACCCTATCATCACACTTTGGAATAGGAGTTAATCCAGTTCTGTGTTCTGGCTCACTGGAACACTTTGAGCACATCATTTGCCACTTCTCAAAGAGAGGAATTCTCCAAGTTCTTTTGGGTCAGAGGGTTAAGGGCTCTGTTTGAGGAGTTCTGTGAAATCTGGTCCAAAGGAAACAGTCCAGTCCTCCTGGACAGCCTTTGTTGTGTTATTCCCTCTGTACTTAGTGCTCCATCCTTGGTTACCAAAACCCTTTTCACATGATCAGAGGAAGAGCTCGTGAAATGCCTGAGCATCAGCTGAAGTCCCACCCAGAGGTGTGTGACAGCCACCAGCAAACCCCACTTCCCTTGGTGCCAGAAAATCCCTGATCCCACACGGGAGCAGCCACAGCTGAATCGTTTCACTGCTTCTCTGTGCTGGATCAATCTCGGTTATGCAAATCTCACAATACAATTTTTATTTGTTTACCTACAAATATGCTTTAAATCAGAGCCCCTTTGCAGGTAGAGGTTTAGTTGATGACAGGCTTTTTTTGTTTGTTTTGCTTAAACAGAACATGAAATCCTACTTAAATGCAGCATTATACTACATCAACAAATGTGGTTATAAGGCAAAGGTTTGTTAAATTGGTACAGAGATCACTACAAAAGGAGAAAGATTTGAGCTGGAGCTGCTGATTCTCTGACATTTTGATGGCTTGGTATGTTTAGCTGCTCTGAAGCAAATTAAAAAAGGTTACCATGCAAAAGGTTTGATGGCTGTACTCAGAACAGTTGGCAGAACAAGAGAGCAAAAGTTAGGAACAAGTGGAAAATTCCAGGCTGAATAAGTGTGAAAAGTGTTTCTGCCTTGGTAGATGCAGTAAAGCCTCAGAGCAGCATTTTTGGGGTAATGCTGTAAAAAATCCCTGTCATAGGAAACCCACAGAGAGTAGTACTCCTGATCAAGGAGACAAACTCGGTGAAGCCTGTGTTTTAAAAGTTAGATGAAAGAACAAACTGTGGCGATTACAGAAAAATTTAATTCTTTATTTTTTTTTTTGGTGACCATTTAATTTATGATGCTCATTTCTAATGAAATATGTTCTTTTACACATTTATTTTTATGGTGAGGCTTTATATGTCTTTATAAAGAAGAGCACTGAAAAAAATCTTTCAAATGACAGTTTATGTCTTACTGTGAGAAGTACATTCCTCTACTGCTGGCAATTCTATAACATGGTTAGTTCGGAAAAACATTAAAGGTGTGTAAAGATATTTTTGTCTAAACAGAACTGAGGGGTTTTTCTACTATGTTTCTTTGGCTCCTGCTTTTGTTTAGTTTGATGATCTAGGGAGGGTAAGTTCTCTCAGCCATACCCAGCTCTGCATGAATTCAGATTGTTCATCAGATAATAGATAACAAAACAAAAGTACCAAACAGTATAAAGCTAAAATGACAAAAAAATGCAGTTGAAATTGAGAGAAATATAGAGACAGGGCAAAATATGAACTAATAAATCATGCATGAAAGCATCTAAATACTTAATATTACTTGTGTAAAGCTTTTGTTTTGCCATGAAAGACCTGAAATATAATAGCTCTTTGGTCTGTCTAGAATATAAATAATGTGGTGACAGCATCATTCCGAAGTTCATGCATGTTTTTAAAATGATTTAATGTTCTCCTATAGTTCTCAATTTTATCCAGATGCCTTATTCAGTCACACCACAAGCACATTACTGAACGTTTTATTTATCATTCTGGGAGGCTTAATTCACTTGCAAGTCTGAACTGCACTGTTTTCAGCTGAGCTGCATTTCACACCTGTTTGGAGAAAGAAAAAGATTGAGGTGGTTTTGTGTTTCAGTCTGAGATTTCTGAGGATGTTTTTCTTGAATTAGACTCAACAGAGTAGCGGGTTTCTGCCACAAATCCTGCATGCTATGTGCAATTCATGATTATTTTTTCCTTTATCAACTGGATTTTAGTATACCCACTTCCCTGATCTCTAGATTTCAAGAGAATTTGCTCCTAAATTTTATTCATCTAAGCAAAAATCTGAAAATAACCTCCAAATTTCTGATGCCTCTGTAGTTTTTGTGTTTAAGTGTCAACTATCTTGCTTTGCAAAACCTTTTTCTCTTTGCATTCATTGACATGAGGAATTCTTTCAGGAATTCAGTAGGTGGGACACTTAGATGCCATAGTGAGTGTGTGGGTACTGGCTTGTGAAGAGTTCTCCCACTTTTTAATCAGTTCTGGCTTAGAATGTTTTCTTAGAGGTAATTATCCCAAATAAATCCAGTCAAGGTCCTACTTGAATAATAAAAAATATTTGCTTTACAATTATTTATTTGAAATAGGATGTTTGTGATTTTTTCATAATTTCAGAGAATTTTGACTAATCACAGGGTTAATTTTTGAAAATACAAGGGGCCCACATTTCAGTGGAAGAAGACATTATCCTTTAGTGTATTTTCTAGTGTTTTAAGACCTTCTGATGCTATAAGATGAAGGTGAGGAGTAAGATTACATATTTAATTGAAGGATATCACATTTCTGAGATCACTTGTACCTGGAGATAATTGCCATCTTTTTCTTGTGATTTCCTTGCAGAATGATCAGAAGCTGGCATTGACAAACAAATCTTTTTCTCTCCAGTGCCTGTGAATGCAAGTATCAATAACAAATTACAGCTGCTCACAACAGAAACCTCCATGATGTGATCAGCACTGGGGGAATTTCAGTGCTGCTGCACCTGAGCTGTGCCAGGTGACCCTCTCTCTCCTGGGTGCTTCCAGCTGGGCTCACCTGCTACTTCATCTCCTTTATCCTATAAAGGATGTTTCTGTAATTCCTCTGTAGAGTCACTTACAACCAAATTTTAAGCAAGTTTAATGGATTTTGCCCTCTCCTCAGCTCCTCGCGTCCCTCCAGTTTCACAGCAAATTAGGCAGCTTAAGAAAACATGCAATTAATGTGAGATTGTACCTCATCTCACTGCTTTCCTTCTCATGATCATTACCCAGGGTTAGAAGGCCCAGCTTTTAGTATCATGCTGCAGGAATCAATATTGCACAGCTTACTTCTGCAAAGAAACTATCATTTTGTTCCTTCAGAATTCACATTTTGTGTGAAGGCAGCAGGGCTTGCCTGGCATAGACAGCTGCCATTTGGAATGTTTTCCCTACTTCTTAAATATTAGCATCAAATCAAATCTCAGTCCATGTGTCTTGCTCCTGTATTGTTTGATTGAATGTCATTTTCTATCCTCCTCAAGGTTTTTTTAAGATTTTGACACTTTATCATTAGTAAGGATCTATTAATGGAAGATGACCACTTGGAATGTGCTGTACAAAATCAACTCAAGTTGCAAGCGCTGACATGGAATTCAGCTTGAATTTTTGATCTTTTTTTTTTCTTCAGGCTCTTTGTATGTCAAGGAAAGAAAAGAATGCAGTAGCCTGATTTGAAATAGTGTGCCACATGCACATAAAAATACATCACAATTGGCATAACTGCAATTTAGTGGCAAGGATGAAATTCCTATTAGGAATCTACATATCATATTAACAAAACAGTATCCATGCTGTAGTATATTATTTTGGTAACACGATAGCTGGGTTTGAAATGGAATCCAAAGGTCAGAGTTGGCAGCAGAATGGGAATTAGGTAATGACATTTCCCTTCCTGTCACTGACCTCATCCCTCTCCAGTGCCCAGTACAACTGTCTGTATTGTAGCAAGTGTGGAAACCTTGCTAAAATATGTTTGTGCCACTTAATTTTTTTAAACATCCAATGAAGAAAGTTTGCAGAGTGCATATTAGCTTTTTTTTTGTGGGGGTGGCACTAAACCAACCAAGCACTTGATTACTTGGGATCAGTAAATTTGTTGTATTAAATGTATCTGTCATTTTCATTTTTCAGATGGAGTCTCTCAGTTATTTAAATTATATTAGCAAATACTACATTTACAGTAACAACAGATAAAGACAACAATAAATTAAAATGTTCATCCCCTACAAAAGCCTGTTATTCCCTGCATTGAACTTCCTCACTGCCAGTAGGAAACCTGGATGTTTAGAAAGTCACATATTTATATTCAGAAAGTCACATAATCAATTAATTATTTAACAATAAAGCTACAGAGGAATTATGTGTAGGGTTGAGGATTTGAACACTTGAATTTTTCTTGCTCTGAAACCCAGAAATTCCTGAATTTAAACTACTGTTGTTCTCCAGGCATGTGATGTGGACAGCTAGAGCACATAAACTGAAATGACAAGGGCCATAAGCTGGGCTCAGCATGCCAAAGGAGACACAGCATTAATTGATGGTAGCACACCGAGAATGTCCTGGGACTAAGTGAGCACACCTATGAGATGATGGCTCCTCTGACTCCCAAAGCCAAGGGATTCCCACTGAATCCACTTTTGGACACAGGTGAGGTGTGGCAGGAAAGGGAGAGGCACCAGCCCCCAGTACCCACATCTGGGCAGCTGTGTCTTCCTCACACCACTGCCACAGAGAGGGGTTTGCAGCACCTCATTAGGGAGTGTCCGCAGACCTGAGACTCATCCTCAGGTTAAATTGATAAATTTCAACTCTTTGGAATTAAATGCTTGAGTTTAGGCCATTTCCCTGTACTTTCTTCCCAAAAAGCATGCAAGGCAGTATTCTCAAGAGATTCTAGCAGTCTTTGAAAGGTCACCAGAGAAAATGGGACTTTATTCATGAACTTGACTTTGGTCCTTTCAAGTCAATCTGAGCTCCTGCTCAAATCTGACTAACAACTATTATGTAACACCCAGAAGGTAATGGGTTGAAATCTCATGATTTTGCCTCTTCTGAGCATCTCTCCCATCCCAGTGCAGATGGGGCTGTGTGTGCAGGTCCCACAGGAGCAGCTGATTGTTCTGCCCTGGCTCACAATTCCAAGGTTTTGTAGGGGCAGGGGTGAATGCTGGAGAACAAAAAAGAATGAATGAAAACAAGGAACCAAAGATTGTTTATTTTTTGATTCAGTCACTTCAGTGTTGTTTGGCCTATGCATATTCTCAACTGACTGAGGGAGGGTCAAGCTCTGTATGGGAAACAGGTATGGAATAAAGCAGTCAGGATGTTTAAATTCTAATTACATAGATAATTCTGGTGTTTTGTAGGCTTTATTATTTAGGTCACGCTCTTGGTAAAGTATGTAAATTTACTTTTTTCATTATTGATATATAAAATCCACTTTGTTGATGAAATTTTTGCTTTCAGCTTGCAAGTGACTGAGATCTAGAGCAACCTCAGAACTGAGCAAATTCTTCTTTGTGTGTAGTATCAGTGAAGGCAAATGCTGGGGAGAACGTATTAACTCAGACTTTTGTGTAAAGTATTAGCATTTGCAGTTTGTCTGTGACTTCAGGGGTATGAGTTTTTTCTATATGAGTATCATTTGCTATTACAGAGGCCATAGGGTGGGTTTTGCTGGATTGTTCTATCTGTTAGTAATACATCTCATAATTCCCTATCAATGATTTTTCTTAAGCACTCTTTAAAGGCATTTCTGTAGAGAACCTGATACTCATCACCAGGATTAAAATGACTGATGAATTATGCAGCAAGGCCGTCTAGCTCCTTCACTAAGTACTTTATGGCAATTTAATTACTTTGGCAATATTTAGGTAAACAAGATTGTTAAAATTTGCTTGTTTCAAGTTTATTTCTTTCCACATTATTTCAGTCTTTAAAGTCATATTGACTTTTCAGCACTAAGTGCTGAAATATTTAAGTAAGAATGAGAAGTACATGAAAGCACACCTTAAGTCAAGAGAACTTTTTGAGGGTCTGTGGTGTGTACCAGGTGTAAGTGATTATCCAATCCCACAACTGCCCTTCTTTTAGTATTATTTTATTGTAGAAAATGATAAAATTATATACAGTGATAAACTTACAATGCAATTTAACTTGAAATGCATCAGTAAATTCTTGAGAAAAATGTTCCTGCTGCCTTCTCTGCAGCACTGCAGGTGTTTTGTGTTTAGAGAGCCAGGACTGCACTCCCTGAGAGCTCAGACTTCCACCAGTTCCAGCCAGTTTGCCTCGTGGTAAATGGAGGATGAAACAATGCTACAGCTATTTTACTCTTTGTTATTTGTTGTCTAGCTGCTGGTTTTAGGTAGGCTGGTGGGGTTTTTTTCTGCTCTTCTGGTTATCTGTGAGATCCTGAAGTTGCCCTGTCTGGAGATTACTGGTGAGTCCTTGCATTTAATTTTGTTTCTAACTGTTATTCCAGTGAAGATGGTTCTAAGATTTGATATTTTAGCTTTTTATTGATAGGTAAGCTTGTAGCAGCCCAGAAATGTTTCTTTTTAGAATTAGGGAATGTAGTTTTGGTACCAATAATACTGGCTTCAAGTAAAAATTCAAGATCCAATGTAAAACTGCATCAATAATGAACATAATGTAGCTGATCCAGTGAGATCTGTGCTGCACCTTAATAAGGGTCAAGGTTTTCTGTGGAGCAGGAAGGGATTTATGTGCACAGGCAGGGAAGGTCTGTGGCTTTGGGGTTCCCTCTCAAAAAGAGGAAGGCACAAAATGAGATGTGCAATTAGAGGTGGAACCCTTTGTGTGTGGGTGGGGTGGCTCGTGCTGACCAGGCCTGATGGTGACAGCTGATGGTGACACCTGATGGCTGTTGAGCTCCCAGCTGATCCCAATTGGTGTCCTGCAGCACAGCAATCTCCATCACCACCAGCACCTGTGCTGGGAGGAGCCCTGGGGTCATTGCTGAGGCAGCTGCTGGCTCAGAGCTGAGAAAAGTTTGGGAGTTGTGAGGAAGAATAGGTATGTGAGCATTTGATGTGAATAATTTTGCAATTTACCCAATTTTAAATGTTGACTTTATATCTGTAATAATGCACAAGGCTTGTGCAGAACTGTGTTTGTTATTTAATATGGGTGTTTTATGGATATATTTTCTTGAACTTTGTGGAAAGTGAGTTAAAGTCTTGGCTTTGTATTGCTTTGAACAACCACTATAAAAAACATGTCACTTGAAGTGTGGCAGTTCTCTGTCCCTTCATTTAAATACAGTATTTGCTGATGAATTTTATCTGTTTGATGTATTTCTTCTGCATTTTTTGAGCAGAAATTGAGTATAAGTTTTGGAGACCTACTGTTTGTGGAAACATGTCAGGGCTCTGGCTGAAGAGGAGGGCACGTGCTTCCCCTGGCCAGCTTTAACTTACCTGTTTGGCCTCATATGAGAAGTGTTTCTGCTCCTTTTGTGCTCCTGGGATGTCCATGTAGAAACCTTTCCCAGAAGAGAAGTTAGTTTGATAGGTGAAGCTGCAAAGTATCAGGTTGGAGAGTTAAGTGAGGACTAAATGGGTTTTTGTGAGGGTTTTTGTGTGGGATTTTTGTGCTTGCCATGACTGGGGGATTCTCAGGAGTCAGGGGGAAGTTGGCTGGTGTGCAGGTGTCCATGCTGAGCAGCACCTGCAGCAAACCTGCCTCTCTCCAGGGTGTCCAGCCTGTTTCTGTACATTCTGCAGCGCACATGCAGCGTGTGCTGAGCTCTGTTCTCTGGAAATCACTTTGCAAGGGAGGTGAAGGTCCCATCCCGAGTGAAATGCGAATTGGGATTGAGTAAAGGAGCCTGGTCGTGGGTTTGTGACATAGAATATTGAGAGGGTCGTAGGGAGAAACTAAGGAGCATGTAGCTGTCCAACAGGAGTAGATTTTAATGCTGAGCCTTGGATGGTTTGAATCCTGGAGGATGGAAAACTTGAACTTTATGCTGAAATAGTGCAATAGTTCCAAAAATCAGCAGAGGGGAGCAGGAGAGTGAATTCAGCATTTCCAGTGTGAATTTCACTGCATTAAGGAAGTTTAGAGGGGAAGAAATTGCAGGTAGGAGAGGAGAAGGATGGGCCACTACAACAAGGGAGAGCTGATTAGTGTTGATGAAAGCAAACAGCTTCAAGAAAATATTGTAGATGAATTTTCAGACTCTAGTTAGTAGCTGAGGAAGAAAAAGACTCAGTGGTGTGGAGTGTGACACCTTATCAATTGAAGTAGGAAAAGATGAAAAAAAAAAGACCAATTAGAGTGTGAAGAGAGGAGGGAGCTGATACTGGATTCATGAACTGAAAGAGGTTACACTAATGAAACAACTGGAAATGTAATATGGAAAGGACAGGGTCCCTGGACAATTGAGGAGAAAATGCAGTCAGGAAAAAAAGCAACTGCTTCATTCAAAATTGGTGAATAAACCAGAGGAGAAAGAAAGGAGCCAATATTGACTCTGTGTATAAAATTGGACTTTCTCACGCAGTACTTCTGTCCCCATCTCAAACTAAACGACCCTTTACAGGCAGCTTTGTATCAATTTCTTATGCAAAACTTGCCATTCTGCAAGGGTTAGAGAGCCAAAATTCCTAAGTTAGAAAAAACAAAACAACCTTTTCCTCCTAGATGCTGGCACAGGGGTAAGATGGGGTCATGGCATTGGATACCTGTCTTCTGGAATGGGATTTTGGAGAGTGTGTAGATGCCTACCTTGGAAAGCCTTGGTAGGGATTCAGTATAAACTGAAGCTTAAAGCTACAAACCCCTCGATTTTAGGTCTCCTGAGTATATCTTTATCTCTTTGGGTAAGCTGGGTATTTAACTAGATCCTGTCAGCCTTGGTCACAAGAATTTGAAGTTTTAGTTAAAATTCAGATTCAAATCCAGAAGAAAGAATTAGAGATGATGGAGTCACTGAGCTAAATTTGAAAGTGACTTAGCCCATGTTATGGGGTAGGGCCAAAAGGATGAGGAATATTTTGGATTTTGCTGATAGATGATGATAAAGAAAGTCCTCGAGGGAGCTGCAAAGGAATCCTTCATTGCCCTGGAGGGATCCCACACTCTGGGGAGAGGACAGACAGCAAAGGGCTGGGGAAGAGGAGACAGGGAGCATTTCTTGGCTCAATACATGAGCATGTTCATATCTATTTGTTATACATAAAATGAGTCCAGCATTGAGGACTAAGTATGGTGGACTTAGAATATATGAGGGGATGTTCAGATGTGGAGAAAATAATAAAAGAAGTGGTTTCACTGTCGAAGGAAACTGTGCTGATGTCCAGTGAATTTAATTGCTACGGGAGAAAGAGGCAACCTTTACATAATAGCATAATTAATCTATCACTTGTTCTCCTTCTGAGATTTGATATGCTTTTAATTTTTAAGAGATTAATAATAGTTCATTAAAAAGCTTTTTGATCAAGATGTGTTTATGTTGCCCTACTATGTATTTTTACAATTACATTTGATGGTCCTTTGGTTATTTAACTTTTATTGCTGTTACATGGAAACAAGCTCTAAAGTTATGTGCTCCTGCAGCTCATTTTGTCCTCAAAGTTAAGTTCTTGCCTTGTGAATTTATAAAAGCAGCAAAGTGTGACATGTGGGTAGTACAAATGATGGAGCAAAACAAAACAAATGGGCTAAACCTCTGTGGGTTAATGAATTTGTGTAAACATTTTAGTTTAAAGTAAGTGTTTTATGTGTGAACAAAACAGTAACTTATGTCTATATAAAATAAGAAAAAAAAAATTGTGTAAAAATAATTTTCAGTGAAATATGTACAGTATGTCTTTTTGTCAAATACTCTTTCCCCTGTCTGATACTTGACAAACTGCCACAAGTGGCAGCAGGGGAAAATAGGCTTTGTCACTTCAGGTCCAGCTGTGCACTTCTGAGTAGTCTGTAGCCCCCCCCATTCTATGGACTAGAGCTTAACAAGGTGTACAGAATTTTCTGTGGTTCATATTCCTTAATTTTTTTAGATTACTTAAAAAAAAAAAAAATCCTGAGTTTTTAAATTTCATTGAGTTAATTTTATAAGGGTAATATTGTCGTGTCTTCTCATCTGAAATTGTGGAAAAACCTTGCAGGGCAAGACTACACATGGCACACTTGTTGTCCCTCTGAGCTTGTTATATAAAGAATAACCTAAATGCTAATTATTAAGTGGACACCTGTGTTCAAGGGGTCCTTTTGTGATGCAGGCTTGCACCAATGTGTCAGACCCAAAGAAGTGCTCTAAGGGCCGGTTTGGAAGAGTTGATTTGGTGTTGTGGCAGTAAAGCACGGGGGGTGTGAGCACCCTGTTCTTCTCTAAATGAAATGTCGTGGTGTCTGCATTACCTCTGTGCTAAGGGAGGTGAGAGTGGCATCCACAGAGGATTTTTGCTGCACCAATTTCCATTTCATGTTCTTGGGTCTGTCTGTCTGTCTGTGTCCCTGCTTCCCGAGTCTGGAGGTAGCAGTTTAGGTAAAGCTATTTGAGTTTTTTTGTTGTTTGTTTTTTCCCCAGCCATGGAATGTCCCATCATCTCAAACTTTCCCAAACCGGCGCTGCTGCCCTCATTGCCCCTGCTGTGCCATGGTTCAGCATCCCCAGACCTCCTGCTCCTCCTGCCCCGGCCTCGCTGCCTTCCCAGGCTCTGTGCCGAGTCTCGGAGCCGCTGGAGCCCGGGGGGACGGCGAGGCACGGCCGAGGGCAGGGGGGGATGCCGAGGGCAGGGGGGGATGCCGAGGGCAGGGGGGGATGCCGAGGGCAGGGGGGGATGCCGAGAGCAGGGGGGGGATGCCGAGGGCAGGGGGGGGATGCCGAGGGCAGGGGGGGGATGCCGAGAGCAGGGGGGGATGCAGAGGGCAGGGGGGATGCCGAGGGCAGGGGGGGATGCCGAGGGCAGGGGGGGATGCCGAGGGCAGGGGGGGATGCAGAGGGCAGGGGGGATGCAGAGGGCAGGGGGGATGCAGAGGGCAGGGGGGATGCAGAGGGCAGGGGGGATGCAGAGGGCAGGGTGGGATGCCGAGGGCAGGGGGGGATGCCGAGGGCAGGGGGGGATGCCGGGGGCAGGGGGGGATGCCGGGGGCAGGGGGGGATGCCGAGGGCAGGGGGGGATGCCGAGAGCAGGGGGGGATGCAGAGGGCAGGGGGGGATGCCGGGGGCAGGGGGGGGATGCCGAGGGCAGGGGGGGGATGCCGAGGGCAGGGGGGGATGCCGAGGGCAGGGGGGGATGCAGAGGGCAGGGGGGATGCAGAGGGCAGGGGGGGGGATGCCGAGGACAGGGAGGGATGCCGAGGGCAGGGGGGGATGCCGAGGGCAGGGGGGGATGCAGAGGGCAGGGGGGGGGGGATGCCGAGGGCAGGGGGGGATGCAGAGGGCAGGGGGGGATGCCGAGGGCAGGGGGGGATGCAGAGGGCAGGGGGGGGGGGATGCCGAGGGCAGGGGGGGATGCAGAGGGCAGGGGGGGGGGGATGCCGAGGGCAGGGGGGGATGCCGAGGGCAGGGGGGGGGATGCAGAGGGCAGGGGGGGGATGCAGAGGGCAGGGGGGGGATGCCGATCCCCGGGCAGCTCCGGGCGGCTGCCGCTGCTGGGGCCGTGTCCGCAGGGAGGGCCGGCTGTGTCCAGCTCCCCCCGGGAATGTGCCATGCCCCTCCATCCCCGAGTGACCCGTGTCCCCCAGATGAACCGTGTCCCCCCAAATGACCCGTGTCCCCCGCTCGGGCCGTGTGTGTCCCCCGCTCCAGCCGTGTGTGTCCCCCGCTCCAGCCCTGTGTGTCCCCCGCTCCAGCCGTGTGTGTCCCCCGCTCCAGCCCTGTGTGTCCCCCGCTCCAGCCGTGTGTGTCCCCCGCTCCAGCCCTGTGTGTCCCCGCTCCAGCCGTGTGTGTCCCCCCGGTAGAGCCCTGTGTGTCCCCGCTCCAGCCCTGTGTGTCCCCGCTCCAGCCGTGTGTCCCCGCTCGGGCCGTGTCTCCGCTAGATGGAGCGCCCGGAACGGCGGAGCGGGAGCGCACCCGAACCGCCCCCCGCTCCTGTTCCAGCCCTGTTCCCAGCCCTTTCCAGCCCTGTTCCCAGCCCTGTTCCCAGCCCTGTTCCCAGCCCTGTCCCAGCCCTTTCCAGCCCTGTTCCCAGCCCTGTTCCCAGCCCTGTTCCCAGCCCTGTTCCCAGCCCTGTTCCCAGCCCTGTTCCCAGCCCTGTTCCCAGCCCTGTTCCCAGCCCTGTTCCCAGCCCTGTTCCCAGCCCTGTTCCCAGCCCTGTTCCCAGCCCTGTTCCCAGCCCTGTTCCAGCCCTGTTCCCAGCCCTGTTCCCAGCCCTGTCCCAGCCCTTTCCAGCCCTGTCCCAGCCCTTTCCAGCCCTGTTCCAGCCCTTTCCAGCCCTGTCCCAGCCCTTTCCAGCCCTGTTCCAGCCCCCCAGGCTCCCCACAGAGTGCCCCCAAATAGGGGGATCACCCCTGCCAGGGAACGCTGCTCGGAGCTGCCCCTCGCTCTGTAAAAGCAGAACATTTTATTTATTGTGTTGCCTTCCCCCCCACCCGAGCACGTTGGTGGAAATAAGGGCTCTTGGCTGCTGCTGTTGTTAAAAATCTAGTTATTGCTGAATGCTTGTGAAAGGTGTGTTGAGTGGTGCTGAAGAGGTTAACTCTGCCACAGAGGCTTGGGAGAGGCTGGGTATGAAGTACTGGAGAAGTCAATGGATGTAACACCGTGCTTAATAGAAACAGAAAATTAGTGATTCTTACTTGCCTGAGGTAAGCACAAGCCTCTGTAATGTCCTGATCTTTGTGCAAAAACCTACTAAAGGAGAGCAATCTGAACATAAACTTGGTATTAGAAATAGGGATAGTCATGACAAGAAAATACCACTGGAAGGGTGAGATATTGCCTTTTAGTTTATGAGAACAGAGAGGAAACCCTTTGATTTAATATTTTTTGACAATACAGAGTATTAAAAAAAAAATCTGCTATATTACCCCACTTTATTTTAAAAAGCTGTAGTATATCTACAGAAAATAGAATACTATTTGAAATACAGGGAGAGATATCGATAATTTATAGTAATTATGAAAATGTTACTGATCTATTCAATTTTATAATACGCTGCTTTTCTTGGTTTCAAGTCCTAGGAGCTATTTTTTCATGTGGTGTTAGATAAGGCGTTAGGATAGAGAAAAGACTGCTCTACTATTAGATTCTGTGCCACTTGCTTGAATTATTTTTGTACCGCATCAACCGCTTTATAAAGTTGAGAAGAAACTACCTTCTTCACATGGAGCATGCAGTCATGATTTATTTTTTCTAACACTTGATGTCTGGAGGCATACAATACTGGGAATACTGCATGTCTCCTCTATGTGTGAACTTCTTAAGGCAGGCTACTACTGAGAGGAGTTTGAGTGTAAAATGGTGTGTGGTGGAGCAGGTGATGCGTTTCGGAGCCTTCCTTTACTTGATGGAAATGGTTTGAATGTTAGACAGTCTGCTGTGGTCATTCCAAAGGTTAACTTCTAGGTCAGAGGTCTGGAAATGCAAAATTTGGACTTGAGTTTGAAGTTGACTACCAGGTCACAACGAACTGAGTGGCTGATTTTAAATAGAACGTGTTACGTTAAATAAACAGATGCACTGCTAATCTAAGTGGGTTTGGATTTGTAAGTCAGCTATGTGAGAAGTGCTGTTGGTCCTTTTTGCTTCTTTGTTTCAGAGCTTCTCTGCTTTCATCTTTTTAATTGCAGATTCAAGATTGACCCAGGCTTTCCTGGTGGCATTTTTCAAATGGTGTTCTCAAAGGATGTGGGGAGAAAGTGCCTGTGGGCAAGTTCTGTGAAGCATGACATGGGCAACCCAGAGGGGCTGGAGGAGGGACTGTTCCCTCTCATGGTGTCATTGCATCTCAGGTGGATCCATTATCAGTGTGGAAGAAGGTTTTATCTCCTAGAATGCTTCTAGGAACTCCCACAGAGGCTGATGTGGGCAGTGTAGATGGTTGGCCTTTTTTTCTTGTAAAATGTTGGTATTTGTTGCTAATTGATAGGAACTTGATAACATCAGCAGCTGAGCGTGGGGTGAGTTCAGCTGCTGACCCAAGAGGGCAGAGCTATGGAGGGAAATGTCACGTGCTGAAGGTTATTTTTGCAATTGCACGCTCTGGTTGTGGCAGAATGAAGGGAAAATGGAGTTGTTGATAATTTGCAGGTGAGGTGTGGCTGGGGGCCGTGCTGGCCTGTGGGAGTGCGTGGTGCTGCTCCAGGGACGCTGTCCCTGTGCAGGGGCAGGGAAGGTCAGGCTGTGCACAGCCATTCGTGTCCCTTTGGCACAGCTGAGGTGGCACTCAGGGTATATATAGCCATAACTGGGACTGTGGGGCTGATTAATGGGCTGGGTTAGGGACAAAAGTGTGTGTAAACAAGGAAATGGCTTTAAAGAAGAGACATTGATTTTATATTTATAAAAATAAAACACACTTTGTTACCTTTTTTCTTTTTAGACATAATGACAAGTTATACTTGGAAGGGATGAAAATTGGTAATGACTTTCCTCTCTGCATCTCTTGAAGGAGCATATATCAGGCTAAAGAATTGTGTTTCTTTTTTTGGTCTCTTACACTGCTGAATTATGTATGTTTATTGTTTGTCTGTGTATAGGTGATTTGAATAGTTAAGATATTGCTGTTCTTGTTTGAATAATATAATTATGTAAATGGCAGGATTTGTGGGTCATGTTTTTCTGACTTCAAATTGAGTGAAAATTAAGGATAAAAGGCCAATGAGAAATTCACTTTTACAATGACTGTTAGCTACATTGACAGTGCTAAATTCTCTTGAAGTAATTGTTCAACACACTGCTTTTAAGAATTTAATCTGTTTTATGGATGTCCTTTTAGCTGTAAAATAGAGCAACAGACAGAAGAAGCTTTGCTTGACCATCACCACGTTCCAGAACCTCACTTTGGGAAATTGGATAGACTTATATAGTTCCAAACTGTTTGGCTAGGAAGCATGCTGCCTTTGATTTTGACATAATATAGAAGGAGTTGGTTACCTTACATAACGTATTTGTTTTTCATTAAACATGCTGATAAGGTCTCATTAAAGTGCCATGTATTATTTATGGTATTTCATATGAAACTGAACTGAGGGAAAACTTCTCTCAGCTTAGGGCATTTGCAGAATAACAGCCTTTCTGGGCTGGGAAAAAAATAAAAAGAATGAAGAAAAGTATGGCATACTCCTGTCAGAACAGGAGGCTGCTTAAGGCACAGAGAAAGAATGAAAAAAGGAGAAAGGGCACAGAGAGGGTTCATTTCCCCTCCTCCTCGCTCGCTCTGTGGCATGAGGGGTTTTTTGGTTGCTGGTTTGGGGTTTTTGTTTGGTTTTTTTCCAGTGATGGGGGTTTGTTTTGGGGTTTTTTTTTGTGAGTAAATAATCTGGGCTGTTCTAGTAGATGAGTCCATGATAAACTGCAACAGCATGGGTGTTTCCTAAGCCAAAGCCAGTTCCTGTGTTGTAAGTTTGTGCTCGATTGTCCTGGTGCCGATTACCGAGTTACGGTTTTGTTGCATTGACTGCTTTTTCTTTGAGAAAGAAAATTACATAATAACTGATTCTGCTGGAAAATGTTCAGTTTTGCATGAAGAAGACTTAGTGGATCTAAATCAGTCTCTGAGGTCTGTGTGGGTGCAGGTATGTGTGCGCACATGTAGAATGAAAAAGAAATGATTTTTTTTTTAATGTAGCACCTGAGTTGCAGTGACGTGTTTTGATTCTGTTTCCAGTTAAGCGGGGACTATTATTTGTTTTTAAGGTGTGGATCTTTTATCAAACCAGTTATGCCGTTGATAAAATAGACTTTTCCTATATGTGGGTTATTTGCTTATTGTTGTTAGCATTAAACTCTTGGTCTCGGCTGTGTTTTGTGGGAATTATGTATCCTATAAAATAGGTGATTTTCAAATCTTCTTTAGAGTCCTTTTAAAAGAAGGAACCCCTTCAAAACCTCAGGTGGGTTCTTTGAGGTTTGACCTTCTTTCTTGAAGAATTAATATTTAATTAATTTGTCAAATTCTAATTAAAAATAGTAATATCTTCTGTTATACTTGAGTTGTATCTCAGGAAAAAAAAAAAGACCTGTAATATAGGACCTCAAGGACAAGCTGTAGTATAAATTATTTGATTTGCAGGTCACATCCTACTTTATTACATAAAGACTAACTAGATCTACTAATGAATAATTATTACTCCATAAAATAAAGGGGGGGGGGTGAATAAAAAGCTGGCAAGAGTGGAATACTAATTCTGAGGTATCGTTCTCAAAGTAGAAAGTAAACATTAAATTCTGAAAATTGCAAATGTAATTTTTCCATGTAACCTGATAGGGCAGTCCTTGGTAATAGATTGACTAGCTGTCAAATAAATTTGTAATTTTAGATGAGATGGGCTTTAGACCAATTTTAAGATACAGTCTTTATCCAAGTGTGCTCCCCTCCCCCCAGTCAAGTAGACACAGTATGCCAGAGAATCCTGCTTCATTCCCAGTGTTTCTGCTGCAGTGGCTACACAGCTCCTGCACAGTTGGACTGTAATGCTTTTATAGGCTTCTCTGGGAAGCTGGATAGCGAATGAAATGTAGATATAAAATTAATTTGTGTTTTAAAAAAGCTCACGTGCTGATAGCGCCGTGTGTTTGCTGGAATCCTCTTGAGTAGCCAAGATTCTTTCCCTTTCCTACTTTGTGCTTCATACTTGTGTTCTTAGAAGGGGAAAGCCCTTTTCCAGTCAGGTGTCCTGGGAGGGGGGAAGTGTGTGAGTGTGTCTGTGTGCGTGCAGAATCATAACAGGCATCCAGTCCCAGCTGGGCAATGACACTAATTGCCCAGATCTCATGGATGCCTGCGATGGAGCACGCTCACTTTCTCTCCTTTCCTAGCCTCTCCAGGGATTTTTAAAATGCAGTATTTGAATTTTGGTGAGTGGTAAAGACCCTGCCCTAGGACCCATTTGACAAATGAGAAGCTGTGCAGCATCAGCACCAGCCGACTGAGCCTCACTGAGTCTCTCTCTCTCTCTCCTAGTCAGCAGCTACTGTTGTGAGACAAGCTTCAGCTCTCTGTCATTGAGGAAGTTCCATTTGCTCATCAATAGGCTGCAGGCTGTGTCTTCTTTTTTTCCTCTCTGTTAAAAAATCATAGTTTAAACCTACCAAGTTGCCTTAGCTGACAAACGAATGTAGGGGCTTAGCGCTGGGGAGAGGAAAGGCGTTGGAGAAACAGCGTTTCTTATTTAAATAATCGAAAGGGAGGGGAAAAAAAAAAAAGAAAAGAAAAGAAAAACAACAACCAACCCGTAGTGACAAGATAGGGCAAACGTGCTTGCATGCAAGCCCCCTCACTTGTTCTACGTAGACTTCAGAGCAACACCATGCAGCATCCCCTTACGGGTGCAACCTGCGTGGCACTGCCGAATGTGGGCATGTGTCCCCAGCTCTCCTGTGCCTTGACTTTTATGTACTTACAGCAGGTAAGTTTGCTTAACTTTTCCTTTTCCTCGCACCGCTTGCTTTGTCAGCGTCGTTTGGGGGATTTGCAGTCGGGGAGGTATTTTTTCTGTGTGAATAGACTGTATAAATGTCTCCCACCGTGTGGAGCGAGTGCTGTTGCCTGCACTTAGGAATGTGAGAGTGAGTAGAAAATATGTTTTAGCAGAGCATCGAGCCTTCGCATATCTTCCGGTATTTTGGTGTTGGTTTATTTATTTTATTTTTTTTTTTGCGGTCTCTGTTGGTGATGTTTATAGATATTTAACACAGTACTGTGTCTGCATTTCTCGTGGATGCTGTAGCAGTTTCAGCCATAAAGGACTGCTCTTTATTCACTTGCAGGCATAAATTATACTTCTAATGTAAATGTGCCCAATGGCAATTTTGTTTAAGCCTTCTTTGAAAGCAGGAATTTTAAGTCTGTGTTAAAACATGCTGCTGATTAAAGCCAAGCTGATTTTAGTTCACAGGGAAAATGATGATTTATAAAGATATAGCTGTGCAGAATACTTGTATCGCTGAAGTATATTGGACTGGGTTTAAAAAAATATTTTGGTATCAGCAAAACAATACCAATTTCTACTCTTTTTTTTTTTTAAATTTCATTTCCATTGTACTGAGAGGATTTTTTAAAAATATTTCCTCCTACTCTCTCTTCCTAAATTATTTAATATTTGGTACTCCCTCCCTGCTATAATGTGAAATAACTGGATAATACCATATATATTTTTTTTTAACTAGAATTTTGGAATCATCTTTGTATCCTGCTCTATTTTATAACTGAATCCACCATTACAGAGTCATCTAGTAAGTGTGTAGAGCCAAGACAGAAATATGTTGTCATGCAAAAATGATTACTCCTCTTTATTCTGTTACTTCTATTGAAACTTCAGGAGGAAAAAATATTCTTGTGCCTACTGTAACATATAGGGGCATTTCTTCCAACTTCCACCACAACAGTTTCTGTGCATATTGACTTCCCTGAAAGTCTCTAACTTTATTTCTGCATTCACAAATGCCTGAAAGATGTATGGCATTTCTTTTTGTTCCTAAAGACTAGATAAAATGGATTCACAGCTTATTTTTATTTGAGGATATTTGTTTTTCTGTTACTGCTGAAGGAAGAGAGCTTCAGTATTTTCAGGTATAAACCCTTCTGTAGATTTTTTTTTTCCCCATGTAGTGTAGTATAAACCATTTCTGACTTCCAGCTCAGGAGTGCATAATAACAGATCCTTGCATGTGCCCTAGATTATCCATGTATGTGGGAGGGATTCATATGTCTGCAATTAAAATTTGCATCAGATAAATATGATGTATTTAAATTTCAGTGATTTGCATGCCATAACTAAAATGTGTGTTCATGGTAGTTCTGTGTTCTGGATCTGCTTTGGGAATGGCATTTATAGATCAGCTTTTAATGATCCAGTGTGACTTGTGCACTTAGTGGTTACATACAGAATGTACTCCTGTGTTTTGTTCTGGATTTGTTGTTTTGAGTTTGTCAAAGAACAGTTTTTATGTTGAAGACAGGACTTTTGAAAGGAAAAATGGGAATTCAGGTGAGAGGTCAACGTGGCCACACAAGGAGCTGATAAAGGATAACAAAGATGAGGCTGGGTGCTCTAATAACCTTCCTCAGTGAGATATTGCAGTATCATTATGCAAACATATCTATAGCATGGCACTGCTTTAAGGTTTAAGGAACTGTGCAACTCTAATGAATACTTTAAAACAGGGAATTCAATTGCATCTATTCCATCTGAGAGAAAGATGAGAAGTGATTGCTAATGCACTTTACAACGCGCTGTATCTAGCGGATAATTTTTAACTCTTTAAGTGGATTAACTGCCACACTGAAAGTGTTTATTAAAAGTGTTTGCTTTCTCATCTCCTTCACCCTATTGTCAGTTTGGAATCATCCTGCCTGTACTAATCACAATTATATAACAGGTTGAAAAGTCTGATAAATTTACGATGAAAATTGTGGCAGGTTCAAAATTCTGTGCTTGTTGCTTCTTTTGATTGCTGGTTGGCATTTTAGTTATTCTGAATTCCTAGAGAGTCAGATAATCATATTCTTAATTCGGATATGATCTCTTATTTTATGCATTTGGTTAAGTATTTGTTTAGAAACAATGCTACTTTATCTCAAAATTAGCCAGGCAGAGAGGACTGAGTTGACATCACCTGCAAAGCCAATATAACATGGTTCTGGTTTTAAACAGTAAAAGAATAAGAAGTTATTTTTGAAAAACATTAATAAACTTTTACCATGACAATCTACTTGGGTTTTTTTCTATTTTTTCCCCTATCTGATAGTTTAGAGCAAACGAACAAAAATACTTGGTTTGTACGTTTAGTGCAAATACCACTATTTCAGCGAAACTGTAAATGTTTTTCTCTCTCTATCAAGTTGTCTATTGATCTTAAATACAGGTGACCTAAAAGCTTTATGTGGCAACTTAATAACTAGTGAATCCCCCCTGCCTGTGCAACCTGTGACCAGCAGTAAATAGACATTATGTGAAGCTATCTAGTATTTTTTTTTTCTCTCTAAAAATTGCATTTGAGATATATCTGCTCACTTGCACCTCAATTAAAATCACCTCAGACATCTGTAGTACAATTGAGCTCTCAGTTGTTACACTTTGCTGCCTATTCAGAACTTTGGAAGGTAATTATTCTTATTTTTGTGTCTACATTGGTATTCTGTCACATGTAAATTTTAAAATTGGAGGTGAGTCTTTCTTGAAAGTCTGTGAAAGGCATTACATTCTTCTCAAGATGGGCAAGCCACTCTTTATTACTAAACTTTTATTTATCCTCATAGCCATGAGGATGCTGGTTTTCTGTGGCACTGAATTAATAATTTGGGAAAAATCTGTGTTTTGGTAGTGATTTAAAATTGGCCATTATTTATTTGAGCAAGTGACATCGCTTGGCCAGTTTGTTTAGGATAAATGGATAAAATATTTTCCACAGTGTACTACAGAAGTGCTCTACTGCTCTTTCCAGGGTTAGAAACATGAGTATTTGCTCTGGTATCTTTCCCTTTACACATGTGTGTCATGTTTAAACAACCAAATGAAGAACTGTTTTGTTTTTTTTTTAAAACAGTTTATGCATGGAGGATGGTTTACCTGAAAATATTCTAGCTTAACTCTTGAAAATGAAGTTGAAAATAAATAAAGGACGGAGGCCTAAATCATGTTATAGGTTAGCTCTCGATAAGATATTCACTTGAAAAAGCCAACAGAAACTGAAGAATGCTTGAGTTACTTTGAAATGCTCTGAAATTATGTGGACATTTTCTTAATGAGATGGTTCTAACTATGGGAATCCAGAGTGACTTTTCAAAGAACATCAAAACCAAAGTGACTGTGTCAGTGGCAGCAATGAACAGAGGGAGAACGTGGGGCTGGGAAGTTTTCACTGCGTCACTGCAAGGACAGGGCCAGCTGGGAAAGTGTGGATGCATTTGGGGGTGAATTTTCCTTAGTGTCAATATTTAAAGATGCAGGAGAAGGGAAGTTGTATTTGTAGCACACCCAATCTTTTGGTAGCATTTCATGGGTTAGAAACAGCTGCACACTTCTTTTCTCCTTAATATGACACATCAATGCAAAACCAAATTTCTGACCAAAAGTTTACATCAAATGCTGGCCTGAAGTAATTTTTGCAGCAAAGTGTTGACCACTGGTAAATTGGGATTTGGGGTATATTAATGGAGGCTTAGCTCTGTTTTCCTGGGTATTCTGCTGGGGTTTTCAGAGGAAAGTGACAAAACAAACTGTTGTTCTGAAACATCACGGAATATTCCACGTCATGGTGTACAATGCTGCTGTCGTTATTTTAAAATTGCTATTCTTTTTTTTTTTTTTCTGTTTAATGATGATAGATGTGCTTTGTTTTAAATAGTGAAGTGGTTTGTACAAAGGGTAATTCCTCTTAAATGGAGCAATTGCTCATAGTGGACATTCACAGATCGAAAACAATTGAACTGAAACTTCAATATCAACCTTTTCTGTCTTTAACAAAGTAGTTCGTGGTACGGTTCTCATATCAATGATAAAAAGAATCCACCATGAAAACAAAGCAGAAACCAACAAAACCTCCCATCTCAGCCCCAGCTATTCCATTACTGCTTACATGGTAAATTAGTGTAATTTTATTTGGGCCTTAAGCATTATGGCTATGGAGAAAAGCTGAATTCCCCTCTCAGTTACTTATGTCATGCTTCTGGATCTGATGATTTATCGGAGCCTGAAAGACTTTTTATCACATTCTTTCTTCATGGCTTAATTTAGCGTTGATTTATTTGGTAGCATTTTCAATTGATGTAGTCAATAGTGTCAATAATGGAATAAGGATTAGAACAGATTATCTTTGTGCTAAAATTGTGTAAAGAATTGAATGGATGAGCAATTCAAACAATTCCCGGACACAGTTTAACTTTTTTAATAGATCAAAAGCGCATCAATTGCTGAATGCCACCATTGCAGTTACAGTTCTAAGTATCTAGCTTTGCATTTAATACTTTGGTGACCCTCCAAAGGTTCAGGTACGCCAGTTGAATTCAATAAGTGATGTTTTATGGTGACACTGTTGAAACCAATCATAGGAACGCTGCCTTTCTTTACCTAGTCCATTTATAGTAACCGCTCTGTGGTTCTCCTGTAAAATCAGTTAATCTGACTTTAGTTCTTGAGAATTTTAAGCATCTGTTCTCTTATAAATTGGAGTCTTTGCACGATTTTGTTCCTCTCTCTGCTATTTCATGGCAATTTTCATGTGAGAACGTACAACCTCTGCTTATGACTGCATGAGTGCAAAGAAGTCCACGGTACTAATGCTCATTCACCATCTGTTTTTCTTACAGCTGGGCCTTGAATAATTGTCCAGTAGCTGATGGACTGAGGGTAGGCAATATTTTCAGGGTTTTCTGATTCATTTAACCAGCTTGGCTGCCCCAAGAGAAACACAGTGCTTGTTTATTCATATGTGTAGGGTAAAAGCCTGTGCGATGTCAGACAAATTATAGCACTCTGGTAAAACAAAAAAGGAACTACCATGCTACAGACTGTATCCTGTGGATGCATTTGTACCTAAGGGGGCACTGTGGCACTCCGAGGGAATTTCAGTGTGTGAATGAAGCAGAACTCAAAAGGTGGGAGTGCAGCTGTTGCATCCAGGAGTGCTGTTAATGCGGATTTTGGGAATGATGTCTTGCTGTTTATCCTGATCAGGGTAAATAAGATCGTTTGGTACTCAGCAATAAACTCGAGAGCTGTATTTGTGAATCCACCTGTGATTGAAGCCCAATTTCCATGTTTACATATCTTTTGTTTCCCAAGAGCTGCTCTGTTGTTTTCCAGAGGCTAATGAGAAGTGGCTTAGAGATCGAGTGCTGTGCAGCTCTCACTCTGAACAAGAGCTGGTTTGGGGCATTGAACTCCAGCCTTGTCAAACAAGGTCAGGCTTACAAAAGCGAGAGAGGAGGTGCTTTAGTGAAGTACTCTCCTCTTTAAATACTAGAAGGAGGGGGTGAAAAAAAACCCAACCCGAAAAACAAAACCAACTCCAAACACAAAAACCCCTCAACAAACCAGAAGAATCTGTTAAGAAGGTTACCTGCTGCTTTGGACTTTAAGAGCAAGAGCAGTTGCAGAGGAGCTTCCCTGTGACAGGAGCAGGTGAATATTTTTGGCTTAGAACCATTGTTTTTCTCCAAGTGACCTCTTTGAACATTTTAAAACGTTTTATCTGAAAAGGGATGCCTGGACATTCCATTGTGAGCTATTTGTAAGTTATCCCCATTTATTATATTTGCTAAATATGTATATGGATGGATATTTTCTGAAAAAAAAAAATATATGTGGTGTGGTATTTTATGCCAAGAAAAGTGTGTGGTGGTTATGTAAGCAGGGGTTTTTCTCAGGGCAGCCAGGAGATATTTCAGTTTGTTTAGATTTGTTTTGACCACAGCCATTCAAAGCCAAACTGACATTTTGTTTTTGGTTTTCAAGGTGTGCATTTCTGAGTTGGTAAATAAGTACCATGGTCATGTTAATATTAGTCCTACTAAAAATATTTTCGAAGTATTTAATAGGTGGTATAAATGAAAGTGATAAAAATTGTGACACTGGAATTTATCACCTTGTTTTATAGAGTTAGAATAATGTTGGTGGAAAGGAGAAGTCAACACCCTCTAAGAATCCTTCAAGCTTTCCTGCCTTTTAAAGGTGCATGTGCGATTGATTTATCAGTTTTAAAGTGTGATGTGTAGAGCAAGAGCTCTCCTGAGAACCTCCTGTCATTTCCTTGCTGGCATTGCTCATTTCCCTCCGAGTTGCATAGTGCAGCACCATTGACTTCTTTTACATTTTGCTTCCCCTCCCACTCTGTCAGTGCAGCAGCCCAGTGAATTTAATTAGAGAAAATAGCATATCTAATGTCTGTGCTATCCTGACTAGTTGTAGCTGGGCCTTTGGTCTTTTGCACTAGAGCAGGCTCCAGCTGTGGAGAGATCTCGCAGTGTTTTGATCCTGCTCTTTCTCGTTGTGTTGAGCACAGGCAGAATCAAAATTAGCTACTGTAGTAAGAACTGAAGTGTACAGTGAATTATTTTTTGTTCACAGTGAGTCACTGATTTTTACTTTTTCCACCAGAAATGGAAAGAAGAATTCTGTGGTACTTCAAAATTGAAATACTTAAGATGTTCAGATACTCATGAATAAGAATGCAAGTGCTTTCATCTTGGGCCATCTTTAAATTTACCTTTCAACCCTTTTTCGAAATGCACCAGAAATTGTTGCTCTTCTGAACTATAACATCTTGAATATGATTTTTTTTGTAACTGTACATTGATTTTATACTGTTGTCTCATATTTGTGTTTTGTGTATATACTTATAGTTTTAATATGCCTTGCCTCAATTCCTTACTGACTTGCACTAATATTTATTATAATTATGATGTAGCTTTAGAGATCACTTTTTTGGTTTTGCTTCTAATAGCAGTTTATTTTATATAGCCATATTTTATTTTATAGCCATCATCATGATCTCTGTTGTGAACAAAGTCTTGTGTACATGAAATAGTTAATTACAGATATTGACTGTAGGCATGAAGCTTAATTTACAAACAAGGAAAGATAAGTTTTTAAATATAAGCTTATGATATGCACAATCTTTCATGAAGAAGTGTGAAATTTAAACATTTTTTTGAAATAAGTTAAAGTAAACATTGGAAAGGGAGGCAAAAAACAAGGTTAAAAGTTCTCCCCGAGAAGAAGATTTTCCCAAAACAGAGCTAGTGTGAAAATTTGGGGGTGAGAAGAACTTAGGCAGCCCATATATTCCATGTGTGTCCCCTCCTTAAGCTTTTTTCCTCATCATGTATTAGTCCTGTCTCTGGGATGTTACATGGCTGCATGGCTCAATTAATGCTCTGTGGCAGGAGGAGGAAAAAAATGTCTCTGTCTTGTCAGAAGTGAAGTTATTTACTTTCAAAAGCTGACAGAATAGCACTGCAGGGGCTTCATTTATTTCCGTTCAGAATGTCATTATTGTGTAATGCAGAGGGACTCCTGCATGCGTTGCAGGGTTATTCCTGTAATCTGGAGTCTGCTGGATGGCTGCAGAAGTGTAAAATGGCCCACTGGAACGTTTCCCTATTCTGACTTCAGCTTGTTCACGTTTGCAAGGCCGCATTCCAAGTGTCTTAAATATTTATGGCTTCAGACAGCGATGGATGTTTGTCCATGGTGCTGGTGCTGGGCACCTTTGGAGCTGTGCTCTGGCCTGGCTGCAGCCCTGATTGCATCCTCAGTCACCTCTGTAATGTGTGCCATTCTCCCTGATGGGCAGCATATGGTTTGAGTCTGCTTTTTCAGCACTCCTCTGTCTCTCATGCTCTCTGGTTTTCCCAAGTTTAGCCCCAAAAGGAATGTTTTAGCACAGAATGTTTCATGAAGATTACTTGCCATTTCATCTCAAAGTTTGGGAAAACACTCAACTTTGCCATTGTTGCATAGCACATAGTTCAGGGGCAGGATGAGTAGTTTGGATATTCCCTACCCAAGTTCAGTGTGTCTTGCTGCAGAAACACGGGAGTGTTCAGAAACTGCAGTTCCAAGGGGCTTGGTTTATTTTTTCCTTTCCCTTTGATACCATCTCTTCCAGCTTCACTTGGAATACCAGGCTTGGCATGTGCACTTGTGCCTGTTGCTCTTTGGAAAACTTTTTTGATACACCAAAAGTAAAAACACTGAAGCAGAGGAGTTCAGGAGTTCTTGTGCCCTTCTTTCTGCCTCTTCTTAAATAAATAAATGCTCCAATAGAACATTACTTAATTTGGAGAGGAGTCACATTTTTTGTGATAGTTGATTTATTTTTTTTTTTACTTTTTAGGTGTAAACCCTCTTTGATTAGATTTTTTTTTTTTCAGTTTAGCAAGGTAAACCAAAAATTATTAAAACGCCGAATTAATTTGTGAGTACTAGATTTTATTTGCACACAACCCATCTTCAAATGAAGGGAAAAGGATTCTGCTTGCTCCTTTCCTGCTTTTCTCTTCCTTTTATTTGCAGACATAAAATCCAATAAATTTCTATTGCAGTTGCTGGGCTTGGGGGAGAAAAAGGAGAGGAAAAGTACAAAGCTATTGGGAAGCGTCAAACACGGCGGATGATGAAGTACATTTCATAGCAGCCAATTCCAAGCCCAAAATCCCTGTTGTGCAGGAAGGCTTCCCAGCTCACACAGGAAATTCAGCCATTGCACGCAGAGTATTAATGATTTATACACCCCGCACCGCTGCTTTTGTTCCCTCGCAGAGCCGGGCTGTGTTAATAAAGGAATTGCAGGGAAAAGGGTCCTGCCATGCTGAGTTGTTTTGCTCAGTGTGCTGGACGCTGCCTCATAAATCAAAGGAATTTAGTGCTTTACAACCTTTCAGAGCTGCTGAGGGTGGTTGTTTTTTTTCCTTTTTTTAATCTGATACACCTAGGAATATTTTCATTTCTTTTCTATAAAGAATGAATGAACTACTGGATGAGATCTATCTCAGCTGTTTTAGGGTTGATTGGTTTGCTTCACAGTGGCATTATACTTCCATTTGTTTTCCATTTGGATTTATGCTTTATGCTGTTGTCTATGGAAGGAGACTAGCATGGTTTTATTACCATAAAGAGATGCAGATCACATTATATTCTGTCTTGTTTCTTAGAAATAACTAAATGCAATATAAAGGCAAAACACAGTGGCAGTAAGCAAAGCAGTTTTATATTCTTTACCTAAAATAAAAACAAATAATAACACTTATTTAACATTATACTTTTAAAATAATTGTTGTTTTTATTAGCAAAAATATGCTTCAGTGTTCCTCTACAATACACCGGTGATAATTTTTGAAGTTGCTTTTTTTCCTGGAAACTCTGTTTCTTAATAGCAACTGCAGGATTAGGTACTTAATTTTGTATTGATTTATGTAATCATCCTTTTCAAATAGCGGAACAATATTGATAATATGAAAGAAAATACGTATTTAGATTTGATTATAGAAATAAAGGTAAAGAAGGATTTTTTTTTTTAATCTCTGAAATTTTGATATGAGCTACAGTATTGAATAATGTTATGGGATATTGCCCTAGCAGAAAGCCACTTGGTTGGATGGTTAAGGAACCTAATCTTTGCTTTCCACTGCCTCTTTAAAGCAGGCTGAGAGAGGGGATGGGAAATAATTGCAGGGAATGTGTTTTGCAATCAAATGGTTTTCCATGGGCATCTTAGTGCTGTATTACACAGCAAGTACAGTGTGTTTTAGCCTGTTTGGATTGTTCAGAGTCATAAATTCAGGTCCCTTGTAGTACAGAAAATGCAACAGTCCTGTCCTGGCTTGGTCACAGTAGAAAAGGCGATTCCCTCTGAGTTTTGTGGAAATAATGATGTGGGGATCAGCATTGCAGAAGTTACAGCTCCCTAATACTGAGAGGAATTCTTGGTAGTTTTTGTGATCTGCAGGCAAATAAATACCTTGTTCTGTGTTTTCCTCCCTGGTTTAAATATCACAGATTAATATAAGGCAGGTGCCCAGTAAATGAGGTTTATGTTTATAGAGCAGCATGGCTGTATTTGTTTGTCCTCCATTATTTGGGTGCGTGAGTGTTTCATTGTATTTAATTATGTCTGTGAGGCACAAGACAACAGTCAACATCTGCTCTATTGTTGCCGTGCTTTACAGATAGCTTTGATGGGTTATTAAACAATCTATTTTTCAAACAGCAAACAGGGAAATAAGCTGCACCCATATTATGTAATTTTGTAAAGGTACATTATGTAATTAGTCGTCTAGTATTTGCACACTAATCTTTTCTTTTGGTTGGATATGTGCTGTTCTATTTTTAAAAAAGTGATGATCCTTGGCACTTTTTAAATTTTCTAGTTTCTCTGTGGCTTGAGTTGATTTTCTCCCTACTAATTTGATTCCACCATACATTTTATATTGAAATAATGCATCTGAGTTGTGAATGCTAATACGGAAATTAGAAATGTGCATTAACTTTCATTTATTACTGAAACAGCTACCAACAAACTATTACTGCAGAGACATCACTAGGCATCTTGAACTATTTTTGAGTAAAGGTTTATGCTGTTTCCAAAGCATCAGTTGGGGAAGGCAAGGTTCAAACTGCTTTGACTCTCTCAGATCTTTCTCAGGGCAGAACATCCCTCAGTGCTCCCTGGGCAGGGGAAATTGTACTGTACAAGCAGGGAGATGTCTCTGTAGAACCTGACTCTTGTACAAATGGATTCCCCGATGGAAAAGTGCTTGAGTGCTCGTGGGCTTTTAATTTTGTTTTGGTTTAATGTACCTGTCAACTGTTTGAAGTTTCTTTATGTAACACTGGTATCCACAATACTGTATCTGGATGCATTAAGGCAAATCACTGAAAGATTGCAACTACCCAGCATGTGATTTGTTTTTGCCTCAAAATAAAATGTAGAAGAAAATGTTCCAGACACAAATGATGAACAGATCCTAAAATTAGACTTTCTGTAGCTTTTATCATTGCAGAAAGTCACCTATTAAAAATGTTTGAGAACATGAGTCTGTAATATTTTCACGGCTCCTGAGCTGCTACTGCCCACAGTTCTAGAGCTGCAGCTTGCTTCTGACAGCAGGACTCCTGAGGCTTTGGAAATGTTGTGAATCCAATGATCCTGGTTTAGGAATGCAGGTTTTCCATTGGAATAAGGTGGTTCAGAATCCTTTGGAAGGGGACTCTGCTCTGGTGAGACCCCACCTGGAGTTCTGCATCCAGCTCTGGACCAGGCTGCCCTGAGAGGGTTTGGAGATTCCCTCAGTGGGGACATTCCAGAACCATCTGGACACTCCTGTGGCCCTGCTGGGACAGGGAGCTGGCACCCACTGTGGGCCATTCCAGCCTGACCCGTTCTCTTGGACCAAATCCAGAGGTGGCACTGAGATAAGAGGGATGAGGCACCCCTCATGTGAGAAAAGGCTGAGAGAACTGGGATTGTTCAGCCTGGAGAAAAAATAAGTTTTGGGGAGCCCTAATTGTGGCCTTCCAGTGCCTGAAGGGAGCCTACAGGAAAGCTGGACAGAGATATTTTATGAGAGCATGGGGTAACAGGGCAAGGGGGATGATTTGAAGCTGAGACAGAGTAGGTTTACAGGAGATGTTAGGAAGAAACTTTTTACTGTGAGGGCTGTGAGACACTGGCACAGGTTGGCCAGAGATGCTGTGGGTGCCTCATCCCTGGAAGACTTCAAGGTGAGGCTGATGGAGCTCTGGCAAACCTCTTTTAGTGGAAGGTGTTCCTATCCAGGGCAGGAACATTGAAACTGGGTGATCTTGAAGGTCTCTTCCAAACCAAATCATTCTATGTTTCTATGAACTAAACTATCCCTTTTATTTAGATAAAGAAACTTAATTCAGAGGAAAAAAATGTATAAAAAGCATGGCTATTTCGAAAATTATGCATCCTAACAGGTGGGTGTGGTATTCCAGGTGCTAGCTGAAATGTCATTTTGCAAAATGGCCATAGTTTTTATCACAGAATGAAGATTCTTCCCTTTTTTTATTTTTTTAATGCAAGGGCTTGCTAGAAATACTTTCTAATCTTCCTCTCACCTACCTGGAACTGAAATGGGGATTTCAGATCTGTCCCTTCAAGTGTCAGTAGATGCTCCTCAATAGATGTGGCAAATTGCTCTTGCAGTTTTGACAAATGGAAACTCAGTCAGGAACTTCTAAGTTTTGTACACAGTGAAGGAATTCCAGGGTGCTGCTCTATGTGGGGAACTTCATTTTCAAGATGTTTCCAGAAACCCACTGGGCATGGCGAGAGTGGTGGGGGAGGAAACTGTGGGTTTATTTTATCTTTTATCTTCTATAATATCTGTTGCTAAGTTTGGTGGGGTGTGTCTCTTGGGAAGTGATCATTTTAAAGAAACATTTGTGTTTGTGTGACCAAACAAGCCAGGCAGGTGTTTCCAAAAGCCTGTGGGAAAATGGAGCAATTCCTGGGCTTTTTTTCTGACATGCCATGCAGACATGAATTTTCCTGGGTGAGAAAAGCAGGATTCGAATTTCTGCTGGGGTAGATCAGTTTATTGACTTCTGCTGAGAGTGTTAGCCTTGGCTTTGCTGTGAAATTAATGCATCGTGCAGTGAATCTGCATTTTCTGTCAGTGTCGTCTTGTATATTTTGCTCAAGAATAGTTTTAAGTGTTTGCTCACATTAAAATTGTACAAGTCCTGTGTGCCCATTTCCAAGAGAAAATGAACTTTGCAACTGCTTTATAAAAACTCCAAGGGAAAGCTATTTTGAGCTTTATTAAGGAAGCTGAGTTACAGCAGGCAGCATCTGATCTGTGAGTGATGGACACTGGTTACTCTCAGAGCTTCACAAGGAGTTAGGGCTGGGGAGCACAAAACATTCCAGTGTTTTCTTCTTGGGATCCAAAAGGGCTAATTAGGGTTGAAGAGTAAAATCAGGAAATTTAGCTCTTTGACCGTGAATGGCCAAACAGATCAGTGGAAAAACACAAATACTGTTAGGCAATGGTACCAGATCACACAAACAGCAAAGAAAGGAGGCTGTGAAGAAGACCTATCAATAGAGAAAAAAAAATGAGGTAATTATAAAAACCTTTGAAAATAATTTCTGTAAGAGTCCACTACTCCCAGTTGTCTCATTAATTATCCTGAAATCTGACAGTTCTGTAGAAGCAGCTGTGTAGTGCTTTTCTGTCGGTGCAAGGCAAGAGAGATGTTCCAATAATAGCATTTATAATCCAGATGTGCAGGAGTCAGGTCTTATGAACCTCCTGTACAGTTCATGTTTGTTGAGCAGCTCAAATTCAAACTTGTAAAGGAGTATTACATTTCTTCTTTTTACTTGTTCCTGGTGTTCAGCCACATGTATTTGTTGGTTTAGCTCTTTATTAAATAGTATCAGATGTTTTTTTTTCTTCTGGTTGGGAGCAAATCACTATTGAAAAACTTGTGTGAGAGAAGGTAAGATGCTCTCAGTCAAAGAGTTTGAGTTCAATTTTTGGTGTCTGATCCCCTAATCTTGCACTGCAGGAGAATTGACAACTTCTGAGGTCTTAGAAGGAGACTACTTATACTTTGCCTTATTTCTTGCAGCAATAAAAATCTTACTGACATCCACCTAATAACTTGAGTATTCACTAAAGCACTGATTTCAGTAAAAACGGGAATAATCCTCTTCTGTTGTCCTTCTCTGCCCAAATTTATCCCAGTCCTTTGCTGGTCCCTTCCAAGGGCACTGCCACAGGTTGATTAAAACCTAAATGAAGGTGATATTTAAAAGGCCATTCTTTATTCGCTTTGTATATCAAATGGAATTGACAAAAAGTAAAAAAGTGGGTGGCAAGAAAGGCTCTTGCCATCTGGCACTGCTACAGCAGTGTTCTGGTTTTCTGATCTCAGGTGCTTTCTCTGCTCTTCTGTTATTCTGAGCAGCAGCATGATCCCCCCAGCTTTACATAGTCCTGAGGAAGTTGTGAGAGACATCATTAGAAATCAAGTATTCCCACAAATTCAGTACCCACTGTGACTGCTGAAGAAGACATAGGACTGGAATGTGTAATGAATAAGTAAAATATTTTTAATAGGTCTTAGGGGAGGGGAGAAGAGTAAACATATGATGTGATTCTTTCAGGTGAGAGCTATTTACTGTGTTACCAGGAAGAATTCTTGAAGCTTAATCCAGGGAATTTTGTTCCTCCAAATGAATTCTCCAGCTCTTTACACAGAGGTGCCTGCAGAGAACCAGAGCAATCCCACTGACATTGATCTGGCTTCAGTCACAGACTCTCAGGCTGGGGCAGAAGAGATGTGAGCCATCTCAGGGAAAGCCAGGTTTTAGCTTGGCCTGGATAGGCCAAGTGTAAGGCCCCACACTGAGTTTAGGAGTGGTGTTGAGTTGCTGAACATGGGATTAGGTGTGTCTCCAAATATGTGTGTTAGCAAATACCTGTGGAACTGAATTGACTTCAGACATTAAGTAGCAATGAAATTGAAAAAGCTTTTCTAACTTTCTGCTATTCAGATTTGGAGGTGAGCTTTCTATCAGCTGAGATTTCTAATGCTTTCAGCCAAATCCTGTCTGCCTTAGATGCTCCTTGCTTGTAGCTCTTGGCTAAACTTTACTACTTAAACTATTGCCAGTCTTGAGTAGAGCTGAGTTCTGGCTTACATTTCATCTAATGCCTTCAAGTCCTGGTATTTTATCTCTTGAAAATATGAAACTTGTCAGTAGTGAACAGAAATTCCCTCTGATCCCTTTAAAGACCTATAGGGTCTTTATTGTTTCGGGGTTTGAATTGGTTGTTTCTCCAAGGCACCCTGCTCACTTAGGATATCTACCCTCTGCTGGTTTCTGCAATCAAACTGTAGCACTTGGCATGGTAGGGTGCTTGAATGATGTATTTATACAGGCAGGAGGCAGGGTTTAATACCATCTCATGATTCACTGTGCAGTCCTATTAATATGAACTTGACTCGGGGGAATAAGTAGCTGTTACTTGTCAGCAAATCCTGAGTGTATTAAGGGGGTGAAGTTGTATTGAAAGATCCTCACAGTGATACTCTGCTGTTCCCAAGGGAAGCAAATGAAAACTGTACTTTGATGAATAATGAATGTGCTAATTGGGGTCAAGAAGAAGTCATAGCTTCCTGTGATACAGTAGAGTAGCCTGACTACAACAATAAAGAAAAGTCTGTTTGACCAGATTTGGCAATAAAAATATGTGACTGTCATTTCTGTCATCACCACCCTACTAAAGCCTGGGATGTGATGGTGACAAGCAGGTGGTTTATCTGTCCTCCAACACAGAGCTGTATTCCTGAGATGCTCCTTGAGGTGCTGGTTGGTGCCCATGAGAATATGGTCATGAACTGATCCTGAGACTGGTTGAGTGCTCAGATACTGCCCAAAATCCTGTGTGGAATGGATGAAGATGGCTTGGGATCACTAGGATTTATGAAGAGTGGATATTGGTTAGAGTCAGTCTGTTCCTGATTTGCAAGGAAAAGTGTTTTTATTGCTGCTGGGCCATATCTGCAAATGATTATACCCTAAGGGGAAGATTCTAGCCTGTCCTTGCCTGCTGAATAAAATACATATTTCTTGGTCCTGTATTTGGCACACAAAGGAGAAGAATAAATGAGATTATGGAAGATATATGCAAGCATGATTCTAATACATATTTTGTGAAATACATATACATACAACCTGCAACTTTATTGAAGATGTATGTGATACTGCTTATCTTTTGTGGGAGATGTACATAATTTTCAGTAGTTAGTCTGTGTAACTGCACGATATCAAACAGGCAGGAGATCTTGAAAGTGTTCATGTTTGATACAAAATTTTCTAAGCTGCTTAATTTCTCATGGATTGGAGACTAATCTCAGCTGGTTTAGAAAATGCAGATAATCTCAAGAGCAGAGTAGTGAAAGATATTGAAGTAGCCTGGAGATGGGAGGGAGTGTGTTCTCAAGGAGGCCAACAGGGAAAATCCAAGTGATTTGGTACAGCTATCCAGCTGATAAGAGTTATGTAATAAAAGCCAGCATGGAGCTCTGCAAGAGAAGGAAAACAATGCAGTGCTCACTAAGGCAGAAGAAACAAAGTGCAGAACTTTGTAACACGTCTTCAGTGCTGTGAATAAGTTGTGATGTCTCCATGTCAAAATCAACTCTTGCTACTTAAAGCAACAGTATTTTCCTGCACTTTTGCAGCTAACTTTTCTGAGTGATTCAGGCCAATTGGAGGCACATAGAGAAGCTTCCTTCACAAACAGATATGTGCAGGCCCATGGAGCTGTGTTCCACTACTTTTTGTAGCTTTAGGAGACTCTTCTGTGTGGCACCTCGCAGTCCAATGTCAGACTTCTTCCTAGTGCAGAGCACAGCAGATGAAATAACTGAAGTTTTCAGGTTCATCCTGCTTTAATTTTGACACAAATGCTGTGATAATAATGTGATTGTGATCCAGAATCTTTCTAATTGGTATGATAGTGCAGCTAAGTTCAAAGACACCTATCTGATTGTTTTTTTTTTCGGAGAGTAGCTGTTCACAGACTGTTCTCAGCTTTTGTGCCTTGATATGTAGAGCTGATGACAGGTCCTTGGTAGCCCAAGGGAAGTCCAGGCACAGAGGGATCCCTTAACTCCAGTTTTAACCTGCTGCTTCTCTCTGGCATGCATTTATCACCTGTGCAAGTGAATGTGTCTTGCGACTCACTGAAGGGTAAATCACTCTCCCTGCTTGTCAGGGGACAAACACTTCTCTTTTAGCAGTCCAGTCTGAGGGAGTGAGGGTTTCCAAGATGTAGGGGAGGGCAGGCCCTGCCTTTCAGAGTTCTGGGAAAAGTGAAGTTATTCAGATGTGTATCTTTTAAATGTGTGTGTGTGTTCTTTTATATTGCTGTCATCTCCTTGTACCAGATGCAGTTTTCTTCAAAGGAATTTACAATCAGAAATGGATACAAATTCAAGTTGACCTGCAGAGGAACAGGGATATTGGTCACTGGGCAGTCAGTTCATCCCCCAGTCAATGTTTTTGTGTGGCATTCTGGAAAGAGGAGGTTTTAAGGGCTGGAAGAGAATGTTCATAGATGTTTAGAGAGAGTCTTACCTGGTAGCAGGCAAATTCAGGAGAGCATCAACACCATTTGGAGTTTGGTTAGGAGGTGAAGGTGCACAATATTCAAGGCAAGACAAAGAGGATTTTCATCTTTGAGATGTTGACAGCAGCAGCTTGGGTAGGAATAGGCTGAACTGAGCCTTTGAAGGGGATGGCAAGTGTAAAGGTAATAAAAGGATGTGTTTTGGGGCAGTGCAGGTGGAGAAAGAAAGGTCTTTATGAGAGCATTCCAAAAGAAATGCAAAGTTAACACTCCATTCTTTAGCCAGTGAGCTACCACATCAGCCCACGGCTCAGATAATAAGAAAGGGAATTGAAACCAGACAGAAAGGATTTGCTGTGTACTCAGAAACCAACATTTACTGAAACACTGCACTTCAAGTGCTGGGAGGCCAATTGGCCTATAGGGCAACAGCCTTCATTTCTCCAGGGCTACAGATAGTTTCACAAACCTGTCTCCCAAGTTTTTGCTTCTGTCTGAAGCTCTTGCATTTGGCAGGACTGTAGTTATTTATCTTTCAAATCTCCAAACTTACTATGATTGTATATTTAGAAGAAGAAGGCTAAAATTTGATCTTCAGTGGAACTGAAGCATTGTTTTCTGACTGAAGGATCAGCTGGGTTCATCTTGACCTGTTGCTAGTTTTTCATGTGCTCTCAAGAGCTAATGTAATTGTTAGACACTAATGTCATTTTAAATGGAAACCTTAAGTTCAGAAGAAAAATGTGTTAATTCTAAATATGCTGTATCCCACATGCTTGAAAAAGGTGGTTTCTTCCAGTGTTAAACAGTTTCTATATCCTTGCCCTATTCTCTTCTGGTCTGAACTGAGATGCTTAATAAACTCAACTGTGATGACACCTGCCGTGCTGGTTATCAGTATGAGACCATGAGATACCTTTGATTTGTATGGGTGACGTTTTCTGCTTCAGGAGTCAGTAAAATATCTGTGCTGTGTTTTGGCTCTGCTGTTCAGGCTGAGAGGAGCTGGCTGGGCAATGGTACCTGGCACGAGCAGCCCCTACACGTTCTTCTTGTGGAGGACAGGGGCGAGCCTGGGTGGTGCTCCTGGTGCTCTTGAACAGCCTTTGGCCCTAAATGGCTTTTGCAGAAAGGTGGAAATAGTCTTTGGAAGACAAGCAGTTATAACAGTGTCAGCAGCTGTGCTGGGAAGGGTGGGGGAAGATGTGCTGGACAGCTTTTCCTGCCTATCAATATTTCCTTTAATGCCAGATCACCTCAGGCAATGCTGATCAGCAGCAGCTCACGTTCTCTTCCCAAGCATGTCTGGTGCTGGTGTCTGGTAATCCTTTTTTAGAGATAGCAATCTAAAGTTGCTGTGGGTGAGGGAAATTATCAGGAGACTCTGAAACCAATTTGTCCTTTCAGCTTTGGGGTTTCCTGTACCACTGAGAAACCTAAAGAGAAAATGGAGAGTATTTGGACAATAGAAAAGGTAGTCAGAAATGGGAGACTTGAACTTAAAGGGTTCAAATATGACATAGCATAAGTTCTGAAGAAGGTGCCAAAGTGGTACCTGAATTATTTATGATCTGAGAGACAGGAAAGTTAGGCCAGTGTAGGAAGGATGAGCAAATTATTTGAAGTTCATTGATATTGTGCAGCATTTGGAAAGAACTATTGTTTGTGGTATTTTGATCTAGATACCGGCATTAAGAAGAATTAATTATTTGGCAGAAAGATGGTCTAAATAGATGACTTCAGTGGGAATCTGATTAGAGCATACATCATTGATTGGCTGATGACTGCATTGCAGGGATCTGCCTTTTCCAGGCATTGTGGCCCCAGGCAAGTTGCTTAAGTTTCCTTTTTTTTTTCCCCCACCTTGTACCACAGCAAAACTTTGGCATCTGCTTTTGCCTGGGGAAGTAGTTTAGTCATTGTCTAATGTGCCATTTACATCTTAGATGCAGGTGGGATCAAAACTCTGATCTTTCTTGCGCCAGTTTCATCTTTCTTGTTCTGCCTGGATGTGTAGCCCAGTTCTCAGGCATATTTCTACTTTTATTTCTGTATCTGCGCATCCATACTGTACAGCAGTCTCCATTTCCTCCCGATTTAAACAACTTTTTAGCAAGCCTTCAAAGAAACTGCTATTAGAGCACTCCTGTCTGTAGCTTCAGTTCTGTGCTTAAACACAAGATTGTGGTATTAGATTGCTGGGCCTGAAATAGTTAAGAATTTTCTGACCTTCGACTCTTACCCTACCTTGCTTAACCTTTGCTTTTCATCTTTAAAAGCAGCTTTTCATTAATAAAACCTGCCTTTTTGCAAAACTCTGCATAGTTGAAACAAATAAAGTCGTGCATTTTGTGTGTATGTGTTTTACATATAAAGCTAGTGTTCATGTGTCTTTCCAATTCTCTCTCATTGCTGAGATCAATTTTTAGTTTCAGAAAATCCATGCAAATTTTTAATGAAAGAAACCAAATCCAGCTAGGGTTTGGGAAGAGTAACATACCCTCTATGAGCACACTGAAAATGGCTTAACATGTCATTTTTTTTTTTTCCTAACAGCATCATAATTTTCTAGAATGTAATGGAAATAAAAGCTGTGTAGTTGTTTAAAATAGATGATCTCCCCTTTCCACCCACACACAGAGTTAATTTTTTGCAGGGAGGAGGAACCCTGCAGCAGGCAGGAATTGGGTGCTGTCACCACCAGGGACATCAGATGTGCTTGATGTGCTTGTCCTGACCATTCTGGCTTTGTCCTCCCACAGGTGTTGAGGTTCATGCTTGACCTTAATCATGCTAAAGGTCCTGCTGAAGTGAAACAGAGCTCTCAGCTTTATCAATACTCTTCTGGCTCATTCCCTCAGTCCTCTTTGTGGTCAAATTTCACATATTCAACATATTCCAGCAGAACAGGAGTGACCATTGATACTAACTAACGGCAAACTGTAAAACTCAAGTGAAATTCCCTTTTTGTGTGGCTGGGAGGGAGAAGAAATGTGTTGGTCTGAAGTGGTGGAGCTGATGTAGAGGCACTGGCTGAAGTTCTGAGCTTGGCACGGGGTAGAGACGGAGCCAAGCTCTGTTGTGCTCCTGTGGCCTTGATTCACAGAGGTTTGTGTGAGCTCAGGTAGCTCAGGATCCCACCACAGGTCCCAGCTTGGATCTGGGCTGCCCCACACCCTGACATCCAGGAGCATGTTGTTACAGCGAGGCAGGCAAAGTGTCCTTGCATTAAAACAGGTAACTACAGTTCATCTGAAATGTTTGTTTTTGTAGATTGCTATCTGCAATGTAGAAAACAGCAATTCTCCTAGGATATTTGATGTTTCCATTATTCTGGGATGTTTTCAGTGCTTGCAAAGGGCTGGAAGTGTCCTCCTGGAAGTTGCTGAGTTCACACTTCCACCACGCTTTGCATCATGATTGTCTGTTCTGAGCCACCCTTTTTTGTTGCTGTGGATTTGGAAGGCTGTTCTAGACCCTCTCTAGACAAGACCAAAATACTTCAAAGAGAACCCCCGAACTTGAAAAAATATGTTCAGCCTAAATTTATTCATAACTGGGTTTTTCTTGATTTTTAAAGTGTCAGGATCGTCCTTAGCTTGAACAGTCTCTTCCTCCTACTGTTTTCTTCCCTATTCACAGATTGCTTTGCTGGGATAAACAAGTCAAATTTAGGTTTCTGCAACATAGTTGTTCCTTTCCCCTGAACACAAAAAGGAATTTCTCTACAATGGTTGTATTTTAATTTGACTTTTTTTTTTCTATTTAATGTGGATGAAGACAACTGTATTCTGTTGGAAGTACCTCTAAGAAATCAAGAAATAATTGAGAATTAAAATTAAGAAATAGTACTAATTTTCATTTTCCTATTTGCATCTCACTAGCATCTGAAATTCTTTGAACAGATGCAGTGAGATCTTGCTTTTCTTCCTCTTGAGTTTAGCTCTGAAGTTTCTGTTATTAGGAGGAGCATGATCTTGCATTTTGTATTATTGAAATCCATCCCATTTCTATTAATGCAGCCCATAAGATTTAGCAGTTCTTTCTATGTAATATCCTTATCCTTTCCAGCCTCGATAGTACCTTCCAACTTTGTGTCATCAGGAAATTTCATCAGCAGGTTGCCTTGTGCCAAAATAATTAAAGAAAATATTCAAAAAAAATCTATCCCAAAATAGATCACAGAAAAGCTTCCCTTGAGCCTGCTCTTTCCTGTACAAATCTTCCTCCTCAGGTTTTCTAACATCTTATCAAATATATACATGCTAAAACAAAAAACCTGCCAGGTATTTCACAGCGCAATTTAACAGTCTGTATTTATGTCAGTTGTCCCACTGGAGTCATTTGAGTAAAGCTTGCAGAATCCATTTTATAATCTCCATTTCTGGGTGAAAGAAATCTGCTTTCCTTTCAAATGCAGCTTACTCTGCTGGATGAAGCAAATAAGCAATAGTCAAAATGAACTTTTTTATTTTAGGAATTACGTCTTTTTAAGTGAGGTGTGGCTGCAACTTGCTTTCTTATATATACCTTTTGTTTATGTATTTCTCTGTGAAAGTTAGTGACTGATTCTGTATTGGAATTAATGACAATCTTTTGAAAAAAATCCATGATGTGTCAGCTTGCTTAATAATTAATCTGCAGAGTTTCTCTTCCTTGGTAAGAACAGACCAAGAAATAGGGTTTATAGCTAAGCATGGTCAGTGAGAAGAGCATCATCCCCAAGAGAAAGTGAAGCAGTTCTGAAACAGGAGATGGAGTGGGGTAAACATCACTTCATCATGTGACAATTGCTGGCCTCACTGGCAGCTCCTGCAGGGAGCATCACTGAGGGTCACAATTCCACATCTAAAGTTAGCAGTGGGGTGAGGCTGGCAGTGGGGAGGGCCAGCAGGCAGCTGCTCGGGGAGATTGCTAAATCCTGCAGCAGGGCTGCCGTGATACACCGGAATCAATTACCGAAAACCTTCCGCGATGGCCAAAATGTGACATTAAATAATTGAGTATCGCATCAAATCTTGTCTGCAATTAGTTATCTGGAAAAGTAATTATGCAACAAAATCAAGTAGCTGAAATTAGTGGTGTGAAGCACCCTGAAGACTGTAGGAGATTTTTTAATTTTTTTTTTATTTCACTTGTAACATGAAGTTGTAAGTACCTAACTAATTCTTTATTGAAATAAAAAAGTCTTGCTCAATTGTAATTCTTGTCATTAGTTACATCTGCAGTAGAAGATGCATAGCACATAAAACAGGTGTTAATGACTAAGTTGGTTTTGTCTAAAGTAAAAATGAGCTGCAGAAGAGAATGTCTTGTAAGTAGTACGTTTAAAATCAAATCTGTTTTGATTTAGGGAGGAAACCAGCCTAAATTTCAGTCCTTTGTCTCTTACACCAGTAGTGTGAGTTGATTTGGAGAGCAGAGTTGAAATATTCTAATGGGAAAATGCGTTCTTTTAAGATAGTTATGATCAATTTAACAACATAGATGTTGTGAAAGGTTAGAAAAGCCATTAAAACATAATTTACACTAATAGAAGTCATTAGCTTGCATTAGTTAGCTCACACATTCAAAACAAACAAGAATATAATGAATCAAAACAGAATGTACCCAGTGTAACAGACTGAAGTGTAAACGCTCACGTGAACATTGTTTAACAGCTTATAAATACAGGGAAATGTCTAATTATGCAATCATGATAAACCTGATTATTTTGAGAATGGCTTCTGATGGTAACTGTTTTCATGTATATGCCAGAACTGATAGGAAAAATTATTTCTAATCAGTAGATCTGTACAGAATTTGATCTCTATGTGTTTAGTACTTAAAAATCTGAACTGATAAAGAGTAGTTGGCTAGTCATGTTACTTAAGCTGCTCCCAGAATAGCACCTTCCTTTTTGGGTAGAGTTAGGTTTGCAGCTGTTGTCTCTATCTGTTGTCTCTGAAGAAAATTTTAACATTAAGTGTTGCTGACGTCAATTTTTTTCTTTTTTTTACAGCTGATGTGGGCTTTGCCCCTGACAGAAGTTATTTGGTTCTAGCTCTGAGTTTGGAAGAAGTTGGTATATAGATTTTCCCCTAACTTTCAATTGATGTGTTTAGCTTTAGTGGGAGTAATACTATCACTTAAACCATGTTGTCGTCTCAAGGAGTTTTGCTACATCCCTATGGAGTGCCAATGATTCTGCCGGCAGCACCATACTTCGCTGGACTTGTTCAGGTAATGCAAGGCCGCTTCCAACAAGCAACTTAACTCTAGTGCACTTAGAGCAATAATTGGAATTTTTATGGTTGAGAAAGCAAACACTTTTAATACAGGCAAAAGCTCTCATGTAGTCAGTGAGAAGACAGTAGGAAATCAAAAAGATGGATCACCCTAATCTGTGTATTGACATCTCTCATGGCTGAATAAATGGTGTAGTTGAGCTATATTTGCTTGTATTGATTTGTCTGCTGTTTAACATTCATGCCTTTGCTTCACGAGGTTGACCACAGGGCAGAGGATTTGCTATCCATTCTAGGTTTCTGAGGGAGTCAGCATTCCCACGGCAGGTCAGAAGACAAAGTAACTTACCATGATGTGTTTAGGTTAAATGTTTTAGCACAGCAAACAGGAATAATGTTAAATATGCTTTAATTCATACGTTACGCGTCACACGGAATGAAAAAGGGGTTGTGGTTTTGTGTGTGTAGAAATATATCACCTTCAAAGAATATTTATACACATCCTGTTAATTCCTTTGAGCCCTCAAAGTGTAAGTTCTTGCTGCAGGGCAAGAGTTCTGTACATTCAGGAGTCAGCTGCCAGCTATGAGGTTGTTGTTGTGTTTGCTTTTGTTATTATTTAATGTTTATCAAAAAGTGGTTCTACTGAAGTGTCTTCTGTTGGACTTGGGATTCTGAATAAATCGTGTAGATGCAAATTAGGTAATAAGTATCCTGTTGCTTACAGTATTATAAGGCATTAGGAAAAGTCAGCATTTCTGAACCCTGACAGAACTGTACCATCCAAGTGGCAGTTGTTAGATATTGTGTGTGTTAGGGCATTTCTGTGCTGTGCTAGGGATGGGTCAGCTCTGAGGGAGAGGGAAACTTTCATTGTGCTCCTTTACCCCAACACTTTGCTGCCACAGAGGGGCAATCACAGCATCAAACAGGTGGTTTTCCATTTAGGTCCCTTCAGTAATAGAAGACTGTGGGTTGTGTTCTTCACTTCAGGCTTAATATCAGGCACACGTGTCTAAAATAGAAATATAGCCGTTATCAGATATTGGGAATCTGTGTCTTGTGGGACATGCAAGCTGAGGCTGCTTTTTATGCAGTGAGACACATCCAGCAGGCCTTGGTATCCATTAGAATTTGGGGGTGAAGGTCAGACACTGGAGCTCAGTCAGACCCTCTGCCATCCTGTCCAATAAATAATTACAAGCAAATCGTGCCTTTCACTCTATGCTGATTGATGTTGAAATTGCTTTTGAAAGTTCTCATAAGTTCCTGTTATAGATTAAGTGCCGGTGTAGGAAAAATAACTGCACCCAACTGAAATGGGTGAATGTAATCAGGTTTAATGGACTCGAGAGCTTGTTGGGAATTAAATAACTATTGATTTGTTGGAAAGTTGCTGTCATTACAAAATGCCACTCTGAACGCATTATCCAAGCAGATAGATTAGAAGAAAGGGCCCTTTGAAAATTTGGGATGCCTTATTTCAATCTTTTTCCTCTTCATTCTTTCCTTAGAAAGATATATCCAGGCCTGGGTTACTCCTTTAGCATAGATCTAAAATAGTCAAGCAATAAGAACTGCTGAAATAAAAAATAGGTATGAGAGATGCAGCTGAAAAGTGTTTTTTGCATGAATACTTCTCTAGTCTCTTGTCTTCTCTCTCCCTGATGTCAAACCTGAAAATGGCATTTTGGACACCAAACACATATTTGAGTTATTGTCCTAATGAGTGAATTACAGCATTAGATGGCTTGAGCAATTTGTCCCTCAGGATTTCACCTGCACTTACAGCATCTCTGGTCAGCTTATGACACCAGAATGCTTATTGTTTTTCTCTTAAAGTAAATCTAAATATCTAAAATAAATAATGCAAAGGACATTTGATAGGAACATTTATATCATCCTCTTCTAAGCAGTAATTACATAACATTCTGAATTTTAGTGGAAATTATCTTCAAAATTATGCCTTGATAAACTGATTATGTAAATGTTTTTTTCTGGGTTGCAGGTTAAGAACCACAGCCCTGAACTATTTTAGGATATGAGGCAGTTTAAACATTTTATAGGCTTATAAGATGCCAGTTTATTTATTTATTTGCATGGATTTCTACAGAAAGTAGGTGCACCTCTGATCAGGGATTCCCCATGATTTCCAGCTGGGTTTATTCCAAGGTTGTGTATGAAAGCAGTGTAGAGCATTGCCTAGAGATTTAGGGACTATTTGGGGAGGGTTTTTTGTGTTTTGTTTTGCACAGTTGAGCAGGAGGGATCTCTGTGGAGCAAGGTTTGTTTTCAGAGGTCCTGCACCTTCAATGCTGTTTATTATTTTATTTAATGCTGTGGATGAGCAGCTGCTCCAGCCTCTCCTAAATTCATCACTAAACCCTGCCTTGCAGCCTCTGCTCGTTTCTGTCACTCCTCTTGTTTCAGAGCAGCAGAATGTGTGGAAAACAAAAAAGGGGTGGATGCTGTGGGTACCTCCCTGGACATGCCATATGTGAGCACCCATGTGTTTTCCTAATTGTGTGTGTTCTGTTAAGGAGATTTGTATTCCTTTTACTGAGATGATGTGTTTGAGTGAGATGATGGAAAGTGAAATGCTCTTGTTCTTGGAGAGACACAAGGCCCAGGGTTACAGAGATGTTGGTGTGTATTAAATTAAATATACATGCAAACTTATTTCCCAGTAAATAAATATACCTTAAACTTATTAGAATGACGTCCTATGACTTAGTAAAGCATTTTTAGATGAGAAAATATCTTTGCCTTTTCCTTCCTTCTCCTGGGTAAAACTCTTTGAGAGAGAGAAAAAAAAACAAAAAACCACCTGAAAGTACAAATAATGCAAAAATAGCTTTATGCCTCCTGTGGGTGGAGAGATATTTTCTGTCTTGGCACAAAAAGCCCACTGGTGGCTTCAGGGGCTGTCACAGCTCTGCTGCCACAAGCACCCAGGCAGGCTCTGCAGTGCAGCCACCGTGTGTGCTGAGGGACAGCAAGGCCCACGCTGTGTCAAAACTGTCCTGCTGCTTCTCCTGGCAAGGGAAATGAAAAAAATGCCATCTAGGATTAAGTGGCAAAATCCAGGAAGAGGTTTCTTCTCCTGCCCTTGGTCCCCATCCTAGTTTAGTCATTGGATTCCCGGGGGGGAGCCCGTATGTCCGGACAGGAGGGCGCTGGATGGCAAAGGTCCATGTGCCTTGGCCAGGGTGTGCAGCATGGATGAGTGGCTGTGTGCTCCTGGACCACCTCACCAGTTCTTAGAATAAATGTGAAACCAAGCTCCAGTCATCATTAAATTACAAAGTTTATTTTAAGGATGCACAATTCGGAGAATACTGTTAATTTATTAAATAATATCCAAGAGGTGATATCAGCTCCATCTTTCATGGCTATAAACATAAAATGTTGCTCTGTTTACTTGGAATGCTAGATTTATGATAAAATATTTTGAAAACACACATGCCATATATGACATTTTAATAATTGATGCTAATTTTTTTTTTTCATGGCTGGGTTTGGTAACTCCATTTAGCAGATAAAGAGGAGCTCATAGGCATTATTATAAAAGTTATTAAAGATGAAATTGTTTAGACTTTACAGTAAACTACTAGAAAGCTCTGGAAAAGAGAGACAGCTCTATTTTATAGAAAATGTGGAACTTGTATATAAAATATTATAAAGATGGGATCATTTATGAATATGGTGAATATTTTGTAAAATTTGTTTTTATTTTGACATATTGACCAGAAAAGTTCTATGAGTTCTGAGGGTTTAAACTTGTATTCTTTGTTAAAAAATTGTTAGAATGAATAAGCTAAAGCCTTTATTTTCTGCTTTTATTTGCTTATTTAGGTAGTGGTAAAGGGGAGAGTTGGAGAAGAAAAAAATAAAATAGGCTGGTGATTAACTATTTCAATATATTGGGAATCACTGTATTTTTAAGTATATGATTCTTAAGCTTAGATTATTCTGAAGCTACTTTGAGTTTGAATTTTTTTTCCCTGTGTATCTGATTTTCCATAACTGGTTAACCAGTGTGTTGGACTGACAACTGAAAAAGTGGTGATCTGGAGACTGTTCCATTTTATTTTAGGGCTGAGAGAATTGCCTAGAATATGCTGTGAAAAGTAATGGAAAAAAGACTTCATCACGGTGCCATCGCTTTACCCATCTGGAAAATCCTTGTTTTAGTGCCGTGCTGGGAAGTGCTAGCAGTGGGAACATTGTGAATGTTTGTAGGTGTTAGTGTGCTAGGCTACCTGCAAAATCACACTTGCATTCCAGCAATCCAGTCTTGGGGAATGCTGTGGACTTGTTGTGTCACCTTAGATGAAAAAGGCTTTTGTAATTTGCTAGGTTTTATTTGAACAATAGATTTGAAATAGCAATGAGAGGTTTGAGTTCCTCCAGTGCTGCCTGCAGTGGTGTATGGTTGTTTCTGTTGGTTTTAGATTATGATCTAGTAGAAAGCAGAGCGTAATTTCTGTTTGCATTGGCTGAATTGCCTCTTTGAAATGCAGTAAGTAGATTATTTAGCTTAAATGCAGATTTATTCTGGCTTGATTGTGTTGTTCTGTCTCTCCTGTTACTAGTACTGCACTCCCAGTGCTTTGTGAGTGGAGGATGAATATGTTTTACTGTTGCAATCACTTTTCATCTGAGTGTGCATCTTGTCTCGATTTTGAGAGCCCATATCTAACATTTCTTCTCTGAGTCTGAAAGTTGCAAAGTTTTTTCTCCCTTTTGTATCAAAAGTGCTTTTAGCACATGTGAAGTGGTAGTCTTAGTGATGGATATAGTCTGTATTGTTTTGATAGATGAAAATTTTTGTAAACAAGGCTAAAATGTCTGGGAATCATAGAATTGTTTCTTGGAAAAGACCTTTTAGGATTATCAAGTCTGACTGTTAACCCAACACTGCCAAGTCCAACATTAATCCATGCCCTTAAGTGCCACATCTACGCTTAATTTTTAATTTACCCTTCTTTAATACCTCCAGGGATGATGATTCAACCGTTTCCCTGGGCAGCCTGTTCCAATGCTTGACAACCCCTTTCTAACATCCAATTTAAATCTCCCCTGGTACAACTTGAAGCCATTTCCTCTTGTTCTGTTGCTTGGGAGCAGAGCCTGGCCCCCACCTGGCGACAACCTCTTGCCAAGAAGTTGTGGAGAATGAGAAGGTTCCCCCTGAGCCTCCTTTTCTCCAGGCTGAGCCCCTGCTGCTTCTGGTGCTCCAGCCCCTTCCCCAGCCCTGGGCAGCTCCAGCCCCTTCCCCAGCCCCTTCCCCAGCCCCTTCCCCAGCCCTGGGCAGCTCCAGCCCCTTCCCCAGCTCCATTCCCTGTCCTGGGCAGCTCCAGCCCCTTCCCCAGCCCTGGGCACACTTCAGCCCCTTCCCCAGCTCCATTCCCTGCCCTGGGCAGCTCCAGCCCCTTCCCCAGCTCCATTCCCTGCCCTGGGCAGCTCCAGCCCCTTCCCCAGCCCCATTCCCTGCCCTGGGCACACTCCAGCCCCTTCCCCAGCCCCATTCCCTGCCCTGGGCACACTCCAGCCCCTTCCCCAGCCCCATTCCCTGCCCTGGGCAGCTCCAGTGTGGATAGAGATACTAAGCAGAGCTCGTTCTGGATCTGAGCCCTGGGCAATCCTGCTGGGGACCTGCTCCAGCTGCAGGCAATTCCTCTGCCCTCTCTCTGGGCCTGGCCATCACCTGGTTTTTCACACACTGCACCCATCCAAGCCATGGCCAGCTGGTTTCCAGGACAGTTCAGTGGGAAATGTCAGGCAGGCACACCCCCAGCCTTTCCCTCACCCACTGAGCAGGTCACCACAGCAGGAGGAGATGAGCTCAGTGAGGCAGGACCTGCCCTTTGAAGCCTGTGGGCCTGATGGCTTCCTGGTCCTGTATGTGCCTGTTGATGGCACTCGAGATGCTCTCCTCCATGCAGCCTCACATTTAATTTAATCCATGGATCGAGCAGTGCAGCCAATAAGCATTGATGGTGAAACCTGTCAGCTGCTCAGGAGGCTGCAGACAGCCTGAAAGTATTTTGTTATTGTCATTGCAAGAGTTTATGTTCTTTTAACTTGCCTTTATTTCTTGCTAATAAGTGCAGATATCATTGAATACCTGGTGAGTGAACCCGCAGGGGCAAGAGGGAAGCTAATGCCATGGGATGTCTTTCCCATTGACCAAAAAGACAATTGTAATAAGAAGAATAGCTTATCTAAATAGTCTGCAGCTAAGAAAACAAGTGGTTACTCTGTCCTGCCACCTGCATAATTTTTTCTCATTGGCCTTTATTTTGGAAGTCAATGGGTGACATAATTCCAGTGGCTGAGGCAGTGCTGCCTTACCTCTGTCAGCTCAGTCACTGCTGTGTTATAGTCAGATATAGACAGCCACTCAACAGGCAGATATTTACTTTTTCCCCTTTTCCACTTTTGCATGTGATATCAGTAGTAATGAATTTTAGACATGATGGTCTATAATTATGGCCACTAACTTGTGTGTGGGATAATGCAGTGTTTTAGTATGGCATAACTGGGAAAAACTCTGCCTTTCTAACTTCAGGGGTTTTTAGGGGGAAAAAATAAAAAATATTTGAGTTTGTAAGAAAAAAATAATTTCTAGATATGAAATAGCTTTCATTAGGGTAAATTCTGTTTATTTTTTCATCCCCTAAGAAAGACAAAGCTTTTAAGATTTGGATTCTCTGTAAAAGCCAATTGTTTAAGAACAAGCCAGCAAGCTGATACTGCTGTTTCCAAGGATCTGGAATTTCAACTGATTTTTTTTTCTCTTTTCTGACTCATGCATAATCATCAGTAATAAAACTTCTGATGGCCAGATTATGACAGGAGATGCAACTTTGAAGTTCTTTTGCTTTCAGTAGAATGATTCACAACTGATATAAAAATAAGCCTGTACATCTAAATATAGAACAGTCACTTTAATGGAGTTAGCTTGAATATTTCACCTATTTACCCTCTGATAAGTTATCCTGTGTTACACAAGCTAATGTTAGAAACCCAGTTCAAATACATCTTTTGGCTTGTCTGCTTTTTTTAACTGAGGTGTGCAGGTAACTGTTTCCTCAGACCTGGTTTCAAAGAGGGTGTTGTAAAAACATATGAAATGTCTATTTCAGTAGATCAGGTTGTGCAAAAAATATGGTAAGGGTGTAATTATTTCAAGTATAAGTACTTTCACCTGAACCAATTGGAAATTGCATTTAATTGCTCCTAAGAGTGGTTGAACCACACCTGGCAAATATTTGACAGTCAGATATCAGAGATAATTTGGAAAATGTTGGGGGATTTTTTTTAATGTAGTGGCAGGTCATGAACGCTGTAAATATATAATTGGAAATGGACCCAGGTAAATTTTCCATGTCAGACTTTGTAGCTATGTTTCCCAAGACACATGTTACTGTGCATTAGGGTAAATTCTGATATTCTGGTTCCTTCTCTTTCTCTAGGGGACAGCTGCACGAGTAGAGCTTGGAGAACGACTTAATTTTCCAATTCTGATGGATTTAATAAATCAGTAAAGAACAGAATTTATTTTTTAAACCTACATGTTGTATTGTTGCTGACCTAGGTGAGAAGAAAGCAAAAGTCTCTTGCCTACATATTTGAGAGTCAGGATGGTTCAGGCTCTCATTTTATTGAGGCCTTGAATTAAATAAAACACGGTGCATTTCAAGGAGTGTTAGTCATCAAGGAAAAGTTATTCAGACTTTGCTAAGTATCCTTCTATAGAAGCAACTTCTTAAGATAAAGCTAAAAGTACTCAAAGCAGTGAACTTACCAGAACTATGCTGCTTTTTTTATTATTTTTTTTTATTCTAAGGGAGTAAAATTATGATTTAATAGTTATATCCCAAAGTTTTTTCATCTTATAGAGCTGGTAGTACACTTTTTAATGTTTCTGTCCTCACTTTGCCATATTATTGCAAAGCCCTCCTGTTTGCTGAATAGTAGCAATTAAAAGTCATGGAGGAACAAATGGCAGGGTGTTCATATATTGGTTTATTATGGTAAATGTCTGTGACACTTTGCTCTCTCTGTGCTGTTTTAAGGTATAGCAGATTCAGTGAAATGCATCTCCAGACATCTTTAGACATGTAAGCTTCAAAACATCCAACCCAGGCAGAACAGTGCTGCCAAAATGCAAATCCAAGGGTTTCTCTGTGAATTACCAGCAGCTGTGCAGGTGCACATCAACTGTCTTTATTTTCACTGACAGTAGTGCTGAATATGAGCGTGTTTCAAACACTTTGAGAACAAATCATAGTGACACTTGAAACCAAGAAAGAGGAAAAAGGGAATTTCCAAACATTTTATTTCCATTCTAGAGAAAACCTAACAATTATGTTAAAACAGAACCTAAACATGGGTGAGTATTCCAAAGAGAATAATAAGAACAGGTTTAGAAAAAGAAACAGTCAGGCTTTTGAAAAGCTATAGCCCTGTATTTGGTTAAAAGCAAGATGACATTTAGTTGGGAAATAAAAGGTGACTAGAGGTGAGGGAAAGCACATCTTGCTGCATTTGTGAATGATCCTGGAGATAATAACACAGAATGAATCATTCCTGCTTTCCCTGCTCGCCTCAGTGTGGTGCTGAGTGAAGTGAATGAGCAAACCTGAGCAGTCCTTTGCTACTCCCTGGAGATGACTTTGCTCTGTCAGGGCAGCTCAGGGGATCCAGCTCAGCTGGATCTGAGCAGTCTGCACAGTGGGACCTGCTTCACATGAGTGAGAGCAAGCTGGAAGGGGTTTACCCTCTGTGCAAAGGGATTCCTTATTCTCTAAGTGTTGCATCTGTGTTTTATGTGTACAGGATTTGTCTTGATGTTATTTTTGGGAGATTTGGTTTAGTTCTTGACCACTTTATTTTTGTTTCTCTGATATATTAGATCTTGCTTATGCAAAAAGATTTTAGAGATACATTTTTTATATTTTGAGAAATAAAAAACACCTTTTAATGAAATAAGCTCATTTTTGCTAGATTTTCTTTCTCTTTGGCATGGGATTGTACTGGAAAATGGTATGTGAATAATTTTTTTAAATTTAACAGCTGAGGTACAGAGAGAAGGTAAACCTCTAAAACTGTATTTCAGTACTCAGAATGAAAATATTTTCACTTCAGTTACTAAAAATGAAAAAAAAATCCTTAAAACAACGGAAATTTTAGAGCTATCAAAATCCACCAGGATGGAAGAGAATTCTGACTGTTTATATACAAAATCCAGAAAAGACAAATTCTTAAGGATCTCCACAAAATTTGACTCAGTGGAGGCTGAGCCATACTTGAAAAGGTCAGATCCCCTCAGTATCCTGAATAATTTATATTTTGTTATGGATTTGTAGCAACTAATGACTACAGAGTAGTTTTTAATTTGTGGTGCCTGGGAAGTGTCTGTTGAGGTCCGTGCTATAGAGAGCATGGGTTCCCTGTTTGATCTTCCTTCCAAGGGAGGTTCCTTTCTGAACAGAAGCAGGAGAATGAGCAATCTAACGTGTTCTGTTGTGACAAGTCACGCAACAGTCTGCTCTGAGGTGAGCATGGAGAACACAGCACCAGCTTTCCTCTCACTGAGGGAAATGAAATAGAATTGGAACAACCCCTCCTTCTGGAACACAGGAGTAAATCACACTTTTGATTATTGCTTTTTTTTTAAATATTAGATATAGACACTGAGCTGTTTAGGGGGAGGGAGGTGCTTATCTTTTATTTCTTTTTGGCCTTATGATTAAAAGCAGTAAAAAGCAAACTTGAAATCCTGAAACTGTCTTATATTGTGACCAACTCTTAAAAAAATCTGTCTTCCATGTTCTCTTTCTCTTCTAATTTAAAACATAAATATCTGTCTCACTTTTGGTGCCCCAATACAAGGGGATTTGAGGCCAGCTGAAGCACAGCAGCTGGGGTTAGGCCCAGTTCTTAAAAGACCAGCCAGACTTTGGCAAATTGTTCTTCCTCCTCGATGTTCCCCTATCAACTCAGCTCTGGCGTTTCCCATTCATTTTTAAAGAGCGTGTGCAGAAATGACTCAGTGTACTTCCAAGCTTGTTTGCTCATTCAGAATCTCAAATATACAACGAAGGCAAGCATTGTGTGTAAGGATTTACTTCTGAGTACTTGTAAAGGTTACCTGAAACTGTTGATATCCAAAGAAGTTTTTCAAAACTGATCATTCTGTAAGAAAATAAGCAGATGGATTGGTTTTGTTCTAGCACTGGTCAGTGTGTCTGGGAAAGTCCTCACTGGCTCCTGGGGTGACTGATTTTGTAGACAGAAGTTGTTGAAACCCACTCAAACCTTCTGAACCTAGCTGCTGTTACAGGAAATGAAACCCATCCATTGCAGGATTCTCTGAGCACCATTTTTAACTGCTACACTGTGCTGGAGTGACTACATGGGCTTTTTGCTGCAGAGATGAATGTTTTTATTTTTACGCCTTCCTCCGTGAAGGAGTGGTTAAAATCAGGCATAGGGAAATGTAACAGATGTTGGTGCACATTTCCCATCTGAAAATGCCTTCCACTGGCCAAGATGGATTGTTAGGCACAATTAAGCCCAGTGTATACATCCTGTGCTGTAAGCCAAGGCTGCTGAGGATGTTCCCAACAGGGGAGCACAGGTTTGGGAAGGAGGAAGCTCATACGAGCTTTGAACTGTGGCAGGTTTTTGAGTGTCACTGTGTGAAAAACAAAGGAGACCTGACTGACAGCTCAGAGTCTGTGCCCCCACATACTGCACATGTCCCTGAGATTCAGCTATACCATATACAGCTATGGATTTAGGAGACACTTTCAATCCGTGAAGAAATTTATTATGCATTTCAAGGGTGCTAGCACATGAAATCTGATTTTTGAGAGGCATTTGGTGTAATGTTGCCAACTGACTTTAAAAGCTTGTGATATTACGCCTTGTAATGTTCCACATTCAGTGTAATTGTCACTGTAATCAGCTTTATGATGGCAAATCTTCGTGATGACTGCAGGGATATATTTTTTGCATATTATGTCTGAAATGTGAGTTACTTTTTGATTTCAGAGGTATAGTGGTAGTGAAGGGAGGAAGGCACTGCAGAGTTTTGAGCTCATGTATGAAATGGTTATGCAGAGAGTGGAATTTGTCATTTCCAATGATGTGATAACATCTACTGTTGACAAAGACACTGAGAACCAAATGCTTTTATATTTTGTGATTTGTATTGTAATTGAACCCATTAGAGTTGGCCATTCTGGAAAAGCATGCTTTGCTGGCAGAAAATTGCAGTGATTGACTATTTTTGTTGTATCAGAATATTACAGACATTGTGAACGTGTGTTGACCTAAAAATGTCAGTGGGTATTTCATATCAGTCTCCTTTTTGTTTCTTTTGCTTTTCTAGGGTGGGGAGGGATGACACAAAAATGCAAGACAGACATTGCTTTTCTGTTGTGTAATGCCTGGCTTTTAATAATGTAAAAATCTCTGTGCCAGGTCTGTAAGCAGAGTCTGTAAGTTCTGGGCAGCCAGTAAGTCTTTTCACTTAAATATGCAAGAGAATTCTAACCCAAACCTCTTTGTTATTCCACTCTTATTTTCCTGTAACAAGACACAAATCTACAAAGGGTGTTTCTCTGTCCCTCTGGCCTTACTTCTCCCTGTAATTGGGTTTTTTTACTTCCTCTTTAGAGATAGAAGTTGGGTTTAATATCTCACATCATTTTTACCCATGGCAGCAACAGGGCAACACTTGCCCTGAGTCTGACGATGAGACACAGTTACCTGCATTTCTTAGGGAAAAAAAAGTGGGACTCCACTCATTTTCTGGAAAACATGATTTGTTCCTGTGGGAGAATATTTCTTAAATACCTCTTTGTTAGTCCACTGGAACTGATGGAGTTCTGAGGAGCGCCTGGAACCTTGCTTGACACAGCATATGGTCTGTGTATGTGCCTAAAAATTATTCAGTGCATGGTAGCTTGTGGTGGCAATGTGTTTATCTCTGGGGCTCGTTCTCAAGGAGCATTGTCTTGTTTAAGTGGCTGTGAAATGTACTTTTTACTGCAGCTCTGCGGTCATCTTCAGGCCAGCATAATCCTGGCTTAAGGTGTCTGGCTGCAAATTTGTCATTTGCATTATTATTGGTTGGTTCTTGCAGAATCAAGCTATTTTTTATTGTTTTTTTAACATTAAGTGCTTTGTCTAGAAGAATTAATAGCAAAATGCTGAGCAAGGTATTTTTTTATTCTCTGGGTTCCAATAAGAAATGGGAGATCAAGGAGGGCAGAGGTGATGCTTTAAGTCTTATTTAGCATGGGAGAGATTATTTCAAAATATAACTAAATGTGTAGTATTGTGCTTCTGGATAGGAGGGATGAGAATTTCTGGTTTACATTTTCAACTGACTTTGTTAATTGAGTACTTTGTAGAGATTTTCCACCCCTGAATTCCATATGTCAGGATCAGATACTTGAAATATTTAAAAGTAGTTCTGGGTCAGAGCCAGACTAGGTAGTCATTTAAACCCATATTTCATAGATTTGTTTGTTTTTTGAGCACTTCTTTTCTGACACAGTAAAATTATTTAAGGCTTAATTTTCTTGATACCATTCTGAAGACTTTTTTAATGTATATTTTCCTTAGTGTTTGGCACTTGTGGTATTCTGTGCACCTCTGCTATTTCTCACCGTGTCTTTTAGAAATGTTTTCTTTTTTAATGTAATTTAAAACACTTGTCTGTTACTAAATGGCATAACCTTTTCTAATCTTATTAATTTAAATTATCTTCTGGTCACCATCCTTCCATTCCAAACATGATCTGGTATATCCTCATCACAAAAATAGATGGTGAGTCGGGAATCAGACACCTTCAGAAACAGATCCCAGATGTATTTTTAAGGAACACTGTGTGCTAGCAAGCATTTCAAGTCTTTCTGGAATTATTTCCTGAGAATGATGACTGTTAGCTGCTGAGGTGGGTTCAAATGTACTGCCTAAGTGGTGTCTGTTTTACTCCCCAACCTAATTACTAAAGCTAAGGAATTAATTTGTCTGTGAATATCCATCAGTATATACTCTTACACTGTCAATATTAGGGTTGTCTCCTTGTTCTGTGCTTGCAGAATTGTGCTTCAGCACCGTGCTTCCTTGGAGGGGAAGACAGAAGTTTTGAATTAAGAAATATTTTATTTTTGTTTGTTTTTATTTACTAAATACTCGTTGTGATTCAAGAATATGATAAAGTAGTTAATATTAATTACCCTTCACGCCCTTTTGGGAAAAACCTAAGTGTACCTACTTTGTGACTTTGTTTAATAGTTAGCTTTTGTACCCTGACAGGACAGGAGACTTTGAGTATGTGTTACCCATTGCAGCAATAGAAAAATCAAATTGAATGTGATATGGGTCTTTTTGTCTCTCTGTCTCAGGGCAGAACACTTAGTTAAAAATTGATTCCACACTCTTTGGTGAAAGCCATTTCTCTAATGTAACAAAACCTGAGGGGTTCTTGTTATCTTTTTATTATTACTATTATTATTAATAATATTTTTTAATATTTTTTTAACTTTCAGAAGTATAAAGTGAATGTATACATTTATAGAAATTTTTTCTTGCTGTGAAGAGTGATTTCCAGTTCATGGATTCAAAGATTTTCAAGCCAGGAAGGATCATTTTGCTAAATTCAGCCTGTCCTCTTGAATGTACATGGTACAGAACTTGGAGGCTGGCTTAAAGCAGACCTTTTGGAAGATATTTAATCTTGTTTTAAACATCCAAGTAATTTTGGTTCCCAGAGTTTCACTGCTGCCCTGCTGAACTGTTTGCATGTTTAATTACCCTTGCAGTTTGGACATTACAGGGCTCTAGTTCTCTTTATTTTTGCTCCTGGCCACTGTTTCCTGCTGTGTTTTCTGTCTGCGAGATTAAAAATGCAAAATATCCTCAAACAAATGAGGAAGCTCTCAAAGTGTGCTACCTCCTAGAAGAGATATATATCAAAGACATAGAGGAAATAGGCAAGGAAGGAACCTTGTGGCATCACATAATCTGCTTTTGTTTCTGAAAGCAGGATAACTCTGCCTGCATCATTCCTGAGACATTTGCTGAGCCCATTCTGGAATGACAGGGACTGTCTAACCTCTGCAGGCATTTTACACTTCCACTGGGGGGGGGTTTGTTTTCCCCAATGCCTGAGTTAAAAATCTTTATTGTGTCATTTAACCTCCCACTGTTTTATGGAGGATGGGCATAAAAAATGCATTATTTGCACCCTTTGCCTTGTGAGCCATTATCCACCTAAAGATAGCGATGTCAACCTCTGCCTTCTCTCTTTGTAGTAGTGCAATCCTCATTCCTTCAGTCTCCCCTTCTGGAGTTTTTCTTGGCCTCTTACAGTCAAGAACCATCATGGGTAATATTTTTAGATCTGCAGAATTATTGAGGTATCTCATTTCTTTTCTCAAGAACACGTATGAAGCATAGCTGTGCTCCTGATACCTGAAACTGGAGTAGGAGGTAATAAAATTTTGCTAGTAGATACAGATGTATGATGGGAGGAGAGGTGAGAGTTAACAGTAAGTCATGAGACACAGAGCACTGTGAAGGATGAGTTTATTTTGCTGTTATTAAAAATTTCATTTCAGGATAATCCCTCTGAGACTTAACACGTTATTTTAAGAAAAGCTTCCTAGAGCAGCAGTAAACAAGACACAGTACAGTAGGTTCAAACGATTCATAAATGTTTGGATTTTTTTTTTTAAACATCCCATTTATTGAGTCTGTTTCTAATACAGTGCTGAAAGAAACAGCAATCATGTTGCCTATGTGTTTGCAAAGAGTGACATTTGTAAAGTAATCTATTTAAATAATCAGCACTCTGAAGCCTTGTCTGCCGTTTTTGGCTGTCAAATTTTGTGAAGTAGGAGGAAAAGCGCTTAAAGCACAGGCTAGCTCTTTAGTAATTTTTGCATATCCCTTCTTCAGCAGCTCAGCTGAGGCTTAATTTAGAGGTGCTGCTGGATGTGTGACAGTATCTGTTTGTGTGCATGCCTTTGGCAGAGCATCCTGTGCCTCTGCACGGCCCCACAACTGGAGCATCCCATGTTTCCATCTGGATTGGTGTGTTCCCATCAGTCTCACCCTGCCCACATCCCCACAACCACAGAAATGCAGGAGCAAACCTCATTTTGCTGCGTGACCTTTCCAGTAAGGCAGGCAGGGTTCAATTCTTGAGGCCACAGGTGGGTGCTCAGCCACAGCTGCTGTCTGAGGGCACTGAAATCACAGCAGAAAGGCACAGATTTGAATGCAAGACAAACGTGGGCTCCTCTCTAATCTCAGCACCGTGGGAAATGAGCATGGTGTGTTTTTGATAGGGATAACTGATGATAGTAAAGGCAGAACAGCAAACAAAATGCACATGGGCCACCCATGCATTACTTGATCTCAATTTTCCCTTGGTAATCATCTCTGTACTTACAGAATTATACAGTTTCTCCATTTTTATTTTTAATTAGTAAACATAGGTGACGAAATATAAACTATGAATCCACCAATTCTTCAGTTCTTTAAAAGCTACAGTGCTGTAAAGTTTCATGCTTCAAATTGTAATTAATCCATATTTCACTTGCCAGCCTCAAAGCATTTTGACATGTGTTTAGCAATATTCCTGTTCAAGGAGGCACTGAAATTACAGTACAGCACATGCTGAAGTGCTTTACTGAATTAGGAGCCTTGCACTCAGTAGATACAATCACATTTTCTCAAGTTTTCCCCTAGTGTTAATATTGATGATAGGATCTGAAACACTGAAGCATGGATCAAAAATAGTCTGTGATCAGGAAAAGGCAGATAAGAGGTCCTGGAAAAGAGAGATGAAGAAACACAAGGTAAAATGAAATAAATGAGCCTTAGGAAAGTGGGATTTATTTACCAGTTTTTGTTTGTATTGCTTTGTGTGAAGTGACTCAAAAACCCCCATATGTGCGACATTTCTGCTTTGAGAAACTTTCTTGCCCTGGAAAAGAACCTTGCTTTTTTTCCCTTTTAATTCACAGGGGTGTTAATGTGTTGAGGTGTGTGCAGCAGAAATAACCCTGTGAGCAAGCTGGGGTTAGTGAGTGATGGAAAGCACTTCCTCAGGGCCTCCAGGTGACCATTGCCAAGCCTTGTTCTTGTGGAATTCACTGTGTAATTTCAAAGAATGAGAGCTTTCTCCCCTCTGGAACATCACTGGGGAGAGCTTGGAAAGGGTCTGATGTGGTGAGAAACGTATAAAGATGACTGAGTCTTTTGACTCACTCTCAGACACAAATTACAGATACGGGAGTATATTTTAAAGAAAAAAAAATGTAGAGTTACTTTGTAATTCTTCATTTATATCATGGAAGAACAGAGGGGACTATAACAATAAAGCTGTGTTTTCTTCTGCTTTGGGTTCATAATGATAAACAAGATTTTAGTAAATTAAAACTATCCTATTATCATATTAATAGCCTTAAACTGAAGAAGGGCAGGTTTACATTAGATATTAGGATGGAAATCTTCCCTGGGAGCGTGGGCAGGCCCTGGCACAGGGTGCCCAGAGAAGCTGTGGCTGCTCCTGGATCTCTGGAAGTGTCCAAGGCCAGGCTGGACAGGGCTTGGAGCAGCCTGGGACAGTGGGAGGGGTCCCTGCCATGGCAGGGGTGGGATGAGATGGGCTTTAAGGTCCTTTCCAACCCAAACCATTCTGGGATTCTGTCTATATCATCTTTCTGCGGTTTCTTTTTGTCCTCCCCTGTGCTGTGGTTTATGCATCAATGCCTGCATAAATAGGAAGTGATCCTTGTAATGTGGACAAAATCATGAGTGGAAGGCTGGAAACTCCTTTCAGTTTGCTTAATATATTTCATATTTTGTCTCATGCATGTATGGAAGGATGCCTGTGTATTTAATTAGGAGAGAGATTTCTGTCTAGAGCACATGAGCAGAGTCCTGTTTCTCTTGGAGCCTAATGTGGATCATGTATTTTCATTTCATCAAAGCTACCACAGTTGATTTCATTCTTTCAGGGACAGATTTTGAGCTGTTTGCATAGAGTATAAAATCAAAATGCTATAGGGATGTTTTGTGATAATGTTTTGGGAGACTTGTGATAAGGACACACGTGTAGTTTTCAATTCTGTGGATAACAGGAAAGCAGGAGTATTTTTCCAAAGTTTCCATCTAGATTATAAGCTATCTTTGCAAAATATAAAATTTGCTTGTAAAATGAACAGAATACTTGATGATTGAAAATAACAGTAAAATATTTCAGTGAGGTAGAATTTACAATGATTTTAAAACTAGCAAAGATTTGATAGGTGCTTAAAAATTATCAAAATGCCCTTTATTTCAGGTGGTGTAGGAATGCTCTTTTTTTTTTGCCATGTTTCTCATCACTGGGGTGTGCTTAAATCACGTTCTGTACTCACTGAAGCTTTGCTGAAGAATATCAGTCAACAGTTTCAAAGCTGTCAAACAGATTTCCCTAAGTTGAATTTACACAGGCACCTCAAAAAGAAATTAATGAAGTCTTGTTTCACTGCACATGTGTAGCCATTTTTAATAAACTTTTTGGGATTTGAAGTGCTTTCTGTGCAGTTGCATTTGTTTCTGGATTACAAAATATATAAAAGCTTCGCCAGCCTTGGCAGAATGAGGAGACTTGCAGTTTACAATTTTTTGTGGCAAACATTCACTTTAGGTCGGTGATATGTGAATTTACTCGCTTATTTATTATAGCAGTGATAGATTATTCTCACTTCTACTTAAATTTGACAAGCTGCGCAGTGCTAAACCCTGCTAAAATGGTGCAAAGACCCAATTACATAAACTACAAAGGCATGCAAGAGTAAGCAAAGAAAAAAAACATATAAAAGGATTAAAGATCAAAAATAGAACGATTCCAGTGAAACTGCATTAGGAGACATCAGGCAGGAAAACATGAAAGAATTAGAGTATGAAGAACAAAGCTTTATAAAGCTTCTGAAAACTGGCAAACATTTTTAATATTACTTCTGTTAACTCTTCATATGAGAAGGAGAGTTATTTCTTGGGAAAGGACATTTTTTGGTGTTGTGTTGTTCGTGAGTTTTGTTTATGGGGTTTGGATTTCACCTGCAGAGTAGTCATAGCTTGATTTAACCAAGGACTTTGAAAGTGAGTTGGGTTTTTAATTTTAAAGTGCTGTGGAAGATTTAAGAAGAATTGAAGGGTGAATCTACCATTTTATTCCCCTGTGGCTTTAAATGCCATCTTTCCAGCTAATCCTTATTTTCTTTTACGTTAGAGGTGGTGCTGCACTGTCTTGAGAGGGCTGAAAAATGGTGGCACAGTCAGGAATGACCAAGGCATTTGGCCCTTATTTTTTTCCTCTTACAAATGATTGTTGTGTAGAATTCATTTTCTTCGTTCAGGGAACTCAGAGAATGGATAAATGAAAAATAGCCCTTGCAGGAATAAGATTTAATTCATTGCAATCCCCCCTTGTTCCCTGGAAGAACTACACAAAGTGCACACTCCCATTGTATTGCTAAAAGGTTTTCCAGATTCCCACAAACAGGGTTTCTGCTGAAGAGAACCAGTTCAGTTACTGATTCAGGTCACAGTAAGTCCTGAATGGCTTTTAACATCTAACTGACAATAGTAAAGGCCTTTCTTTAAATAAGTCTTCAAAATGCTGCACAACCTTTGTATAAATCAACACTTGCCAAGTATTTGTGGTCAGCACTGAACCCCACTCCTGTAGCAATTCATCTGAGTTTATTCTGGTTTCCTTTTCTGCCTCCTGGCCCAGATTGGTAAGGGTTGAGAAGAGCTGTGGGGTTCTTTTTGTGGTGTTTTGTTGTTTTGCTTTGGGTTTTCTTTTTCCAAATTTTTTGGTTTTTTTCCTTTTGCAGCAGCCTTGCCTCCTGGTTGAGGTGCTGTGCAGGCTGTCCCTGCCTGTGCTCTGGGGTTGTTCTCCATGTAGCTCGTGCAGGCTGGTTGAAGCCTGGGAGGGATACAAAGCAAGACAGATGGTTTCCCACAGACTTCCCCTCTAGCTCTTTCATCTTTCATCTAACTATTAATTCATCTGTTTGGATGGATACATTCACGCATGGAACCAAGATGAATAATAATGAGATTTTTAATAACTCCCTACATTTGCATTCCTTGTAACTCTTTACATGGTTCTAGCTGATTAAAATGAATCATTTACATAATTAACATATGGTTATAGTGTTGGCTTTAATATGCTGATTATCTCAGTACTTTTGTCTAGAGTCAATTGGATTCAAACTGTAACAATTGTTTGAAGTGAGAATAGTTTATTCCTGTGAGAGTTGGTGAATATTTGCCATGGGGCCTGATTAGAAATAGCACAACTGTCCAAGAAATTCTTTAATGTAAAGCACGTATTAAAAAATAAAAATAAAAGAGAAAAATGTCATCTACATCTTCTGTGTTTAGGTCAGGCTTTACAAATAGCTTTCTGTGCTTAAAGAGACTTCTGCCATTCGTTCCTTGGTGAGCTGCTAACATGATACCCATCATAGTCCTGAGAATGAATCAAGGCAAACAATGCAGGTCTAACTGTTTCTTATTTGTGGTTACTTTTATTTTTCTGTAAATCAGGCAGATTTTGTTTTTTTTTTAATTACATTGAGGTAGAATTAGGAATTTTATTTTTTTTATTAGACAAAATACATTTTAGCATCTTTATAGTCACTGAATTACCCTACTCTTAAAAATAAAAAAGGAATAGTTTTCATATTTGGTGTTTTGCTTGTTTTCTCCCAGTACATATTTGTCACAAGTCACACTAAAGCAACTGCATTTTAAGAATTGGTGGAATATTTTCCAGTCTTGCTGTCACTCTTGGTGGTGCGCTCAGCTTTCTACTGGAGAGGCTGCTTGAAAAGAGAAAAGAATTGTCAGTTTTTGTGGTTAGGTAACTAACACTTGTGTCAATGAATGCTTTTTGAATGTTCATGAATATTTGAAGCAAATTTGTGTTAATTGCACTACTGTTGTCCACAATTAGTCTGTGGTAGACATGATTAATTGTAAAGAGCCCTGACATTTATGCATAAAAGGCTTGAGGTCAAACAGAAATGGAGAAAAATGGTTGCTGCAGCATTGGCAGATGGAATGCTAATGTATCTTGACTCATACTGAGAATAATGATATTTCAGCATCAATAGCAAATAATTGTTTTAGAACTGTGGAATAGTCTTCTCCTTTCCTTTGCTTTTCTTCCTCTGTTTACCTTCGTTCCATCCCACCCCAGGAAGCCACAGCCACTGGTTATTTTTGCAGTTTGTCTTTTACTTGGCTTGGGTGCTGTGTTGGGAGCTGCTTTACAGGAAGCCCACGCCACCCTGGCAGCTGGGAAAGGGCCCTATCGATTTCCTGCTTCGAGGAAAGGTGTAATGCAGTAATATTCTGATGAGAATCATGCTTGCAGTGTGAAGGGAGTCTCTTGAATGCCTGTTGGAATACAGATCCCATCAGAAGTCAGCTTCCTGTGTTCACAGCACCATTTCAGCATGTTTATCACGACTGGGTAGGGAATAATTCAGCAGGTGGAATCTCAGGGGTTTAATCTCTACCCAAACAGCAAACAGACCACGTTCATAGTGCCATGAGCACCTCATGAGGGTGACCCACAGCTGTCTGAGTCCTTTTTCCACCACAAAATCACTGTATGGTGTTGAGAGCATCACCCTGCAGTGCTGCCAGCGGGTGCAGCTGTGTCCTTAGGGGGCTGCTGGTCCTGAGCCCTGGGGCTGGGTACAAATCAGCAGCTCCTGATGGATGCTCCTCTTTGAGAAGTGTGGGTGGCACCACGTCCACCTCAGGCTGGCCATGTCCTCGAGGAACACAGCAGTCAATAAATGTCTGAACCTGCAGCACAAGGAGGCTCCTTCCAGGCCTTCAGCATTTGGCACTTGACTGATACGTTTCCTTTGTTAAAATTGACATTAATCTGTCTAATTCTTTATAAGCTATTGATGGATTCATTAGCCCAGTGAAATTCTGCTGGTTTAGATCCTCAGTGAATGGAGCCCATCATATAAAAGGCTGAACAGAGAAAACTTTCCAATAAATTACCCAAATTGAAAATACTCTCTTAAGCAAACAGAAATCTGTCTTCATTTCCAGCATTTTAATAAGTTTCTGGTTGCCCTGTGTTTACTGATGTAGTATCCCATGAACATAGCCTAAATCTTTCCAGTATCTTTTGTAAGTTTTTATTTGTTTATGTAAAACTTTACTGAAAGATATGAAATATTCTACTACTTAATAATTCCCATTTTCCCAAGGAAATTACATTTTCTATCTGTCCTCAAACAAAATTTTCTTTACGTGAAACCACCATAAACTGTTAAAATATTTGCTTTTAACTTTTTAATTCTTTGCAGTGTAACCAATTTTTATTTATTTACAATTTGTGCTAGTTGATCATTTGCAATTGCTTTTTAGCATGTCTTCAAAAGTTAGAGGAAGGAAAATAAAAGTAAAGTGTCAGCCTGGAAATGTATGATGATAGTCAATGAATAATTTTGGATGTCAGTTGAGAAATAACTAGAAGTGTTCATAAAAATGCTGATCTTAAAAAGGTGTTGTTTCAAAGTGAGGTCCTCACAACAGTGTTCAAAGCTGCATTAAAAGTTACATCCATGCAAGCTTTGTGATGTTTTTGGGTAAAAATTGTGTGGTGATTGTTCATGATGGCCCCTAAGAAATGCTGGTGGTTCACAGAGTTCTTTGCTGAACAGTCTGGGGCACGGTGGAAGTCCCCTGAAGGGCGATATTTGGTGCAGTAGCTCAGCCTGCTGAATTTTCACTGGAACATGTTTGAATCAGACCAAAACCAGGTAGCAAATGTTTGCAGGCAATGGAGCCTTACATAACTCTTGCATAATTGTGTTCATAATTTTTTTTAACAAAGGAAAAAATAAAAATCTCCTTTTCATCACAAAAAGGCAACCCGTTAATAGTTTGAGTGGATTCTTTTTGGAATCTACAAAAAGAAAAAAAAAAAAACAAACCCTAAATGAGAGAAATCACTTGGGTGGGTAACCCAGAGGACATGGTTATCTGGAGACACTAAATAAAGTGAAATATTGTGTTTTTCCATGTGACATTTGGGTGTGCAGCCTCATGCCAGGCAGGGTGTTCTCTCCAGGCAGAACGTGGTGCTCATCTCCAGCTCCCCTGCAATAAACGCTGGGCTGCAGACAGGAGATGGCCAAAAGAGAATGCCTGGGCAAACCTTAATCTTTAATAAGGTGCAGAGCTAGTCTATAACTGTCAGGGAATGACAGAAGAGCAGTGCTTTCAGCTTGCCTGCTCAGAATAGAAAATGGGGTCCTCTGACAGGCAAGAAAGGCTATTTTATTCTTTATTGGGTTTGGGGCTATTATTGCGGCTGTGTTATTTAGTTATTTGACATTTGTGAGTTGTTGGGGCAAAAGGAAGTTCAGTTATTAATGGGAAAACAGAATTTTGAATGGATCTTTTTAGGCTGAACTCACATTGAAACCTCTTATTCCAGCACCCAGAAATTAAGCCAAACCTGATGCTAAATCAGTGCTGCTTGTAGGTAGGAAAGATAAGGAATATATAGGAATATTACCATATGTAGGAATCTTACAATGCAGTCATCAAGATGCTTATAGACAAGAATGTGACATTGAAATGGAGGAATATCAGAGACTTCATGAGATGTGTATTTTTGAAAAGATTTAGGTTTGTTATTACAGTAATGAAATCCTAATTTCAAAAATTTTTTTGTCTGCAGGCTCAAATTTTGAGTTTACAGAGTTCATCATGACTTGCATATTAGTAAGTTTAGATAAAATACTGTTTTAAAGACATGAGAATATAGATTGTTGGAGCATAGGGTGTCATGCAGTGGTATGCTAGACATAATATACTACTAAATTACAATTTCAGATTCCTAAAATTGTACACAACAAAGACATTTCCTCCTTTATTAATTTGCTTTGAGTTCTTAGGTCTGTGTGCAAGATAATTGTGCAGCAGTGCTAAGTTCTGTAGCTTTCAAATAGTGTTGCTTTAAATATTTTCATTTTGTCTCTCTTCAAGATATCATTTAGATAAAGCATAGCTGCCAGTGGTGGTGATTGGTGGTGATGTGACCTTGCATTTGAGGTTTGAACAGCACTTTTAAACCTCTAAAAAGACCTGATAATCTGTGAAGTTTGCTCATTGTGAACTAAGGGAAAATCACCACCTTGCTGTAGGCTGATCATTTGTATTTTGATTTTTCTAATCAAATATGCATTTTTTCTGTTTTTCTCCAATTCTTGTTTATATAGTTACAACAAGCACAGTCATAATGTAACATAGTGCATGGTGAGAAAAATACTGTCCAAAATAAACCTTGTCCAGAAACTGCCAGCTTGAGAATATTTCTCCTAAAGCAGTCACACAGAATGCGTAGGGTTGTTTTTTAAAGCAGTTTCTAGCAGGAAAGTGTTTGCTGGTTTCCAGTCTTTGTCTTCATGCTCAGACTTGCAGATTGTCAGCCTACACAACTTTCCAGGAAAACCCATCCAGAAAAGGACAGCATCTCACAAGTGACAGGGATCCAGAGCCTGTGCATCTGTGCTCTGGCTCTGCTGATGAAAAATGATATGAGTGCAGGATGTGGTGGGTTAGAATTCACAATCCTTCTTGTTCTGCAGCAAGGCTCAATGAAATGAAACAAATTTTGCAATAATTGCACTGAAAAATCAATAATAGGTACTGTTAAGAAGGGGTATTTCTGTCTCTGAGGCAGAAATCCAGAAGTAGAGTTGATACTCAGTTGTTTCCTGGGAAATACTCCCTGGTGAGGAAAAGGAGGAACATACATCATCATCCCTTCTGAATCATCTGCAGCTTTATCTTCACTTCTAGGCTGAAATCACAAATTATTAATAGGTCCAGGAAGTGAAAGAAAAGATACTAAAAAAAACCTTCCCAAACAAGTTTTGGGTGGTTTTTTTTGTTTTTTTTTTTCTTTTAGGAAACTTCCAGATAACTTTGCAAACTCTTTTTTTTTTGTGTGTGTGTATTTGCTACATCCACATAGCTGTTTCTTTTTTATTTTTTTTTTTTTTTCTTGGAACTTGAAACTTTTCTGTGAGAAAAGTGCAGTAAGTTTATTGTCCAAGGAGTGATTTTGGCCTCAGCAGTTTGAGGCAGGCTCTGTGGCACGATGAGAGCACAGAGCTCCTGCAGCCTCCTCTGCAGGGGTGGGAGCCTTGGCCATGGGCAGTGTGCCTGCACACACCTCAGCCCTTCTCCCCTCTCAGGGACAAAGTTCTGCTTTAGAAGCCTCTAGAATGGCCCTCAGATTTTCTCCTCAGTCACTGGCAGCCCTGGAGAAGCCTTCATAGCTCAGCAAAATAGCAGGCTAATTCCCTTTTCTTTATTTACCCCAGTTGAGTTCAGCCAATTTACACAAAGAAAGTTATTTAAATCAGGATAAATACAATTCCAAGTTTTTTCTCAAGATTGATTAAAAACTAAATACAGTGTTTGAGCCTTTTCTTCTTTGCCTTTTTTTTTTTTTTAATGTGGAAATTATAATGATGTTATTTTTTTATTTCTTAGGGGATAGAAATTCAGTATATTGGCCACTGAGTTCTTGACTTAATGGCCATTAATATTTCTTAACTGAGTCTTAGTTAAAGTTTATTTTCCTTACTCTTGTTTAATTGCTGGAGTCAGTTTCTTTAAGGAAAACATTTTAAGCCTGTGTCATGTTAATAGTGTGTAAGAGGTGTGTATTTGTGGTATAAACAAATGCTGAGTTTGGCAGAGCAGCCAGGTGTGGTTGCAGTTTGTCACTAGTATTCACAAACACTAAAAGTTTGGTAGCAACTGCTTTAAGAATTTGGTCATTCTGGGGATTATCACTTCATGTGAAAATGTGTTGCTTGTACCATGTTTTTGTCAGGAAAAGTAGTTTGAAATAAGATGTGAAGGTGGGGATCCACTGCCCATGGCTAAAACTGTGCAATTACCCCAGCAATTACTGACAGGGCTTTGAGATCTCTGTGTGCTGACTGCAAATCTTAACAAAAAAATACCCCAAAACAGCAAAACTCTGCTTAAAATCGTAGTGTATGAGCTGTCAGTGTTCTTTATGAAGAGGCACATATATAAAAGTTGCTTTTTTCCCTCCTTGATCTCCTCCTCATGTGTGGGAGCCTGATCCATCCTTGGGCACTGGACTTGAAAAGTGGGCAGAGGAGAGTGGAGCCGAGTGATTGATGGCTGCTCAGAGGAAAGCAGGGTCTGTGCCTGAAGAAAAGCTTTTAAAGTAATTGTATTACTTCCCCTTTTCCATGCAAGTTGCATTAGCAAGAGAATGGTTTGTTTTCTTCAGCCCATCCCTCTATCACTGGGTATCTCTTCTCAGCTTTAGTGTATCTTACCACAGTAAAATTTGGGAAGAGAAAGGAAAATACCATTTCAGTGTTCTGGTTATTTATTTAAGAGGTTTGGTGATACTGTGGCACATCTTACATTACACAGAATTTCATTGTACAGTTCACAGAAAATTGGATTCTTTGAGTGATTCTGCTCTAGCAGTTATTAAAGGAGCTGAATCAGTTCCTTTCATAATCTTAAAAGAAAGGGTATGAATACAGAATAAACTCCAGATAAGAGATGTGATTTTAGTGTAGCTCAACTGGTTTTTCCCATAAAACACATAGGCTAGAAAGGGCTCCTGTAATCTTTGTCTGACCTTAAACCTCTAATACCTCTATAGAGTCCATGTGTTTTGTTCCAGCAGCCTCCCTGGATTATAGAAAACCTTTTCTTTTTTATCAGAGTGCTGGAAATGCTGTAATAAACATATGCTTAGTACAAGTTTCTTGTGTCTGTCTTGTGTGCAGATTCATGGACAAAAAAATACAGACTTGAATGAAGCTTGGTGTGATCATATTATTATGTTTTTTACAATAAAATAGATATAAATAAATGTAAGTGGAAAAACCCCACAAGAATATATTTTCATTATATGGGATTTCTGTTAGAGCTTGACTAAATTGAAGAAGTTACAGTTTTGTTAGTGTTGCATCAGCATCTACTTTGATATGTGTTCATACAGTCAGACATCTTGTGGTCTGGTGTGTATCAATTTTGTTTTTTCAAGCCATAAAGTAGATTATTGTCACTGAGGGAGGTGCCATAACTGTGTGTAGCACTGGAATTTCCATCACACCGTATTGAACAGCCCGTGCAGGAACATCAGATGGTTATATCAATCTAGGTGGTGCTTTACCTGAGATTTACTGCCAGGATATATATCTGGAGACACATCCTTTCTTCATCCACCAGAGAGAAAAACAAAAGAAAAACTGAAACAAAATGTAATTTATTTAGGTACAGTTGAGAACCGGTCTTTGATGGCATGAGCAGGCTGCCCAAGCTGAGTTTTGCCATTATTGTGTACTTTCTTTTTCTAAAATTGTATTGCATGGGATAAGGCTGGATTTTGTTAATAAGTCAAAAGACTGTTGGTAGTGCAGAAACCTTTTGGGGTTCCATGACTCGACCAGTTCCCCTAAGGTGATCCCATTCTCTTTGTGCCCGAGTCCCAAATTTTGTGTTGATTTCCTTAGCGTCAAAAGTTGTTCCTTTTAACACAGAAATTGTGTTTGTGTTGACAAGCTTCCTAATATAGCCTGTGTAGGTGATCTGTTTTAAGAAACAGGATGTATTATTCCTGGGATAAAGAAACCCACTTGTTCCCCAACACGTGGGTGCAGGTGCAGGTAGAGCTGCTAAGCTGGTAAGAATTCTTACCCCCAAAATTTAATTCTTTTTCTTTGCCTTAAAAAAAGTGTTGAAAGGAATTTAGTAACTGTCAGGTGAATGCTTTAAACAGCTGAGCATTTAGTTTTTGCAAAGATTTCACTGCATTGTGTCTTTCTCACTTTGTTTTTTCTTTCATAACTCTTGCCACGGGAGGAATTTTAGCTTTCCCTTCTGGCACAAGACAGAAATTCAGCTGCCTCTGGCATCATGATGTGTACAAACCCAGTGAGGGCTTGAGGACAGATGTGAGGATCTCTCCTGGCTCTCAAGGGAACAGAACAGCTCTGTCCCTGGGTCAGTGCTGGGAGAAGGGAGGGGAGCAGCAGCTCTGGTGCTGTGTTTGCAGTCCCTCCTGGCCAGGCTGATTGTCCACCCTTTACCAGGCAGAAATGGAGCCTCTCAACAGGGCCCTTTTCCTGGCTGCCCCTCTGTCATTACTTTGAGCACTCTGAAACTCCATCCTTATCCCTGTGCAGCTCCATGAGGAAGAGCAGGCAGCTTTTTCTCTTCCCTTTTTCTCCCTGTCCCACAGATAGCAGAGGTAAAGCTTTTGTTGGGTCAGTGTTCCTGGGGGGCAGCACCAGGGATTATCTCTGCACCAGGGATGTTACCTCTGCAATTGTTACAATTGGAATTGTAATCTCTGGAATATCACAAATATTGTGATTATCACAAATACCACAGTATTTGTGACACAAATATTGTATCACAGCCTCTCCAGTGGCTGCTTGGCAGGGGAATCCCATCATCCTGGGTACTTTTTAGAGATTTCAGCATTTTTACTGTCAATATCCAAAAGCCACTGTATTTTTCCTTGGGAGGTGGGAGGACTGAGATGAGGTGAATATAGGGATAGGGAAATATGTGTAGAAAACCAGATACACCTCCTTAGTCTTCAATCTGGTCTGCAGTTTCATACAAGCCATATTGTAAAAAGTCGATTATAACAAGTTAGAAAACAGGCAAAAAAGCTTTTTCTATAGTCACTGCTCATGTTTAAGATCTCATAGCCAGTTCTCAGAGTAGCTTACTACTTAGTTAATATATTTGACCTAATGACCAAATGTGGCAACTTTATGAATTATGTATCAGTCTCTTGGGTACCAAACTGTGTGCTTTGGTTTTATTAAATCATTTCTGATTTGATTATCTTCATTAGATCATGCAGCAAGTTAATTTCTTTTGAATTTATTGTTCAGACTTTAGAATTAAAAGATGCAAATCAAATTGTACAGTTCTCCTCCTGTCTTTATTATGATATCAGTGAGTTTTAGAATTCTGAATACTGTTCTAATGCAGCTTTTTTGTAATCTAAGAATAGAAGATCAGTGTAATACATGGATTATCAATTTCTGGGCCCTGCACAATCTGTTCAGCAGCAGCAGCATATTTCCAGGCTGAGGAACATCAGCAGCAGCAGTGCATGATGGACTTTGCTATATTTCAACTTGCCAATTAGTAATAGAGTGATGGTTTTCTCAGATGCATAAATCACCCTTTCTTAGCAGCAATATGACACCTCAAGTAAGAATATCAGGATCTTTTAAAAAAGCTGAAGTTAGACACTTCTGAAGCATGGGGTTTATTTTCAAAATCACCTGGGAGGTGATGTCTGAGGGTTGTGAATACAAGTAGGAAATACCAACAAATATGTGCAGAGTGAAGGCTTGGTGTGACTTTGATGTTCCCTATGCCCTGCAGAGCTCAATTGTCCATGGTATTGTTCAGTCCAAACAATCAGCCTAAATACTGCAGCTGAACCCAAGGTGCATTTCTTATCTGCTCGTAATTATTATGAGCTTCTGGCTGCAGTGCTGTGTTTAAGTCTGTATGGCTGGAAGTTATAAAAAAAGGGGGAGAAAATCTCTTTTTTTTGTGGTTGATTTGCTGTATTTCAATTCTGGAGCTCTTTTAAATTTGTGTATGGAATCATCCAAACTCTCTAATCCAGGATTCTAAATAGCTCCTGCATATGCAACAATTCTATTAAAAAAAAAAATGTAAAAATTAAATGCTAGATGGCCTGTGTCACTATACCAATGCCTGAGGCTCTTCAGTATGCTACAGCAGAGGGTTTCCCTTTCCTGAGTGTTTATTTAAAGCAAAATTAATTCGGTCCATCCATAATTTCTTTATTTTATGAACTTTAAAATATATCAATTGCTTTGCAAGCCTTTCATTTCTCTGCATTCCTCATGCTCTCATCTGTGTGTTACCACAGGGGGTTTCTTTTGTTGGGTTTTTTGTTTGGTTTGGGTTTTTTTGTGAGCATGTGTTCAGTTGTTAGAGGGTTCATTTCTTAGGCCTTGAGATTGTAGTTTAAATACCTTCATGTTGTTTGACTGCAATAAAGACCCTTTCTTAGAGGAGAACATTTAGATTTCTTGGGAAAGATGGGTACACCATTTTCTTTGTATTCCCTGTTAAATATGTTCCACACACTTGTCTACAGAAATGTACATTTACAGTAATTTTCTGGGGGTGAAATGATGCTTAGTCTATAAAATACCTGGTGTTTCTTTACTCTGTTTTTACAGAGATAAAATTTGATTCTGACCTTTCAATAGACATGTTTATGACTCAATAGTAAATATTAGTGAGGAAGGCATTCCTCCTGGTCATTCCGAGTCAGTTTGATAAAAACCTTGATTCAGGACAAGAGTACAGGATTTTCTGGGTAATAAAGTAGTTGCTGAGTAGAGAGACAAAATTTGTCACAAACCCTTAAATTAGGCAGGGATAAATGATGATGGGGCTTGTGCAGTTTGAGAGTTGTCATTTCATTTAAATCTGTGGAGTCGCACCAGTGTAAGTCAAATCTATTCAAGCTTCTCTTCTTGAATGCTGAAGTTTTTCCTGTTTTCTTCTGATTTATCATAGATGTACTCTTGGATTAAGATGATAAGTTTTATGCTCCATGTATTATTTTCTTCTGCACAGGCTAAAATATTACAATTCCTTCTTCAAAGAAAACAATACATTTGAATGAGAACTAATTACCTCTTTTTTTATTCCAAGTGACAAAAGCTAATATATCACACTTAGCCACTATAAGAACTCCATTTCAGTAAACTAATTAAACTAATCCTATCTCCACTCATTATTCTCAGTTCTGCTAAATATTTTAACAGCATAGATTTATTTCATTACATAAATTATATCATACTTAAAGAAAACAGTTTGCATAATGGCATATTTGCATTCCCAGGAGTTTATTTTGGGTTTTTGAATTCAAACTTCACATTTCAGTTGAAATAATATTATTTGCCTTATTTATGATGGTAATTCTTCTTAATTATTACTAATTATCTAGAATGATGTATAGCTTTAATTAAATGTAAGTGCTTGGCATTCTTGTTAACTTAGATTAAACAGTGACAGTTCTGCTGCATACAGACAATATCATGTCAGAAAGTTGTGATGTTTCCTACAGTTCAAACCCTGTAATTTCATAACTTTGTCCTTTCAATGAACCAATCACAGGGAAAAAAAAAAAAAAAGAACATGTAGCTTTTAGATTGTTAGTGATTTTGATTGTACTAAATAAAAAGGTCATGTGCTTACTGGACAGTTCTTAAGCTATTTAATGAAAATAAAAATATCTGCCTCATTTTTTTCAGCTTAAACTATGTAACCAGGGTATTGTTGAATGCTAAGAATTTAACCAGTGGAGCTGCTGGGAAGCTGTACAGGAAGGGTGCATAAGTACCACTTCAGACTAAATTGCTTTCTACTTAAAGACATGTAATGCAATTAAAACAAGAACCTGCAAGCCTCCCAAATCTCTGAAGTTTAGTTTAGGTCTTGCACTTAATGTACCTGTTGCTGAGCTTTCCAGAATGCTAAAGAAAATGCAGATAATCAGAATGAATTAATAGGATGTAACTCATGTGAGCTGTGTAGAATATTCATAATTTCAATGATTTTTTGATAAAGCACTTACATCACAGAGGTAATGGTGTTCCAATCTTAATTCCAGGTTTTATACTGTTATCATTATTTTGATTTCTGTTACTGGCTTCTCATAGCACTGACATGAGGTGAATCATGAGGATTTTAGGAAATTCACACAGAAAATGAGATAATTTGGGGTGGCTCTAGCTGGGCATATTCTGCACGACTTTTTAAGGAATGAGAGGCAGACAGACAATTTGTAAATTGTTTTATATCCCGAGTGCTGTGGGTTGGCAGAACTGGAATTCATCTACCAGGTACCAAGCAAGCATCAATAGAGCTTCCCTGTATTTCACTGTATTTTCACACTTCACCCTGCTTTGCAGCTTTAGCTGCTTCTTGAATGCAGCAGTGTGAATTGCTTTCATATGTTGCTCATCAAAAATCAAAACCTTTCATTCACTGACCAAGGTTATATATACACACTGCTGTTTTGGTCAAGTATTCAAGGTTTCAACTGTTTGCCCCCCTAATTCATCACAAAAGACCATGATAATTTTGTTTCCATCATCTATTCTCTTCCTGACATAGACAAGAAAAGTAAATCGGTGTGTGGACAATTAAATTTGAGTTTTCATTTATTCATCTAATCTGCAAAGATGTTACCAACAAACAAGCTTTAGATGTGGCTAACAGAGATTAGCATAACGATGTAATCTGGTCATATTTATATGTAAAATGTGAAATATGTTGCAAACATATTTTGGAATGCCAAAAACTATTAGAAAGAAAAAGGGAAATTAAGCCCATGATATTATCAGTTTTATCCTTCTTTGATTCATTTCTTTCCTTAACAGTTTGGAAAATACAAGTAAACTATCGAAGAAAGATAACTGCATCAAGTAACATTTTCTTAAATTGATTCCAAGTGCTGTACAAACCATTCAGTATTAGAAACTGGGATAAAAGACTAACTACGCTTTTGAAGAATATCTAGGTTCTAGTAGTTAATCAAAGATTATAAATACTATTTGTAACATTTTTCTTAGAGAAATAATTGTGATGAAGCTGTTGAGCAAGGGAAAAGCCGTAGTTTACAGAGCTTTCACCTTGCAGAAGCCTCTTTAATTTGAGCTCCATCAGTAGTGGTTGAATGCTGGCAGTGCTGATGCACACTGACCTCTGTGCAGTAACCCTGCTCTCCATGCAGGGATCCTGGGGACTGGCCTGGAGGAGCTGTCAGAGCATGCAGGACACTGCAGAGATGGAATGCTCAAAGCAGGGACCTCTGTGTGGCATTCTGGTCTGGTCAGATGTAGGAGCTTGCTGACATGTGTGAAAAGCCTGGGATCCTACTTGGGTCTTGGCAAGGACACGGGTCACAGCACAGGGCTTGAAAACGTCTGAGGGCCAGGTTAGATTTTAGGAAGAAATCTTATAGGGGCTGCCTGGGACTGCCTCATCCCTGGAAGTGTCCAAGGCCAGGCTGGACAGGGCTTGGAACAACATGGGACAGTGGAAGTTCTCCCTGTCCATGGCAGGGGTGGAATGGGATGAGCTTTAAGGTCCCTTCCAGCACAATCCAATCTCAGGGGATTCTCTGAAGCTGTATGTGTTTAGGAAGTGCCTGTGATTTGTCCCCTGTATGTGTTTAGGAAGTGCCTGTGATTTGTCCCCTGTATGTGTTCAGGAAGTGCCTGTGATTTGTCCCCTGTATGTGTTTAGGAAGTGCCTGTGATTTGTTCCCTGGCTTTCAGAGTTTATCAGGGGTTCTGGATGTTACTGGGACTCCGTCTTGCTCCTGCAAACTGCTGAGCCAAGCTGCCAGGAGCAGAATTGAAGCTCCTTCTGCTGAAATCGGGGCAGAGTGGAAGAAACACAGAACTGGCTGAAAAGCAGGCTGTAGGGGTGGGGTGAAAAATGCATAAGTAGGCTTGGAGCTGGTAAGGGCTGAGAACATCAGTAAAAAAAATGAAGTTTTCCTGAAGGTCAGGAGTCTCTTTTTGGGTGGATTTGAGAGTACTTTGCTCAGCTAAAGTTACTGACAAGGAAGAAGGGTGGTAGGGAAAGCAACTTTATCAACACTAGAGGCAGGCAGAAAGAAAGGGACTTTCTACTGTAGAATATTTCATATCTGTCTTCCCAGTATCTTTATTTACTGTTTATATATTTTTTCTCAGTACATCTTGCATTATGGAACCACACTGCTTAGCATTAGTTATCGGTAAAATAAAATTTCAGTTGCTAGATATGATAATACCTAATAAAATTGGTTGTACTCTTTAGAGTGTGCTGTGACTGAGTAAAATATGAGCTGTGCATGCAGCTTCAGTCTGCTCGCCTAGCTTGACATCAGGGTTGTGTTTCACTTGACAGATGTCTGTAATTACTAATATTTTTCATAGTTTTGTGTATTTCATAAGTCATCTACAAGATCAACTTAGAGGGCAAGTTTATCTGGTAATCTTTTAAATTTCAAATGGCAGTGTTAAAATTTCTTTAAGTGCTTTGTACATACATATATGCATATGTCTATTTGTACAGAAGTTATCTGAATAATTTTTACATTTAAAAATAACTGAGTGTATGTGTGTATATAGTGTAAAATAGACATATATTTTATAGAATTCTTTACACTAAGTTTGGTCACTGATATTCTTTTTTTCTGTTTTTTTTGTGGTAATTATTGTGTCAATCTATAAATAAAACTTATAACTAGGTTATTTTGAAATAAAATGAGATTTTTACTTTTTTTTTTTTTTAGGCACATCTTATTTAGCAGTGACTTTTCATTTTGCATTAGCTTGCATGCTTACAGTATTTACATGAATTGGCATGTAAGGAACACCAGTTCAACAGACTCATACATATCCTTCCTGAATAATGCAATGAGCTAAATGTATTTGAAAAGTTATGTGGTTTCATACTGGTAAATGAGACGTATTTGTGGATCATGTTGCTCATATAGAAGCTATGTTTAATTATAAATTTATAATAAATACATCACTGGTCAAAAGATGTGCAGGTAGTATAAATATTTTATGGAAGTGCCAAAACCAGAATATTGTTGAGGTGATAAAAAAATCACTCTGAATTTTTTTGAAGGAGCTGTTAGACCACAAACTCTGTGTCAGTTTGGTCTTCAGCTCTAGTAGTACAATATTTTGACAAGGGACAACAATTTCTCCAGTCCAAAGACCGGATCTTTCCCTTTTGTGCTTACAGCTCAGCTGAAGTTATTCCCCTTGAGGACCTGACCTCAAGTGCTAAATCAGCCAGTTCTATCTTTTGCTGGGGGAAGATGATGACAGTGTAACCCCATGCACTCCCAGCAGCAGTTTCACATATTTGATGAGCTCTCACTCACCAGACATCTCCACATCCTGTAGTGTTCAGCCAGGTGTGCCAGGCACTACAGAGTCATCAGTGAGTGAAGAGTCCAACATTACACTGAGCTCTCTCTCCACTTCTTTCTACAACTGTGGTGAGTGGCTGGTGCTGTTGGGGTGGGGGTAGAGCATTAGGAAAGCTTCCTCATTGATTAATCCAACAAAATGCTTTCTCTTTTTGTTATGTTCTTCTCCTATCCTCCCATATGTTCTGACAGTTCCATCCTGAAGTGGCCACCTAACAGAGACATCTTTATTCTAATATGTATTGTAGCCTGTTGTAAAATGGCAAAAAAACAACAAAAAGAAACCTAAAGAAACTCCAGTGTAGTAATTAAAAAATATTTTGTTTTTAATTACTGCTGGTCATGATAATAGAGAGGTATTTAGAATGAAAATTAGCCCGTGAGCAAATAGTTCTCCAGCTATTTCATATGGGTATGAAAAAAAGCTTAAAAGAATATTCTCCAACTATTTAAGCAGTCTTTTCATAGTGTAATCACAGATCCTGATAGTAAAATGATAGATATTTATTCTGTTTATTTCTTGTTACTAGTGAAATTCTTAAATTATAGTACTTAAAAACAAAGGCTACAAAACCAGTCCACTGCTCTTACTGAAAAAACCTACTCTGTAGCAAAGTTAAACATTTAAGAGCTGCTGGTTTGGCATGAACAGGCCCTACAGCCTAATTTAAAATCTAAATTATTGATCTGGTGCTTTTGTGCTTGACACCCCATATTACTTTGTGTCCAAGGTACTATTAAATACAAATATATATAAATATAATATATAAATATATATATTGAAATACAAATATCTGCAAAGCCACTGTGATGGATCCTCTGTCCCAAACTCAAGCACACAGCAGTGGGAGACCCAAGGCTTACAGGTCCATGTCCTGTCTCCTGTGAACCAGACAGTGCTGCTGGGTGATGGCACGTGGACTCAAAGTGGAATAGATGCAGGGAGAGGCTGGGAAGGGATAAAAATGGAGAGCTGATCATTCTGGAAAAGAGCTGAACAAGGTTAGTGAAGCCAAGGAAAGCTCTGAGAAACGGGTGTTGTTTTATCTGTGGCTACTTGGGAGTAAAGGACAGGACATGGATGGTGTTTTTAGCTAAAGAGGTACATGCTGGCCATAATAATTTACAGAGACATGTAAAAGAACCTTTAAATAGTCACATCAGGGAGTTTCTGAAACAGGATTCCAGTTTGAGCATGGGCCAAGGGAGGTCAAACACTTATCAAATTTTGAGAAGGAATTTCTACCCTTAAGAAAAATGACATCATGTGGCTTCCTAGCAGGTGACTCAACTCCCTGACTCAGGAGTTATCTTCCAGCTCTGCTTTCTTTCCAAGAAAAGTCAAAGTCACAGATGCTCTGGCATTCTCAACTGCCAAAATCCCTGTGGTTGATAGGATTAACCAGCTAAATATGTCCATGAAAAATAAGAAATCTGTTTTTCAGCAACGTTCAGTAATTCACTACTATATTTGGTGCTAGTGCTGCTTCTCCTGAACCTTGTGTTTTCCAGGGTTCTGTGTAAATTTATGAGAAAAAGGAATTATAGTTTGTGTACTATTAAAAAAAAAGTGCATACTGCTCAAAGTTACCTATTTCAGGGGAGGGCTTATTGGAAATGCAGCTCCCACAATGTATGATGAGGTGGAAAAAAATAACAGCAGTGACCTCAGTGCATGCAGCCCACGTGCTTGCCATTTTTCCATTTTCTTAAGCATTTATGGACAATTGAACTTACACAGTCTGCTGCAAATAGGTAGTTTCCACATCTTTCTGTGCATGCTGTCAAACTTGTATATTTTTAAAATTATTAATAGTAAGTGCAGAGAAAGAAAAAAATTATATGTTTTGAATTTATACTAAATGTCAGAAGTAGTAACTACACTGTGGCTCAAGACAATTCTGCTGCTTGCAGAATCAACTCCTTAATTACATTTTTCCTTTATAAAATCTGACTCATAATTTCACTTTTCAAGAACTCATATTTTGTGTAAAATTTAATTGCAGAGGTAAAATCTCAGTGAAGGGAAGCCTCAATGCTGCGTTTTGGAGTGGAGTTAAATCTTGTACAGCTGTGTGTTTACTCTTTCATGCATGCATCAGTAAAATAATAGTTTGCAAAGATTAGCAGTAGCACAGTACCCGCACTAAAAATGAAACAACTTTAGGCCAAATATATCTCTCATGGTTCTGTGCATTCAGGCATTGTCATCACTGCCAGGGGAAATAAATTAGGATAAGATCCAGCTTTGTTCTGCTCCAGCTTTAAGATTCTGTGGCACCACACCTTGCTAATATTCCTTCATTAGAAAGTTTCTAGTAAGAACTCTGGGACTTCACATTGGGTAAATATGTGCTCATAAACGTAAGAGTTTGATATTGAGGGTGCCTAAAGTTTCTCTTTTATGCCAGATCCTCTCCCTATTCCATTTTACATATAGCTGTCTATAACTGCTGCTGTTCCAGCTGCATTAACTTATTCTTTCTTATGTATTCTGTTTATATTTTAATTGAGGATTGTCATTAAACCATAAAGAAAATTGTCCTTTCTGGGTTAGGTAGCAGTACTTTTATTCCACCTATTTCAACAGATTTAAACCTTTATTGACACTCTTAAATAATCATTGTATTTTTCTGCTTTGCCTTTTGGAGCATTTTTTTGTGTTAAGCAATCAGCTAAATAAGCATTTTGAACTTTCCCTGAAGTTACTTAGTGCAGTGCCAGTATCTACTTTGATGGTTGATAAGAACATAAAGAACTCTATCCATGTTTTCATTATTATATCAGGATATATGTTTATTTTAGAAGTGAGGTGAGGAGTCATTTGCAGTGTGCATGTATCAATATTTATTGATATTATTTATTGTAGGCATACAAACAAAAGGTTGAAATAAAGGTGGGAGAATATCCTAGGATTAATTTTTGCTCTCTTTCTGGCCTTTCTAAATAAAGAAAACATGCTGGTGTTTGGATGATTCTGTTATATCAGTTAATTTCTACCACTTTAGTGACTTAATTTAAGAAGGATGAAAGAATGAGTAGTAAGGAAAGATGATAAAAAAACCAAAAAAACAGATTTAGTAGCAAGCAGTTTGGTCTGTGGTTATCTTAGCTGAATGTTACATGCTGATAGAACACAGCACTGTGGATAAGAAATAGCCTTGAATATTTTGCTCACTTACTGTCTCCCTGCAGCTGAGTCTTTCTGCAGGAAATACTCTGCCAGCCACGTTCTTACAGTGTCACCTTTTGAACTGTTGTGCCTGGGTGCTCTTTCTGCAGCCCAGGACACTTAGAGTCTAGTGATATGTGGGATAATTCACATTTCTGGATTTTAGCAGCATTTAATTGAGCACTATTGGGTTTCTGCATAAATATGTGTGAAATGATTGTTCATTTCTGTTCCCAACCTTTTGATTAATCAAGTTTCCCTGGGGCAGTCGTGCAGAATTTGCCATGTTGTGCAGCAGCCAAGCAAGCATTTAAGATTTTCATTGTTAAGCTCAGTTAAAGTACAAATTCAGATTTTAGTAAATGGCTTTTTGAATAAATAAGCATGTAACATTATCCTCTGTGATATCACTTTTTTCTTTGTTTGAGAAATATATCCCTGGATAGAAAGGGCTGCTCAGGCCATTCAAGTTTTTTATAACATAAGACACATTAAAGTAGAATGAAATAATCTCTCATAGCAGAGGAGCAGAGTGACCTTTTAGCCATATAAAGTTTGATCAGGTGCCTGGATGAACACATGAATAGAAACAATGCTGGGTTGGTCTGGCATCTCTGGAGAGCTGGTTAAGAACACACCAAGGGCTCAGTAAAATGCATGTTGCAGAGAGAGTTGGATATCATACAACACATGGCACATCTTGGACACCTTTATAGTGCTAGTGTAATGCAGTGCATTAGAAATTAATTTTTAAAGGGATTTATTACATTTTTTTGTGATTGAGAAGTTAGAATGTGAGATAGGATTACAAAGGATCTCAGAAAAGGAGGTGCAATTAATTTAAAATCCAGGAGAACTCCACTGAGACAGTTCTGAGTGAAGGATCACACAGCAGCTTTCAGCATGACAGTGCCTCTTTCTTACACCGACTTAATTTAGCATTATTGCATGAGAAAATAATATATTGATGTTTTTTATCAAATGCCCTTTCATCTCCAACTACAGTTTTGGTTTTTTTAGGCAGTGACACCTGCAATCCATAATTTTTATTTTTTTTTTTTTTCTAAAACTGATACTGAATTTGGAAACTGCTAGCTATAAATTCTCATGCTCTTATTAACTGTGTTGTCTAATTGAAGAACCAAATATTGGAGAACTCAAGAATGGCACTGTAGTTGTAATCACTTCCACAATGCTTTTAAACTCAGTGCAAACTAAATGATTACTCACAGAAAATATTAGTACAGAGAAAATACAGCGTGGGCAAATGTTATGCTGCTTTCCCTGAAGTATTCAGGTGACCTTATTATCTACCAACATGAAAAACTGCTGTTGGGAAAAGAAGGTCATTCAGACATCAAGGAAAAATCAGTCCTTGTCCTTTGCCATAGAGACTCCCAAGTATATATGAGATATATCTATATCTATATATCTATATCTATATACATATATATATATATATATCAGCTGCTCTAGAGAGGAATCCCACAACTGACTTGCTGTGTGTGGTATGTAGATAAAATCCTCATAGATTTGCGTTCCTGGGGATAGAAATAATTAGGTAGTTACACAGTAAAGTGATAATCAAAGCCATTTTTGTAAAATAAAGCCTGATTTGTCAACAGAACCTATTCAGTTATTAATAGGGAATTTCACATCTGCATAAACTTGTTGGAATATTCCGTAGAGTTGCAGATGGGAAATGAAGCTGTTTATTGATCAGAGCTGATTTTCCCCCTGGAGCCCGTGCCCTAACTGCAAAGTACAAGTGCTGACTGCCACACTCTGCTGATTGCAGATTTTTCTGACAGCCAGGACCTGACTCTTCCCTAATCCATGTAGCTGCATTGTAGGAATTACAAAGCTTGTGTGACAGAGCTGTTCTGTATTCCAGGAACTGCAACACACCTGTCATCAGATAGAAGCGAGAATGCCCAAGTCATCACTTTAGTTGGGAAGCAGAACAGATGATTGAAATTATTTCTTACTGCTAACTAATTCCCCTTTTAGCAGAGATAAGCTGCTTTGTTCAGCTGTAAATGAAACATTAGGGTATTAGCTGTCAAGGCAGAAGTATTGGAGGAGCTAAGATTTTATCAGCAGTGGTAACATTCTGGGCAATAAATTGTTTTGTTGGGCAGAATACTATTCTCCAGAGGTACAGAGAAACAAAGCTCATTAAGGTAAATGCTTAAAGCACCGCAAAAAAGCAAAGACAAAGGCTTATTACCTTTGTTTTGGGGATAGATAAAACATTTGCACTTTTTCATCTCTGTGTAGCAGTGAAGAATTATGTGGTACTGTTATTAAAAAGATGCATTTGTAGGCTTGTAGAATGCTTTCTGAATATATCCAAGGGACAAATACATTCCTGAAATATCAACAGAGAGCTGTAGTAAGTGATGGCTTTTTGGAAATTGTTTTGTTTCCCTCTGGGTAAAATTAGGTATCTGCACATTGTCCTGTACTTAGCATTCATCAGATTAATAGACTTGCATTATTAAATCAATGTTAGAAATGGAGAAGCAGAAATGTTGGAGTTATACTGAATATTTTTACCAGTATTTGTACCTAAATTAAATTCATAAGGGTTTATGGCATGAAGCATTAGGATGATGGGAGGAGAGGAACTCTTGATGGTAAGGGACTGCAGCTAAAGAAAAATATTTGGAATGCTAGGGAGGAATTATTAAAGCTCTGTAAACCAAGGATGGACATAAACTTGCTATCAGAAACAGTTAAAGAGAAGTAAAATAGGTCGAAGGAATTTCTGTTTGTGAGCTAAAAAGCCTGCAAGTAGCCAGAGGCAGACACTGTTTTCCATCATTGCTTGTTTGAAGTAGCATTTTGGAAAACTGTAAAAAAGAAGTTTCATACATAACACAAAGAACAAAGACATGTAGCTGCAAAATTGCATGGAAGATTCTGTTAACAGCTGACATGAATGTCTTCAGAATTTTCTTTATGCAACATTGAGGACTTGGAAACACTGAAGAGAGCTTTGCACTCCATCCTGTTACCTACAAAAGAGTCAGGAAAAGATGCTTTAGGAAAAACCAAGCAAAAATTAGAAGACAGCTGACCAGAGCATGGGTTATTTATTTATAGCCTTTCTGTAGACAGGAAATCCTACACAGATAAAAACCAAAATTCTGAATTCTGCTAGTTTGTTTTATGTATTACAGAAATATATATTCTAGTAATATAGCTATATATTATAATATATATAATGTAATATTATATATTCTATATATTTACGTATTACTGATGTTTTCTATTGTGTATAGACAGTGTTGTTTAAATATGACTGTCATTGGGTCATTGTCCAGTGATGGACAAATCTGAATAATCAGCTTGATTTTGAGGGGATAAGTACTATAATAGTCAGCTTTGTTATTGGCTAAGACTGAAATTAATGAAGTTTTTGTTTCCTCATTTGGGGTAATTGAGCTCATCTGACAATGAGGTTTGGTGAAGGAGGATTCTGTGATGCTTTAATTTAATTTATATTGTTACTTCTAAAGAATATTCCTACTTTATGCAAGTGTTTTATATGTACTCACCACCTGTAAAAGAAGATAAACTCGATTTTAAAATTCCAATTTAATCTGAGGAGTTTCCATGTGAAGAACATGACTCTCCTGTATGCTGGCTTGTCCCTTGTTCAGTCCCAGCTGCACCACAGCCCCCTGGAGCAGCAGGAACATTTAGGCTCTTGTTTTACTCCAAGTCCTGCATCAAATCCCAGGCAGCCTGCCTGGATTGCAGGATTTTCCTCTTCTGGAAATGCTGCCAAGGCAGAACTCTTGTGCACTTGCTGAAGTTGAATGGGAGCACAAGAAGTTCCAAAGGTAAACTCAGAAGACCAAAATATCAGAACTTCTAGTAAAATCTTTACTCTGCTTTCTTTCTCTTTGGGGAAATGTTTTCTTGGCTGTCTCAGGAGCTGAATGCCAGGTTGTACACTCAAGGCCTTTATTTCAGATGATGCATCCTTCAGAACAGCCAGTCTGCAGCAATTTAAGTAATCTTTGCAAATGTTGATTTCACCCTATACTTTTTTCCTTTACTTGTGACATCAGATTTATAAAGAGAACATACAGTGTAAGTGTAGTAGGTTATTTCTAGTTTTATTAAAAGAAGACTGGAATATTTCCCATTATGGACTCATCCCCAGGGTACTCTCTCATAGTTATCCCTAAGCTAAACCCCCCCCAGATTTTCAGCTACCATGATCAGCACATGAATGAGAACTGGACTTTGATCTCCTAAATTCCATGGATTGACTTTGAGGTGCTACAGATCATAGCACCCCACTGGAATTCATCCCAGCTGAGCTGTGGTAAACATCCAGAGTTAATGGGAGAGCACCTTGGAGACTCCAGAGGGATCAGATCCAGTCACTTGCAGTGGTTGAGCAGGGTGGTGTTTCTGTATTTTATAACCCATTTTCCCAAGCAGCTGCTCTCAGGGTTCTCTGCCAGCATTGCAAAAGGCTGTTGGGAAGATGAGCTCATAGAGCTCTTGTGAAGAGGCCAGTCATGATTACTTGATGTGCTTTAAGTAATTTGAGTCTGGAGGATATTAGTTATGGTTCCATTTTGTTGTTTTATATTAACAAAAAGATCAACCTAGACAAAAACCATAGTCCTGATTCCAAAAGATAAAGCAGAAAAGTCTACTCTAATTTTTAATTGATATTCTATAGTAATTTTAATCATGCTTTCATCTTGTTTCAAAGCATAAATTTAGTTTTAAATACACACTTATTTTGGAGTAATTTTGGAGTAATGATGGACAAATACTAAAATATTCAGAGACCTGGAATAATTTGTGTATTTATTCCAACAAGTGGATTGTTTTTATTTGATATCTAGTTAAGCTTTGGGTATGTTACTGCCATGAATCACCAGGAGAAAAAAAAAAACAAAAAAAAAAAACCCCACCCAAATAACAGAAATAAAAGAAAAAAGTTGAAATATTTCTTTGTTCTTGTCTACTTTAGGAGCTCATGGAGAAGCTTAAAGTGGCTAAAGCTCTGAAAAAATACCAAAGTTTGTTGTTGTTGTTAAAGTGGAAGAGAAGTTTTCTGCAGTGCATCAGAAATGTCAGGCTAACAGGGTACAAGGTGCTGATCTGAGAGAAACTTCAGCAGACTCACTTTGTACTGACAGGTCTAACCCAAATCCAGCCTTCCCTTCCTGTGTCACTCTGACTTTATGCAAGATCAGGGATTTCTGTCTCCTCTCAGCTTTGTTAAAGCCAGCACAAGCCCCTGTGATCCGAGTGTTTATTGGACAGGACACTGACTGTGGCTGATTTGCAGATTTGTGCTGCAGGTAATCCATCCACTTAGTCCAGCTGTAAGGCACGTGCCTTGGATGTTTGTGAAATGAGAATCACAATGTGTGCCTTGGATGTTTGTGAAATGAGAATCACAAACATACCTCATATATAGATCTATCCTGGCCACATTGCAGTATCTTTAATTTACAATTCCTGTAGCTGTGCTGATTTTTGACATTGCTCAGAATCAATTAAAACTAATGTGAGTGCAGTGCAGAGTTTTGGCACTTGGCTGTGCTGGAAAGGGCTGTGGTACAAGACTAGAATTTTCTGTTTAGGACATCAGTGTGGCTGTCTTCTGTTTCAGCAGCAAAAAATGGAAAGATAAAAGTTAGAGAAATTAGACACTTGTCAGAAAAGTTGTGGAAGTGGCAGAGACTTGGATGGTCTCTTCACCAGTCAGTGAACAGTTTATGCTGTGCTTTGTGAAATGGCTTATTGCAGTATTTACTGGGAAAGTGTTGAGTGTTTTATATCCCCTGACCCCCATGTTTTCATCTGTGTAAAGTAAGTTCTTCATGTCAACCTTTGCCTTAACTGCCTGGGTGTGTATCACAGCAGCAGTGATGGCTGAAGAAAGCAGGAGTGGTGCTTAGCTGAGAAATCCCACTTGGGCCCAGGAGCTGCAGATTGTTCCTGGCTCTCACAGGTTTGATACTCTGGAACCCACTGGATGACTTTCCATGCCTTGAAAGGATTTTTTTCAAGTCCTCTCTAGTTTTCTGTATTCTTTATTCATTTGGATTCTTTGCATGATTTTCATTTCAATGAAAGCCTTGTCATTTTTCCTGTGTCAGTGGTTTATTTTTTAATTTGTACTGTGGTTTAGAGTCCTCACTTGACTAGCCAGGAGAGAGAATAATGGAGGGGTAGTACTAAAAAAACTGTGATGTTGTTCTGTTCATATGGCTTCTGGATAAATCCCTGAATTACTGTATTGAAGTTCCTTGAAATTTTACAGTCTTTGCTGACAGGAAAACTAGGAGAATCTATCAGCAGTGCACAGTGGATGGGCCACATTCCTCAAATAATCCAGTCAATTAAAAATTGATTTTTGTTCTAGGCAGCATGGTGGTAATGTAGTGGGGAGACAGTGTATGCATTACCAACAGAGCTCACATCAGTTAAGTGATATTTAGGTGATCTTCTGTCATGGGAGAAAGCAGTGCAGTTGATGATCTTTACTACTGAAGAAGCTAAATTGAAGTGTCAGATACCAGAATTGCATTTTATTTCTAATATGTTGGCCTGCCAGCCTGGGAGAAGCTATGTGAAGTCTGCGAATACAAAGGGACAAAAGTGCTAAATCTAGCAGAAACTGAATGGTTTGGGGAAGATACTATAACATGGCTTTTACAGCCTTTAAATGCATTTAAAGGAATTGAATCCTGAACTCCAGTTCCTGGACCTTTTGTCTACTACCTTTCTCCCTTTTCCTGGCAGCAGCTCTGAAATAAATGAAAGATATGGATGATCTAAATAGCAACAGTCTTGTTTATTTTATTTTTTTTTTTAAATACCCCTTAAAGTAGTTCAAGTGAAAACAAAAAAAAAGGCCCAAATCTATTAATTGAAAAATGTATTTCCCTCAGATGTATACAATTAGGAGGTGCAGAATTTAAAGAGGTATCTTTCTGCTATCAGAAATGTGGAAATGTGCAGTCATGAAGACTGGGCTCTATCTTCAGCACACACTGTGAGTCTGCAGTCTGAGACACAAAGCTGAAATCAGTCTGCTCTTGTCTCGAGTCATTAAAGCATCTGTTACTAAAGACAGCTTCACAGATTTTCCAACAGAATAGAAAACATGCAGGAAGTTTTATTTCAGGTTCCTGGTAACCACAGGATGCTGAAGTCACATCTGCTCTTGGTTAGGAAACGTCACAACTTGACACTAAAGGTGTAACTTAGATGATTTTTTTATTTTTTTTTAACATGATACAGGCTTTTCCCTTCCTTTTCTTTCCAAAGCAGTTGCAGGATGTCCTGGTGCATCTGTGCTTCACCTAAAAGGTGGCTGCATTTCTGTGGCAGGTGAAGTGATCCCTTTACTCTTCTCCAGACCTCTTGGATGTTCAGTTCTTTAATTACTGCCAAATGCTTTCTAGTGCTCAGGTGAAAGGCATTGGAGAAATTGAAAGCAGGCTTGTTCTTTATAGTTTAGGACCTAATTTAAAGTTTAGATCCTCCTCTTTAAATGGATAGTGTTACTTCTATGTTTAATTGCTTTATATGTAAACACTTTGTCATGGTGATATTTTAGTAATTGACATGCACCTCATCTTGGTTTAGCTTTCAACCTGCAGCATTACATCTGTTTGTAAAAGGAATGTATCAGAGACAGGCTGGAACGATGGGCAGTGATCTGTGAGCTATTTCACATCTGTAAAGTAATCCCACGCTCTGTTTCTGAACACTGCTTGACAAAAATGTTTGACATCTCACAGCCAGTCTGCAAAGGAGATAGTGCATTCCCAAACATATGAATCTAAAATTGTTTTCAATAGGAGATTGTACCAAAAAAAAAACCCCAAACAGTAGGCCATCAGTACAATTATTTCTTAGCATCATGTTTAATTTTAACCTAGGTTTTAATAAGCTGAAAGTCTTCCATAAAAGATAATTTCATCTGTGTCAGTAGATTTCTTCATTAATTTATTACTAGGCTGTATAAAGAGAAAATAAATCACAAATTCTCTATAAATGTTATTCTTGGGTTAAAAGGCTCCTGGGTTTTAGTGCTTTGATAGGGGAAGGAAGATAAAGAAAAACAAGAAATATATTCCTGGGCCTCAGAACTCTTCAGCATGATTTGAATACAAGTGGCTGACTGTGATAAGTATGTTGGGCTCCCTTCTGTTAATTACAGTATTTCTAATGAGACTAATTTGACAGGCCCTGTGTCATGTTATGCTGAATATTGCCTGTACTATCACTTGGAGGAGAAGCCTCCACCCCACCACGTGCATAGTTTTTGATGGATTATAATTTCAGAAGGTCTGTGCCACAAGCAGATACTTGTTCTGTCCAGTATTTCTGGACAGACAGGATCACTTCTGTCTGTTAATGACTAAGTGCACAAACTTTTCCCAGGTATTGACAGAGAAAGTACAAAATGGGGTTGGACACTTTCTCTTAAAATGTCTTTTTAAACCGTGTGCCTTATTTTATTGTGTTTTTTGTGTAGAGATGACAGCCCTCGATCTGTTGCTGTGAGTGACAGTTATTGTAAACATAAAATCTGCTATTTCCTCTGGGTTAGGTAGAAGGCATTTTTATTTGTTGTTCTTTTTTCCTTATAATAGTGCAAAACAAGCTGACTAGTAATCTCAAGTTCAAACCTCGATATTGTAATTACAGAAATATGAAATTTGATATTATGAAAATACCCGCTGATGTTTTGTGAAACCCAAGAAACTGTTTCCTCTTACCTTGAAGTTTGCATTTTGTGAACAATTTAAGTAAATTCTCCAGAAGCATTTAGGCAAAAAGTCCAAGAGTTGCTGTAACTTTTCTTTTACAGTATTATTGTAGTTTTATCCCAACTCCACCAGGTGTTGCCAAAGAACATACAGCCACGGCAAAGTTTACAGCTGAAGTGGAAGTTGCTCAGAACAAGTGTGTACATTTTCATCAACACAGCCATGAAAACCTTCTGAAGCAGGAGCACCTTCCCTACAGATTTAGGAGCATTCCTCTTTTACATGTAACTGAACATCAGGAATCAAACAATTTGGTATGGAGTTGCATTGGTTATGTGGGTATCACATTCTTAAAATTCTTTTTTTTCTTATGGAAGGAAGCTATTCACCTACAGGCTATAGGTGAATAATATGCTGGTTTAACCATTAGTTGCAGACTACTGTGAATATTCCACTATGTTGCTGTTTTAATTTTGGGTGATGGGGTGTCCTTTTAGTCAGATCTTCAGATTACTAACATTTAGTGTATTTGGTGGTTTGGGGATTTTTTCATTCCAATGAGCAAAGCTGCTATAGACATTTTATTCCTGCCTACCACCTTTGGTGAAGATATTTCTTTCCTTTGTTCGCCTTTTGTCTTGCTGAGTCAGGAGTTTTGCAGATCACAAATCAGTTCTGCTTCAGGGTTTGTCTCATTCTGGGAAGAAAATGTGCTTCCAAAAGCCAAGGTTTTCTTGAGGTAATAAGAGCCCCAAACCTGTGGCTGATCACAAGAGTGCAAAATGCTCAGGCAAACAGCACTCGGTGGCAGCAGGAATCAATTCCGAGCCTTGGCGCGGAGCCGTTTCCATCCTGCCTCCCTGGTGAGTCCAGCATTGTGCTCATGGCATAAAAAGCAATGTGTGTTTTAATTGCTATTCTTGTTTCTGAACTGGTGCTCAACTATTTACTGTGGTTTAAGTGAAAAAGGCTGAATCGTGGACAAGTAGTGGTTGCCAGAAAAGGTGTAAGCAGGGATTGCTCCTGATGGTGATGCGAAAAATCTGTGTTAGGTACTGCACTGAGCCAGGAACTTTGAGGGAATCACCTCTAGCAGGTAATTGGGAATCTCTAGAATGGCAGCTTTACAATCTATAAATGCTGTGATGTTTTCTTTTGTGCTTTAATTAAAGCTTTCACTTTATTGTTGTGCACAAATGTTTTCTGTTTGAATGTTTATTGAATGTTCAATAGCAACAAGGAAACCAGCATTCTTTGGGGTAGTCTGGCATAATCAGTGTGGGCTGCAAAGATAAAGGTGGTTAAGGGAGAAGGAAGGAAAAACCTGAAATGTTGCAGTTCCTTGAATCAGAAGCGTGTTCAGAAATGTGACTGTAGCTAAAACTGCACAAAGAAACTCGTTGCTCGTAGGAAATCCAGGGCAGTGACTTCACCTGGTGGTATTTAATTCATTTTTTCTTGAGCATTATGTTTGCTTTCCCTTGGGATGAGATCTCCCTCCTTCCACCCAGAGGTGTCAGCTAATGATTTGAATACAGAATATTTTAACTACTTTAGATCTCGGTAGATGTTAGTGTGTAGGTAATTTGCTCCCTTTCATGGCTATATGAGAACAGTAGATAACTCAATATTGCAGAAGCTTTCCTGGGATCCCATTTTATCCCCATCCCAATGCACTTGACAGAGAAGGTGGAAAGGAAGAAGAGGAAATATAAATTATCCTACGGAGGTGAGATTGGATGGGTGTTTAAGCTGGTAGGTGTGACACAGATGCTGTGATCAGGTGCTGAGAGCCAAAATACTCACAGCCCTCGTGCCACTCTGAGCAAAGGCACTGAAGATTGAGCAGCTCTCTGATGTGGTCTTATCAGTTTGAGTATAATGTAAATCCTGTTACAGCAGCTTTGTCCGATCTGCCTGTAGCTTTGTTCTGAACCTTTCAGTAACAGTTCACTGAAGCAGAAAGAACCCTGTGAATTGATATTATAAACCTGCATGGTTGCTTTATTCATTGTTGAAGCAATAGAATATAACAGAAGTATTTATTTTAGTGGATTGAGGATACTTTTTTTTTTCCTCCCCTATCAACATGAGCAGAGGAAAAATGTTCTAAATGCAAAGGAGGAGAAGCTAATGCTATAATCATATCCATACCCACTCGGAGCACAATCCCATTGACAGATAATGCAGAACACCATATGTTTAAATTATTTTACACATTCAAAGAGATTTTTAAAATCCCAAAGTGTTGTTATTTCCTGCTGATGTATAAAAAATATCAGGTGATGCTATTATAATCAGGAAATAATAGTCCTGTGAAAGAAAAGCTTCTCATAATGCACTTAGTCTTTCCAGACAACGATATTTTTCTAAGTACCACCTACCTGCTCTCTTTGGGACTGAGATGAGCCTTGGCAATTCAAGATTGCATTGTATTCACTTTCTTGCTGGTGGGCATTTCTTACTGAAGTTCAAGAGCATGAAATTTCTCTTTAGTCTCACTGCTTTGATATGGTATTTGCCTAATAATCAAACAAATTAAAGTGTGGAAAAAATTGATAAAACTGCAATATCTTAAAATGAAGAGACTGAAACAGTAAATTGAGTTCCTTGTAATAATGCTGCGGTGCCATGTTGACCCTTATTCTTGAAAATCAGTTTTTATGTTGTGCATCAGTAAGATGTGTGCTATTTGAACTTTTCAAGTGTCATGTAATCTAAAAATTCAGGCGTTATACTTGAAGATCTTCTGCAGAGTTTTAATTAACATTTGTGAATTATGCAGATATGGAAGCCCAGCTATTGGGAGATGTTTGTGTACGCTATCAATGGTTTTCTGCTACTTAAGACTCATCTTCTCCCGTGTGGAACATTTACAGAGAGTTCCATTACAATTAAAGAGTTTTTTTAAATAGAAACCACTCTAAGATGAGAGTTACTTAAGACAGAAATATTTTTATGTACTGGTCTTAAAATTTCACTGCTTCTTTAGGTGTAGTGTAAGGAGTTTCACACTGAAGCAGAAATCAGAATAAGTTTGGGTGGATACAAAGCAAAGTCTGACAAATTTTATTATGGGTGCCAGTGCCCTATGGGATGAAAAATGAGAGGATATTTTGTTTTTCTTTCTTTTTTAATTTTCCCTTCTAGGTAGAAGAGTGAGAAAAGACATTTTCTTTGTCTTGATTTCACACGTTTCAACAATTTTCAAGAGGCAGGAATACTCCTGGTTTTCCATTTGTATCTGTTTTTCTCTTTACATAGCAAATATTTGTATGACCTTTCATGGGATGGGTTGTGCTGTTAGTAAAGGGCTTGGGGGTTTCAAAAAGAAAGAAAAGAGTTGAAAGAGTTGGCAGTGCAGTTTTAAAGTGGGTAACACACAGTCAAGTGTGAATCTTGGATGGGTATTATTTGCTTCATTCTCACTTCAGACTCCAGCTATGTAAATCTGACAGTTGGAAATGCAGTAAAATGTAAAGAGGAATAAATGGAATTACTTGTGCAGATTGCTAGTTTCTTTCTGTGTCCCCACAGCTCTCATCAATCCAGATGTTTTGTCCATTGACCATGAGATGCCTGCATCTCCAGGTTTTGAAAACATACCTGCTTGTATTAGCAAGATGAATGTTTAACTAATATAGTAGCCAGATCTCTCTCTGATCACAGTAAATATTTGCATTGATTAGAAGGAAAAACAAAGCCTGTTTGCAAGGCTGGGAAGTTGAATTGCCTCAAGGTGCTGCTTTAATTTTTTTTTTTTCCCCTGTTTTACATATTTTTAATATTACACTTTTTTCTTCCAAAATAAGCTTTAAACCTTTCTGAATGGTTTATAGAAAAATAAGGTGTATATGTAGTGTTATGTTTTCACATTCATGTATCTCCTAAAGTTTGTGGAATTCCTTGCAGATCTGTTTTTGTATTAAATTTTCAGTCTGAAACAATTCCTCCCATTTTGTTCTCTGTAGGACTGCAATATTTGTCCAATGATGAGCTGCATCCAGCTTTTTGTTAACTGAAATGGGAAGTGACAGACTGACTACAAGAAAATGTCTGTGTCAGAGAAACAGATATTACTTCTTTTTCACAGATTACTGGATGCTGGGACACTGAAGACTCTGAGATTGCAGATGTACAAAGGTTTCATATTGATCCATGTTAGCCTAATTTGATCAGAAGAGTGGCTTCTGTATCATGTTATTTTCTTCTATAGTGTTTGATTGAGATGGTCAAACACTGAGAATATTGTGCAGGAAAAGGAGGGATTGGAAAGGAGAGACATTTGAAAAAATAATACAGATTTGTTAGATAAATTCCATTTGCATTGATTTTCACTAGGGATATATATCTTTTGATGGCAGCTGTCTTCAAAATAATAGCATAATAGATAATACTCTGCTACATAATTTTGTATTTTTATTACTTCTTTTCACTGATATTTGTAGAATAATTTAATCATTGAAGTTGGTCAGTACCTGCCCACTCAGCAAAGATATTTTTCTTTATTGTATTGTCACTGTTTTGTTTTGGCAGAATGGAAGGAAGCCACAGTTGTTATGCAAGAATATAAAGTTGGAAATTGTTTGAAGAACTACAAAATGGGTGTGCAAAAGTATCAGTCATTTCCTAGTGTTGCAGCAGCAGGTCTGGAGTGCAGGGAGTGCTCCATCCCCAGGAGCAGGGCTGTGTGTGCTCTGCAGGTGGGGTTTGGCAGGAGGTGACTTGGCACATCACAGTCCTGCTGCTGGCCCAGGAGCCCCTCCTGGAGGGTTTGTTTCCCTGCTCAGGAAAGGATGGAGCAGGGCTTGATAAATTGAGATGATCACAGTTCCAGAGGTTCCCTCATTGCATCGCTGTGCAGGCACTGGGAGCCTGGAGGAAGCAGAGTGGGATGGCAGCGCAGGGGTTCGGGGAGCAGAGGTGGCAGCGACATCTGAGTGATCTCCAGCTCCTTCCTGGAGACACACAGCTAATCAGCTCATTGAAATCCCTCTCCCAATTCTCCCAGGTTTTCCTGAAGAGGTGAGCCCTGCTCTGCCTTTCCCCAGCTTAGCAGAGAGCTTACCCTTTATCCAGTCTCTCCTTTAGGGACACACAGCTTGCCTAAGGTGAAAAAAGTCCAGTGGGATTTATCTTGCCAACCTCATGTAAAGGAAACTCATGATCTGAAAATTATGTTGTCTAAAAGTTTAATGTTAAGACATGAGAAGCCATTAGCTTGCTGTCACATTCCCTGGCAAAGGACCTGATTTTAGTACCAAACTTACTGTTGGATGTCTTCTGTCCAGTCAAATAAAAATAGCACCAAAAGCATCCATTTTGTACAAACCAAAGAAAGATTCACTGTACAGTAACATGGTAGAAACCTTAGTGAGACAGGGTAGTTATCACATGGTGTCATCACATCATTTGCAGAGCAGTTATTAGTTTTATTTTTCCTTGCAGTTATGGCTTAGGACAGGGAAAATGTGGTATATTGCTTTCTCTTTTTCTTTTTCTACTGGGGAGATTGCATGCTTTGTCAAGAGTGTGTTTGTTAGTCTCAGTGTCCTATTTATATTAAAGACATAACAGAATCCTATTGCACTATCAATTGCTTTTCATTACCCTTGTCTTTGCTTGCAAAGGTCATCACCTCACATGTAAATCAAATTTGGAAGAGAGTATTTTCTGTAGAAGCAGAATTGTAGTCTGAATTTCAAGGCAGTGCGGGCTGAGAAAGTTGATGTAACATCTTCCTGAGCTCCCTTCTAACAGATAAAGTTAATTCAGCACCTTTGTGTGGGCAGATTGCATTCTCCCCTGTCAGAGTTGCCATTGCTTTTGTTTTGTTTCACATTTGAATAATACATTTGATTACCATGGCAAATGTTGCAGCGTATGCACGCCTGACTGTAGTGCCTAATTAACTGATGATAACAAGGCAGGATTGCCCTCTTCTCTTTCATAAGCAATCATATACATGACAGTTCTTTTATCTTTCTTCAGAATTGACTTGCTCTCCTGACCCTTAAGCAGCTCCTGTTTGGTGTGTTTACCTCTGATGTCTTTGCAAGACTGTTAATTTTCTGTGGCATATCCTATCTAGTTGTAATTAACACATCGAACAGCGAAGGACTAGTTGTGCTTGCAGATGCCTAATGGAGGAAAGCTTTCTTCCAGTAATTATACAGCTTCATTTTCCTGATTTCCATTGACCTACAAGGATTTGGGGTTGGGTTTTCGTTGTTGGGTTGGGGATTTGTTTTTGATAAAAACTGCAGTGGTATAGTCCTTTTTAGGTAGAGAAAACAAACTAAAACATCAGTTTACGTACAAAAAATAGTTTACCTTCGCACATAAACTTAGGGGCAGTCACTGGTAAGTTTGGTAAAGGTCTGAATTTAACATAGTTAAATTGGAGCTAAACAGTGCTGTCATCTTGCATGTATTTAATCCTGAAGTCCAAGGCCTGTTCTTATAATTAGAAATTTCAAGAAGCACTTGACCTATTTTAAAGAAGCATTGAAGCCGCATGTACATAAAGCAAATATTTTCCACCACTGTGTCTTTAACTGAACTTAGATTTCAGATAGATGAAACCAGGATTTCTATTTACTCTTTTATAGCTAGGCTGAGAATAAAGCCATAATGAATCCAAGTTCAAAGAGAGGAAGGTAGAAGAGGAAAGGTTGGTAGTTACAGCAATAAAAACAGGGGCAAAAAGAACAGCTTTTCTGAAGGACTCAGGCTGGAATAATAATGATAGAATTGTCTAAATCGATATATCTCTTGTCAGCCTCACGTCTGATGTTTGAATCAGTCAGGCCTTTTCTGCAAGAGCTTTCCTCAGGAATATTGAATTATTTATTATTTGTATCTTTTTTCCTTCCCTTTCTGATGATTTTTTTCTTTTTTTTTTTATTTTTTTCCTAACTTAGTAAAATTTGTTTTTTATGCTGCCAGGTTCAATGTTGTCTGCTGTTTGATAAATAGCAGTAATTGGGTGTATAGCAGAAGTCATGTAAAAATGTATGACTTCAATTACATCTGGAACAATTTTTTCTTTATATTGATCTTTTTTTTTTTTTTTTTTTCCCTGTATAAGATCTGCTCTTCATAGCCTCCAGTGCTGAGTTTTTAAAGAATTACTCTATGTCCATATGTTGGCATGCACTTTTGAACCCATGCATATTTTTTTTTAAAAAAAATGGAGTGCTGTCTCGAATCAGTTCTGCCTGAGCAGTAAGTGAAAAATTAGAGTCATTCAAATAGTGAAATATTCATATTGTATTCTAGTCAGATGAAGGATTATATTACTTTAAAATTACAATGCCTACTTACAGTCCCTGTTTCTCTTGTCTCAGATAATGAAATGAGGGTTCAGGCCAATTAATGAAAACATCATTTATTAGCAATTATAATCCAGATAAAATTAAAATACATGTTTTGAAAGTCATGTGGTAAAGTTCTCTCATTTAAATCTGAAGTTGTACACCATAGTGTTTAGCTTTGTAAATATTATCAAAGGTGCCAATGTAATAGAAATGTACCAGCTGTAATTCCAAACATCAAGTCAGAATTCTCATTGCACTCCAGCTGTGATGTTTTTAAATTGTTTTTCCTCTTTATGTCAGAGCAAGAGGTGATAAATAACTTGATCCAAATGTATGATGCTGATTTATGATAAAAAGGGTGAGTGTATTTGCTCTGAAATGTCTTCCTAGGTCAGAATAAAACATGGGCTGAATTTCCTGTCTGGACTGGCCCTGGCTTGGGCTGATGGGCTGGGTGGAAATGGAGCTCAGAATTCAGGCTGGAGCAGAGTTCAAGGCTGGCAGCACTGGGGATGTGCATGGGACACTGCTGCATTCTCTTATCCGTGTTGGTTTTCATTGTGTGCATTTTTGAGGGAAATGCAGCAGAATATTGCCTTGTCCTTATTAAATACATTTTCTGTTCATTATATAAGTCTTTGCTTTGCTGCTTCATGCTTCAAACTCTTCCAAAGTGAGATTCAAAGTAAAGGGTTATATAAACAGTCATATTTATGCCATCCAGCGGTGGATCAAAGGGAATATTCCTCACAATTGTGGTTAATTTATGTCATTTGAAAATGTAATTACCTCATGATTACTGCCTGCTTTATGCAGCCCCAGTCTGTGTTTTTCAGAGCAGTCCTGGTCCAGGCTGGCAGTGGACAGGAGTGCTAAACAGGCTGTAACCCAAACCCTGCAGCTCTTCCTCTGCTCTGTGTCCTGCTGGCATTACAGGCAGAGGATAAGTGAGAGCAGAAATTGCAGATTTTGCTTCAGTAGCTGTGAGAATTCAGTGCTTTGGTAGAAATCCCCCCGTTTCGAGTGGAGTTAATTCTCAGGCTGTTAATAAGTGGCTCTTTCAGAACATGAAATTGGCAGAGAAATATCTCCTGTGTCTCTACAGGAGTTTGTTTAGGAAAACCCTAACTTTAAAATAACCTTTTAGGAGCAGCTGTGTAATGCAATTTATTTAAAGAGTGCCAATAAATGCTTGAATCATTATGTAGATGATCAGATGAAGCTGAGGTTAAATAGATAAAAAGAAGTTGGGTGGTGTTTTTTACCCAAAGTCTTGTTTAAGCCTCACTAGTCTGTTTTTTCCTGTAGCAGTTTGACAAAATTGCCTTTCCTACCAGCAGCCTGTTAGGTGCTGTGCACAGAAACAAAACCCTATTGTTTTAGAATTTCTTTCATATCATGTAGGTGTCTATGCCATACCACCCACACAGGAAAGCAAGTGAGCTGTGAAATATATTCATTGTTAGAGTACAGGGGAAATGGAGGCAAGCAATCGGCAGTAATAATGTACGACAGCAAGGGGAGGCTGCCAACATTACCTGCATTATTTCGGTTGCCTTTTTCATTATAGGTTCGGGAAATAGGCAGCAATTCGATTATGGCATGATTTGGGATGGAATTGCTTGCCGTTCACTGACCCTGTCACAAGGGGATCAAATGAGAAGTCAGCTCAAATAAAGTTTATAGTGTATTAACTGGACCAAGCATTGCCTAGCCTGGGAGCATGATTTTTCATCTTCCAGGGTTTTGTAACTGCTTCTCAGATATATTTGTACCTTAAGGCGAGGGGGGAGGGGGAGAGGGGAGGGAAGAAAAAAAAAAAAAAGAAAAAAGAAAAAAAGAAGGATTGGCTGAGATGTATAGGAATGAGCTCGTTGGCCAATAGTGAACATTCCCCTCCCCTCCCATGTGCAAATCTCGGCTCCTCTCTAGCTTGTGAGAAGCAGCATGATTAATAACACTGAGGGAACCTGCCTGTTGGATTATTAATTTTCCATCCTTTTTCCCTTCCCTTACGCATACCCCTGACGCTTTGCCTTTTTTTAAAGAAAGCTTTTCTTTTTCTCCCCCTCCCCTTTTTTTTCTTTCTTCCTTTCCCCCCCACCTTTTTTTTTTTCTTCTTTATTTTTTTATTTTTTATTTTTTTCCTTCCCATGGAGCTAACCACTAGCCACTAATACTCTCGTGGCTACCCAACCCTGCAAGGGCTTACTTCACAGTGGGGTGAGTTTGTATATTAAAACAGGGAATTCTGCAACGAAGCAGCAACAACAGAAAGGAAAAAAAAAAAAAGAAAAAAAAAAAAAAGAAAACCATCCCTGAGATGCTTGATTACAGTACAGCTGCATTTAGCTACTACTGCTAAAACTAGAGTTAATGCTGACCTAGAAGGCAAGAAATGTGTTGCAGTGTGTGCGTGTTAGTTTGGAGAGCAGCGCACTGCACGGGCAGACAAACATTGTCTCTCCTTATTCCAGCTCATTAAAACTGGCCCTTTAGAAACCCTGATTGCGTAGGGAGGGTGCAAACGGAGCCAGAGAGAATGGGGGTTAATGGTAGGTAATTGGACAAACCGCGGGGTTTTGTTGGTGATGCTCGTGGGTTGGTGTTTTGATTTTTTTTTTAATTTTTTTTGTTCATTTATTTATTTTTTTATTTGGGATTGGATGAGTTTGGTGTTTGAGGAGGGCTGTTCCCGGGGCGGGGCGGGTGCGGGAGCGCTGCCCGCAGCCCGGGGTCACTCCCGGAGCATCCCCGGAGCGGCTCCGGTCCCGCAGGCCAGCGCAGCCCCCCTGCCTCCAGCTCCCTGGGCTCCAGCACCGGGCCAAGCCTTCTGTTCTTGCAAATTCAGACAGCAGCGTCCACACCTTGCCTTTTGTTAATTCCCAGTGAAATGCCACCAATTTCTTGCGTAGAAACACGTTGCAGAATAGCCAGAACTTGGCAATTAAAGTGTTGGTAAACTGGCACCAAATAATTTTCTAAATATGTGTGTGCACACAGAGCTGGTAGTTCTGTTTGGGAGAGGAGCAGACGAGACAATGCATCAAGAAAACACTCTTCGTGTGCTTTTTGCTGAAGGTAGGATGGGGTGCTGTACTTTTTAACCTATTCAATACTTCTCAAGTGATAAGGAAAGAAGAACAGTATAGCTGTGGAGCTGTTTTGGAGTTATATAACATGCATTGCAACTGTTTTTAATTTAAACTTCTATTTTAAAAAAATAAAATGCGTATTCATAGTTTCTCTCGGGTTTTAAAAGCACTGATGCAAGAAGGACAAAAGATTTCTTGCCAAATGCCAATGTAGCATACATACAGGCATTAAGCACATTCTGTGATTGAATAATATCTCCAGTTGGAAGGGTACCATGAGAATCAATGAGTCCAAATCCCGTGTAGATATTGAAAATCCATATATGTCATGTCTTCTAGCATTTAGCTGAAAGGAATTTTTTTTATACACTTAAGACTTTCTTTTTCTTGGCAGTCTTTGCAAGTGTGTGCTATAAGGGAGTTGGTGTTACAGTCACAGTATTCAGTGTATATTGGTGTTGTTTTAATAATATTGCTCATAATTCTGAATACTGCACATAGTGCAATTTTCAGTTACTCTTTATTGGGAATACTTAGTTTTCTGTGGAAGGGCCTGGTTTGTCCCTGGAAGGTAGTTTGTAATGTTATTATGCTGTTTCCAGTTCAAGTTCGAGATGCGAGGAAGACCTGGGGGCAGAGCTTTTTTGTTTGGCTTATTTATTTATTTTCATTGCCTCTGAGATTATCGGTGGCATTAGTGGAAGGAATTGTCATTGATTGATTGCTGAGCCCTAATTGTGTTTTATCCTTTTTCTCTATATTAATGTTAGTGGCAGCAAGTCTAGATGTGCATGAACACTTTGGCTTACAGTGCAACAAAAGCACTGCAACTGCTGTGGCTTGCTCTTAGCAGAGAATCCATGATAATGCATTTTATTTCTCAAGAACTGTTTTGATTTTACTCTAACTGCTGCTTTCTATCGCTGAAACGTACTTAAACCTGAAAACAAGAACTGTGTTTGTGAGTCAGGTCTCATTCTGACATCTGCATGTGTTATATGTTTCCATCTACTCTGTGAGCAATAGCCTCATGTGCCTGGATGAAGTAATGCCTTACTGTGAGCAATGTCTTCTGTTGTACTTCTTTTGCAGCATGGTTAAATATTCCTTTATTTTGTTCTTTTTTGATGCTAAGGGATTAGGTCATGTGAAACAATAGCAGGAAAAGTAATTTTTGATTGAGCAGTCGAGCCCATCACTTTGCGCCTCAGACTACAAAGGCAGAATAAACTTTGTAATCTCTAAAATGGTAGCATTTATTGGGCATGTTGAATTTTAGACCCCTACAATTATAGATCTGTCAGGTGTTACAAAGCTAGTGCTTGTGGTTTTTATTGAATTTTATAATCTAATGGAGGGTTATGATACATAAAAAAATTGAAGTCAATATCAATAAGATTGTCTCCAAATTAAATAGCAGGTGTTTGCGTTTTTCATTTTATTTATATTTTTTTACTACAAGTAAAAATAGCTGGGAATAAAAAAATCGACAGGGAATAACTCTGTAGCAACTGCTGGGAAATACGTTCTGGGTAGAATCTCCTCCGCTGTTCATAGGTGTTGCAATAGTACGGCATTTTCTTCTCATTGTTGCTGACAGATTTCTTGTAATGCTGCCTCCAAACCATACAAGCCTCAGCTTATCTCAGCTTGCAGTCACAATGTTGACACCCATATATCATAATCTCAGTCATCTGAAGATGTACAGTGTTGGAGAAGGCAAATTCGGTATTTTTGTAGCCATCATTTATTTCATTATCTCTATCCTAAACTGTTCTATCTGTGGTAATCATACGTGTCGTGGTCAAAAGCGATTCCTTATCTCTGTAGGTCGGTGCTTATGATGTGTCCAGGCTTCTAAAGACTACTGTTAGTAATTCCTAAAGCTCTTAGAGAAGTGATTAGGGAGTCATGATTGCTCACAAATTGAGTCTTTTTTCTGCTTGACACTGATCCTGTGATAGTCTCCCCACTTAATCCTCACCAGCAATTTGCCTATAGTTGCAGCTAACAGGAGGTGATTAGAGGGGAGTTGCCCACTGCCTTTTTACTTCTGTTGTAGTGGCACGTCAGACAGAGGCTACTGAATCAAAGCTGTTTTCCTATTAACTCAACACCTCCTAATGCATTAGAGCCCCTTTTATCTAATCACAGTGTGCAGCTCCCAGCGCTATTTTAATGCGACTTGGGATTCCTTTTAAAACATCACAATGAGCATTTCTTAAAATTAGAGAACAAAAAGCGAGAAGCAGAATACCTAAAGATGAAAGCAAAACAGTGACACTAACGGGTCTCATCTTTTATCAGAGCATGCATGTAACCCCGATTAAAATTACAGACAATTGTCGCCCTGCATCAATAGACAAGCAGACTGCACTTTCTCTAAACATTACTTTAATTGCAAGCCTGGTGACAGGTAACTGATGTCATACTTTTGAAGTGATAATGGCATGCATTTACAAGTGAGAACAGCACCAGTGAAAGGGTGACAATGGAGAGTTAACTTTTCCAAGCAGTATTTACCAGAAGCAGAATATGAAAGGCCTCAGTGAAAATTCCTAAGTATTTACTGCTTATTATTTTGACCCACTTCTAAAACATCAAGGATTAGATTTGGGTTAATTATTTTATTGGTATGATACAAAATCTTCACCCTGAAAACTACATTCTCTCCTTTTGTAAGTTTTGTTCTAAAAGAAGCACTGTTTGTTACTTATTGACAGAGCTGATAATTATTTTAAATTGTTCTAAAGAAACTATAGGAATGGATTTAAAAAGAATTCTGCAGTGGCATATAATGTGAAAAATGTCCAACTGCTCTAATTTAAAGTTCCTTATCTGCTTTATATTCTTGGAGTTTAATTTGCTGATGATAAAGATGTTTCAGGCATACCTTAGCGAATATCTTTTATTTACATGCTTTAGAGCATATCATGTGGGCAAGTTATTTTAGCATGCCTTAGCAATTTGAAATGGACTGCTAAAATATAGGAAAACACACACGGATTGTGTGCTCATCCCATTGGGAGCCATCCCATCCAGCTCATCCCACTGAGAGCCACAGACACCTCAGAAATACCACCTGCAATGTCTATTAACTATCTAATTTGATCCTGCAGGACAAGGACAAACAAAACTGGGCAAAGCTTTCTGCTTTCAGGCTGTTGAGAGATAATTTCCTGTGCAGTACATAAATAAATGCATCAACCCTGGCATTGTAAAATGTGTCCATTTCTGACTGTGCCACAGGTCTGTCGTGTGTGTTGATTTGTCTTGAGACAGTTTTTCTACAAAAACAATAAACATTGCTTTGCTCTGTGGCTTTGTTTTTTGGTTTTGTTTTTTTTTTTCATTCGGTGTTGTTTGATTGGTTGGTTTTTGTTTTTTTTTTTTAGAGAGAAATACAAAGTTTGGGAAAATCTTGGTGCCAGTGTTATGTGCCTGTTTTCATTTGGCTGGCCAAAGCAGACAGGGCAGGAACAAAGCCTGAACCAGGTCACTCCAGAATTCCTGCTCCTTATTTTCCTTTCACATATTGCTGTTGTCCTGCTGGAACTGTCAGCTACACACAAAAACTTCCCCATTATGAGGTGTGCTACTCCAAAAATCCCCACCTTGTGTTAAATCCTTTGGAATGGGGTTGGATCCATGGGGGAATCCAGCATGTAACTGAATTCTGTTACAGAACCCATTTTGCAGGAAACATTTTGTTGAGGAACCCTGTTATTCTGGGTTGTTACATTTTGTCTTCCATTGTACATTGTGTTTCTCATTTTTAATATGGCTGCAAAAAATGTTTTCCATAATTTTTTATAAGGGAGTCAAGTAATTTAATACTTATCATTTGTCTTTTCTTGGAAATGGAAGATATGAATGGACTGTTTTTCTCTTGTATACTCATTTATGATTTTCCTTTATGTGGCAAATAATGCACATTAAAAAATCACTAATTCTATTATATAGAAGCTGATGAGCTTCTGATATTATAAAACCATAAGCAAAACAATAATAATAATAAGAATAAAGGCCTCTCAGAGCTAGTTCTGGATTGGGTTTCATGCTTTTTTGGATGTTCTGGATGCAGAACCATAGAAAATGTCTATAATCTCTTTGCAAGACACATCACTGAGGACTGGCAGGGCACCTCTCTTCCAGACCTGTAGGACTGCTGAATGTCCAGGTCTCTAAAGTCTGTTTTGTTTATTTAAGTAGTTAGTGTGCTTTAGTTGTAGGGTGAAATGCTTTCAATTCATTATTTTTAGGGACACTGAAAAATAAGTTTTGTTTGTTGTTGTTCTGTGCCATTTTGTAGAAGATGGAGCCTCTGATTTTTCTGAAGTGCTGGAATTTTAGATTTGCAGAGTTTTACGGGTGAAAACTATTTGAGGTCATTAGCTAGTGACTGTGATGGGGAAAACATGATTTTTATATTTTTTAAACTTAAAGACTTATCTAAAAGGTAGATTTCAATGTAATATCAACAGACTGTGTAACTTTGTTCAACTTCTTTCCATCTTTTCTTTTTTTAGAAGGCTTGAGATAATGGACAGTTGTGGCAGAGAAGTAGAGCAGTGTTTAATTTGTGATTGCAGGCTAGAAATGTGCAAGATATGGAAGGGTACAAAATTGCTGCCCTGAAGGAGCAGGACTGATAATGATGGGTGGAAGTGAAAAAAAACTATTGTGAGATGGATGAAATCTGAATGTATTCAGATTTCATTATATTAAGAGCTTCCAGTTTTCCCAAAGATTAATTATAAAATTGGCCATTGCAGGATTTTGTTCTTTCATCCTCAGAGCCCTACCTTGAGTCCTACCAATGCCCTGCTCCAGTCTCAGCCCCCTGAGCTGTGGCACTGTGTGCAGACCCTTTGCCTTCTCTTGCAGGGAATCCTGTGAGCACCCTGGGCTTCTGCTTCCTTCAGGGTGCAGCTCCTTGCTGTTTAAATACCATGGGGATGTCCTGCTTTCAAAGTCTGTGGTTTTAGAATAAAAAGGAGAAAACTGATATATGAGAGGGGTTTGGGGAAAGTCTGCTTTGGTGATTTGCACAGCAAAGAATTGGGTTTGGTCTCTAAGAGGAAAATTGAATTGCATTGTAGTGAAGCATGGTGTGTTACACAGACATGGAACATCAAACACCTTTGGTGTTTCTTGTGTTCCTTTCTCTTTGGAGGTCAGGTTTCAGTGTGTCTGAGGAGACCTGCTTGGCAGGTTGTTGTAGATTGTCATTTCTGAGAAAAGGCTTTTAAAAGCTGCAGTGCAGTGAGCAGTGGTTGGGACCCAGCCTGGCCTTGAGTGAAGCCAGGGCTGTAATGTCCATGCTGCCACAGTTTTAGGGTGGGCAGGCAGGTCAGATCATATCCCAGTGACTCCACAGCTGACACGACTGAGCCACCAAGGCTGGTATTTGGACTGCTCTTGTGGTACTTTAATAATAAACTCCTAAAGAGCTTCCACTTTTTTTGAGCATGTATTAACAATTTTAACCCCAAAGCATTTCTAGCAGTTCAGCTGTCTGCACCCTGCAGAGGACAATCAGTACAAGGCTGATAGACTATTCTTCTGTACCTCCATGACTCTCTGGGCTGCTTCTGCTGCAGAGTGCAGAGATGTGGCTCCATCCTCACCCAGCTCCCCAGGGAAATCAGGGTACACCCAAGCAGGGAACCTGTGTGAGGGTTGGTGCTGCTGCTCCTCATTGCACCAAGGCAGGAAACTCCTCTGGGGGCAGCTGTGCAATTTGCTGTGGGTTAATTGAGCCAGAGCCAGGTCCCCAGCCTGTTCACCCCTGTTCCTGTGCAGTCCCCAGCCTGTTCACCCTGTTCCTGTGCAGTCCCTAGCCTGTTCACCCTGTTCCTGTGCAGTCCCCAGCCTGTTCACCCCTGTTCCTGTGCAGTCCCCAGCCTGTTCACCCTGTTCCTGTGCAGATCTGGGGGTGCCTGTGACAGGGCCCTGCAGGGGACAGGAGCAACTGCAGGACTGCCATCACTTTTGGGAACAGCCCTTCCTGTGAGCTCAACACTGAGCCATGGCAATGGTAGAGACAGGAAAGAAGAAAAAGAAGAAAAAATAAAAAGTAACTGGGTATATTCAAGAATGTTTTTATGTTCCCTCTGACCATACAGAATATTTAAATCGGCTCGTTTATTTATATTCAAATCAGGACAGCTCAGACCTGCATTTGGAGCTTCACATGTCCTGTATAGGACATTGTGAGTCCTTTCTTAATTCAACAGCAAATATGATGTGTTTGGACAGTGGCTGATGCTATGGAAATGGAGTCTCAACCTTGAAGATTTTTTATCTAGCTGTTAGCATGAGAATTGTTTATAGGAGAATGCATTACAGCTTTCTTTTTAAATGTCTGAAGTTGTTTCTTTGTTGTGTTTTCTTTTTTCCTCAATAACATTAAAGTTTGCTTTTTTTTTTTTTTCATTTGTCATGTCAGAATGCAGAATTTGGTCCATTACTTAATTATTTTTATTTCTGAAATTATCTATGGTTAGCTTGCAGAAGTTGATATATAAAAAAAAAAATAAAAATCCTATGTAAGCAAGCAGTACTGACAGTCTAAAGCACAAGTTATTCTCATGATTGATTGACTCCAGAACATTATTCAGATTCATAACAAAATTCTACAGAGTGTCAAGGATATTTTTCTTACTTGAATTTTATGATATAGGTTTAAAACTACATAGAATTTATGCCTTTTTTTTTGTTGTCAATTCTTTGGTCAATGATTGTTGCTCAGGAGCAAAGGCCAAGCTATAAGTACATGAGAGATAATGTGCCTTTTGCTAAGGTTTTGTCTCAGTCCTCTGCAGAGAGGTGTTGATGTAAATTATATGGTGGAATATCTGTGCTACATCTGGATTTTTTTCTTTTAAAATGTGTAACTCTTTTATCAACTTCAGCCCCTCTGCTCTTTGCAAAGTTATTTCTGTAAAAGCATCTGACTGCTTTTATAGCCTTTTCCCATATATGTGAGACACAGAATTCACAAATAGCAAACTTGTCCTGACAATCCCATTTTACCTTTTCCCTGACAGGCAGACACATGACATGTTGGCTCTTTGGTGTTTTAAGGAGAGGGGGGAAACATATATTTACTAAAATAAAAAGTTCCGAACACACTGTATTGTTAAGGAGGGATTACCTTTGGAAAAACTGGTTTAAAGACCCAAAAAGTTTGTACAGTCAGCATGGCTCTGCTAATAATTCTGTTCCCAGAGACATCAGGATCTCAATTTCCTCTCAGCAGTGAGTCTATTTCCTCACAGCAATAGAAAACACCAGATTGTACTGGGATATCCAAGTGGAAGATAATCACCTCTGAAAATGCTTGTCTTGTCTATAATACCTTGGAAAAGTGACTTGGTTACACTGATTCCAATATTATATATATACTTCTTTCTGTGGAGGAGTAAAAGGTTCTGGTTAGCTCCCATTTGCATCAGTTTTGGTCCTTTCCTGAGATTTTTTTTAATGGTAATGATTTAGGTTGTGGTAGCTTTTAGAGATTCAAGTGTGAAAGCTACAGGGAAAGATTATTCTGCCTCATCTTTTGAGGGTTAACTAAAGATGGCAGGTCTTTGGGGGTGTCATTTGGACAACTGTAAGACTGATAGAGTTTTTGCTTCTGTGATGGGTTTGATAGCAGTGTCTTGAATATTCAGCCCCAAGAGAAATGTGTTGGTCTAAAGCAAAATAGATTTGGTTTGCAAACAGACCCAGTACAGTCTTTGCAGAACTGGTGTGACACGTGCCCAATGGACTCTATTTCAAGTAAAGGAGCAGTCATGTTTATCATTTTCTGTTCCTCGGTGTTTCCACCCTGGACCTACAGGATTATCAATGTAATATGTTGTAGAAGTGTTAAAATGGGCAATGAAGCGAGGATGTGCAGCTCAGAAAAAAACCAAAAAACCAGAAACCAAAACCTTTTATTAGATCTGTGCAGTGTGTTAGGAGGAGACTCGTGGCTGTCTGCCATCCCCAGTGCTCCTGGTAGCTGGCAAAAGAGCGACTCTCGGGGGGCTGTGGGGGAACCCCCAGGAGGTTGTGTGGCTCAGGAGTGAGTGTACCTGAACACAAACAGCTCATTCCATTCCTGTGCTGGTACCACCACTCTGCTTTTTCTGAATCATAAACCATAAATCCACTGTGGAGGCACAGCAACGGAGCCCTCTGCTCCCGGCTGCTCCGCTGTGTGCTTTTCATCAGGTCCTTCCAACATTCCAGAACTTCAGATCAAACCAAGAAGGGTTACTGAATGCATAGAACACTTGCTCATCTTGGGACATCTGCAAGCTGAGGCTAGAAAGTTCTTTTTGAGGAATATCATAGGGTTTTGTTTTCTTTCCAGTTTCTTTGCCAATTTCACAAAGCCTTGTTATGGATGAAAAAGATGAGGAACTCACACACAAAGCCAGGAATTTATTATTAATGTAATTGAGATCTGAAGCCTTGTCAAAGAGTTATTAATAGTATAGTTTTAATTTTTACAAAAAGGATAACAAGCTATTATGGAACGAGTCTCCAGGATAATAAAGCAGTCAAAACTGATGCCTGAGTAATTGATGCCCTCCATTCCTGCAAATGGGGACATATAAATGCTTTTTTTTTGTTGACACCTCACAGGATTGTGTCAGCAAGTCTAGATTTTTCAGAGAAATGAAAGGAACTTGGAGACATTGTTGTCACAGCACTATGCAGGATTCTGTGATAGTGCTCCCTGTCATTTCATGGAGAGGTCATGCTGTAAATGCCTTCTGGAACTCAGTTCTGCCTGGTGCTCTCTTTTATCCTGCAGCACTTCAATCTGACCACTGTCAGTATTGAAACTGTGCATATTTTTAAGCACATACCTCTCCAGTGTGGAAACTTCAGAGTTGCCTTTTCCTTCAGTTTTTCCTCCTCTTGCATCGTTTCCATGCCTAATGGAATCATACCAGGTTTTAGTCCTTTAATCCCCTTTTTGTTTTTCTCGTCATTTCACAACATTATTGTTGATTCTTTCTGCACAGAAATAGGAAGTTTGCAGTGTTCAGAGTTGCCTGTTGCATAAAGTCATGGAAGAAATAATCTGTATTATCACATGCCTTATTTATATTTCATCATAACTGCTTTTTCTGGGCTGAGCTTTGACAGAAAATGAAAAGGTCTTTCCTGTTCTAGGGAAGCATTACTTAATAATGTATAGAATTTGGAATGGACTTATGCTACGAGTTCTGTGACTCGACAGCCTTGATTTCTGTTGTTCCCAGAATTTGGGTTGCAGTTAATTTCCATTAAACAGCCAGAAGTGCCTGGGAGTTGATGCAAAGCAAAACTGCATTATCTCAGCTGTCTGTTCATTATGGGAAGGCAAGGAAATACTAAAAGTAATAAGTAGCCATGGTGTCTGATTTGCCAAAGGAGATGTATAATTTGCTTTGTGTGTGAGTATTTGAATTTTTCAAGTTCATGGGTTTGGAAAGCACCTCAACACAGACTATCCAGAAGTTTGATTATCTTATTCTGCTAGGTTAAATTACTGAGCAGCTTCTTCAAAGATGCTGTTCTGTGTTTGAATAAATATAATGTGCAAAAATGTAAAAATTGCTCCTGGTATGATACCCAAATGGGATACAGTGGCTTTCTGGTGTCATATTTTGAGAAGTTATTTAAAGACACACAAAAGGACGCTGTCACTCTGTGATTAATGTTAAAAATTGTTGATGCTGCGTGAAGTGTGTTTTTTCTAATTAGAGGGAAGCTGTAGAGTACCATTTCCATAATCAACATGGGAACAGAAACTCAGCAAAATTTCATGTCTTAGCAGTGAAACTGCTCTTCAGCAACATAAAAATGGCTTTTATAACATAAAGGCTGTAATTAGAAAAAGTCAAATCAGTTGGAAACGATTAAGCCAGAACAGGCTAAGCTGCCTTCTAAATATTTGTCTGGAGATTAGCCCCACTCTTACAGCCCCTGAGAAGCATCTTTGATTTACTTACAATGCTTGACGTGGCAAAGATAATCCTGCAGAAGGAAAATGAACACAAATTTAGATGTGCTGTTTGGCTCTCTTTGTTGATTTGACAGGAGGCAGCATATTGGAAGTGATGTTGGAGACATGAGCATAGGGTCACATTAGACAAATAGCTTAACACCCTCCCACCTCCCCCCTCCCTGAGCATCATTTAAATTTCTTTAAAAAACCTCCTCATTCTTTGAAGCTTTTAGGATGCACTTTAGAAGTCCACGTGGAATAATTTTCCACGTGTCTGTGAGACAGTTGATGTGAGTCTCATTGTGTTTAAAATTATAGTCCTGAGATGGAACTTTCTGCTTGTTGCTTGTCTGACATCAGCTATTAAAATGCAAGTAAAGCTTGGCAGGTATAAATTTGAAGAAGAAAAGAAATTATGTAAGAATATGGGGATTGTTAATATGAATCAGCTAGTTGTGGAGGAATGGTGGTTTACCCTGTAGAAGAGTTCTGCTGGAAAAAAACAAATAAACAATCCAGGCTTTGGGTGGTCAGTTCCTTACCTTGGGTTGGCAAACACAGACTGGCCATTGCATTGGCTTGCAGATCTAATGGCGTGAGCAGAAATTAACTGTTATAAAAGCCAGCCTGTATTTTGGGATGATGATGATGGTCTGCCACGTTATTGTTAACCCTTGATTGCACGAGGTGTAACAGCACAGAATGGTGAAAATTGCCAGGCACGTAGAGCTGAAGGATTTGGTGTGAGTTTGGAATGTTAGTCATCTTCTCGGCCTAGATCAAGTTTATCCTTTCTGTAGTTTTCCTTTCATTTATAATCTCCACAGCTTCCCAAACTTTTTGTTTAGCTGGTGAAAATATAATCAGTGCAATATATTCTCTTACTGAATTTTAAACAAGACCATTAAAACTCCTTTAACGTGCTAAAGTAAGCTTCAGAGAGGGTTTCCATTTCATCTTTAGTGAGCTGAGGCTGTAGCACTCTTTCCCTTTGCGCCACAGTGAGAGGCTGTCAATAATTCAATAGCCATGGCCTTGATGGGCCAAGGCCTAACTTAGACTTTAAACAGAGCCAAGCAGCTCGTCAAAGTGTGATGTGCTGTCAATGCCTGACTGATCTATACTGCATGAATTCTCCCTCAGCTCTTGATGTATCCCTGGGAATAAAAAGAAAGCAATTTTAGAAGTAGACCTAGTGTGAAACACCTGTTTGTTTGGAATTTGTAATGAGGGAAAGTTGTGTTAGTAATGAAGCTCAATGAAGTCATTGCATTTTTGCTTAGAGGACCCACACTAAATTCGTCTCTAATGGCATTGGTGTGTTTTCACTTCTGTCAGGAAAAGAAGTCACAGTATTTGTAAATATGTTAGTGCCTTAGAGCAAGTTCATTTGAGCAAGACTTAATAACTGCTGACAAGTAATCCAAATGCTTAATCCAAATTACCTATTTGCATCTTTCAGTTTTATTGATCTTATGCTATTAACACTCAGTATTTCAGTAATGAAACCTTTTCAGAGCTATTTGTTTCTGGATTTTCCCCCACACAGTAAGTGACATATATGATGTATTCACATCCTTTCTAAGTGCTCTACATTGAAGTTGCTTGTATTTTATGCTTTACTTGGATTCTGAGAAATTACTTGTTTTTCTAAGAAAAGAGTTTAGGAAAAAAGTAGAGATAATGTGGTAATGAGTTGTATTCCACCCCTCTCACACTTTATAGCTAAATTTAAAAGCAGAATTATATCTAAGGTGGCTTTGAAAAGCTGTTAGAAAGATTAAATAAAGTTTTACAATATTTGTCTAAGAATCAAAAAGCTAGTGTTATTAAATGTATATTCATTTATATTTCAAAGCATTTGTATTTCAGTTGTGCTGCTAAGCCGCTTTTTTGATAAATTTTATTGGTTTTTAGAGGACAAAAGTAAGATTGTTATTCTCACTTTAAATGCATTTGTATTGCCACTGTCTTCTTTAGAAATTCATGTCTTATGAAGTTTCCATATCTGCAGTAGGTTTTATGAGACATGCAAGTTCTCAGCCTTCAGGTACTTTTATAATGGAGACACAAGAGAATGATAGAAAAATAAGCATGGCCCTTTTAATGTTTTAAAAATGCTGAAAACTTGTGTAATGGATTAGATAAAGTGGGGTGAGGTTTCTTTTTTTTTGGTAAATCTTGTTATATGCTTTAATTTTAAATATCTTGCTCCCTAAGTTCTCATTTTTCAGAAAAGTCGATTTTGTTACTTGGTTTGCATTAACGGTGTTGCAGCTTGCATCCTTTGCACAGTGAAGCAGGGGAAACTGTACAAAATATGGTTAATAATGTTTCTAACTAAGGCTTTATTTTAATGTGTGGGTGCCTCTTACTCAAGCATGTAAATGAACAGAAGCCCCCGCTGCAGACTGCTGAATGGAGAAAAAGCCACTTTTTCCCTAAAAAAGCAATCAAAAAGGGGAACTGAGCTTTCCTCTTTTCCAAGCTGCTCCTTAAACTACCCATTAAATGGTTCTACTGCATTTTGGTGGGAAGTGAGGCTGATTTGCTTAACTCAGAGCAGAGGATTGTGTGCAGGGGGGTTGATCTGTGCCAGGGATGGTGTTGATGCCGTGTGTAGAGCAGCCAGGGAATGGCCTCTGCATGAAACAAGCTTCACACCCCATCAATTCACCTGCGTGTCTCCAGGTGCTGTGTGCTCATGGCACTGGACAATGTGCAGACTGGTTATATCGGTGCAACAGTTTTCATGGCAATCATCTTTTTGTTAGGAAAAAATTGTGCACGTCAGACTTTATAGCCTTTGACAGTTTTGGCCTGTGATCTTCCAAATAATTAATTTTTCCAGATTAAGTAAATACTTTGACTCTGGCTGTGTAGTTGGACAGAACTAAGGAAAGTAAAATAGTCCATTTTTTAATTTATTTTGACTTTGAGAAATGCTGTAGGCTTTGATGATGTGTTGCCTTGGGTGATGGGCTGAAGACTGTCAATGAGATTGTTACACACCATCATAAGCTGAGCACAGAATGAACTTGGCAAGAATAAGAAAGTATCCTGTTTGTAGTGGTGTGTATAAAGTGCAGGCAAGGTGAGAAAGCATTATTGAATATTAGCACACTTACAAGAATGTAAATTAAAACCACTCATCTGGGATTGCAGTGGAATGAGGGGCTGCTTCTCTCAGACTGTTGGTTACATTCTTGGCTTTTCTGCTTAGCTGGGCACGTAGAATTTGGTTGGTTTTCAGAATTGATCTGTAGAATAGTTGGAACATACTTGCCATGCAGGCAGTTCTTTGCTCCCCCAAACTGAGTCAGACACTCCTCAGAAGCCTAATGCATTATCTGTGTCTGAACAGTTATACCATGCACATGGCAGCAGCTTCTGCTGGAATTAACATCTTATAGGACCATTTCTAGCAAGTGACATTGGGGGCTGTATCTCCAGGAGTTTTCCTTCTCCTGCTGCACAAATTGGCCTGTGCAGGACCCACCAAATTTTGTCATCACTGGTCTCGAGGGCTGGAAATCCACTCCTGGCAGACCTTTGCAGTTCTCTTTGTGTGTGACAGAAGTCAGGAACCTCATGTAATCACCTCAGGATCACCAGTCTTCAGAACTGTGGATAAACATGATTTTCAAGTTCTGTTGTATTTGAAACTGGGCCACTTATTACCATAACTAAATGTAGGTATCTAATTCAGAAGATATTAGCGAGGATTCCCAGGTGGTGCTCATGACAAAAGCAACTTTTGCAAAGGACAGAAAAGGTGAACAACCTCCAACTCCCTGACTTTATCTAAACAATGCTTATTATTAAGGAGAAATGAAATATTTTGATTTTTTCTTTTTTTTCTTTCCTTTTTTCCTTATTAAAAAAAAAATAAAAAATTCTTGCCTATTTTAGCTACTAAAAGGTGCTAAAACCACCAAATGAAATACCAAATGCACTCTCATGTGACTGAATCCTAGGGCGTGGGTATCTGCTACTGTTAGCTCTGCACATCTTGATTTCTCTTTGGATTTTAGTTTGTGTTTGATAGTAATTCACAGTTCCTTTTGCTAATGTACTCAGAAGAGAATCCTCTGGGTTTCCTGATGCTGCCTTTCCACACAGAACCATCTAAGCCCTACAAATGAACAGAACTCTCTTAGCTTTGGAGTACAGAAGGAGCTGCATTTGGTGCAGCATGAGTTTGGAAACAGCCTTATTGTACCAGATCATTAGAAGCTCTGTATCTGGGAAGCACAAGGAGCTGGAATGGCTAGGTGAAAGTGAATAAAAATGAGGAGACTTGCAAACTGCTTTTGCTCCAGGGCTGGTTTTAATGAGCTTGTCCCTAATGAGTTGTCCCTGCAACTAGCTTCAGGCCTAAACAGATGAGGCAGGGGTTCTGCTAAATTTTTGATGGGATTTGCACTGGTTTTATGAGAAAGCAAGCAGTAGAGAGTGCAAAGTTGTGTCATGAATCTTTTACGAGAGTGGATTGTTGTCCGTCTTGTCAATAGGGATTGTAAGGCTTGATTGCTAATAGAAGACATGCCACATGCTGGTTGTACTGACAAACCTGGATAAATGAGCAAGTGTGTGTGGCAGGGGAAGGGCTGCTTTGGCAGGAGCAGGGATTTGATGACCAGTTGGTGATGCTTTCTCAGAGTTCCTCTCACCTGTTAGAGCTCGGTGAAGGGTGGTGGCTGCAGCCAGGTGTGGGCACAGGCGGGCTCACAGGGACCACGCTGTGCTTGTTCTAATGCACAGATGGATTAAAAAATGCATTCAGCATTTGAGGTTTCTGTGTTCTAAGGCTTGTCTTGCTAATCTAAACATGGATATCTCATTGTGTTCTTTTAGCAGTTTGCTGGCTCTGGAAGTAAAATACAACTTTTTTTGACCTTCTCACCAATCAGAGAGATCCTTTAGATATTTCCATTATGTCTGTTATTACTATCAAGTATTTCTTAGGTTTGACTTATCCAACAATATTGTCCAAGCAGCTTAGGTGGTTACAAAAATGTGGTTTAACCTTCTTTACTGAATTTCACATCATCTTTTGACACTCAGGCTACAGTGTGAAAGTTTCACTGGTTGAAAGTTTTGTTTCCACTCTATAAACGTTATCTGGCAAGGGTAGGAAAAACATAACTTCTTTGAAAAGTGGTGTTTCTAAGGTCAATTAACATCTTACATTGTTCCTCAAGTGCAATTTGACTTCTTGCCTTTCTTTAAAATTACGTGATGGAAGGAAGATAAATGCATACTGTTGGGGTTTTGCAAAGTTAAACTAAAAAATAGGGAAGAAAAATTAAAATAATTAACTAAGATATAGTTCTTTTAAAATTATGTTACTCCATAAAGTTAAGCAGCTGATTAATAATTGCATTACAATTTTCTCATTTTTTATAAGTATAAATAGCAGAAATGCATTCACCAGGTAATTCAAAGATTATCCTCTTCAACAGATATTCATGTCTCCATGGTATTTAGATGAAATGCAAAGTCATGGTAAATGAGGCCAAGATTTAATATGCCATGTACAATGTTTTCTTTTCCTGTATTTTAATTTCATCCTCTCTATTTTTGCCTGCTGCTGCTTCTTATTTCTCCCATGCACACATTGCCTGACTGCAGAGAATGGCTAAAATGGCTTGTGAGTAGTGGGGAAGATTTCAGAATGTGGTAACACAAATGTGTGCAGCATTACAGGAGAGAAAACAAGTCAATATGCCTGTAAAGGCTGTTCTTAACTAAAGCCAACTTTCCTAGGTGTAGATATTGTGTGGACACTGTCAGTGTGGGTAAAGTGACCTCCTTAGAAGACATCTGGTGTGGCATCAACTAGAAATGACGGATCTGTGAATCAAATGAGATCATGAGCATCTGAATCAAAGTTTCAAATTATTTCATTCCAGTTTTAGCAATGTTTTGCATTTGCTTTGTGTAATACCAGAGCACTCCAGAATTTTTCATATCAAGGTGAACTTTGTTTCATGAACTATGTATAAAGAGTAGCAGTATTTCACTGTAGGGTTTTGGTAAATGGTGTATGACTTCTGCTCTCACCATTGCATTTCAGAGCTAAGTCAAATTCAAGAATTCCAAACCTATTTTTTCCACTATTAGAACAGGTCACATCATACTGCTTAACTGTTCTTCCTCAGCTATCCTGAGTACTTTGCAAGTCTTCAACCTATTTTATCACTGCTCTTCCCTCCTTGCCTCCTGCTGTGTCTGCATTTGTTTTTCTTACAGCTAGAAATTAGACCAAGCAATTTCTGCTGAATTTGTCACAGATACACAGTTCTATAAAGAGAAACAGAATTTAGGAGACGTGTAAGAAATGCTATTTTATTGATTCAGATGGATACTATAACTGCTTTGACTGAAGAGAAAGTCTGCCCTTCATTTTAAAATTGAGAATTTCACCTCTGTCTCCAAATCAATGCTTGAAAAGCTTCATGGGAATGAAGTTTTCTTGAATTTTCTCTGGCCCAAAAGCAAAAGAGCAGAGAGGGAGAGGTGTCATCACGGAAGCATTTAACACTCTTCAAAGACACAGGGAAATTCTTCTGGATAAAAGAAAAACATGAAGCCAGGTTTTCTGCTGGTCAGGTCATTTCTGAAAAAGACTAAAATGATCAGCTTCTGTTGCTAATTTTGATTAATGTGGTTTTTCTCAGTGGTTTCAAGCGCTGCTCTCAGCCAGCCCAAAGAGAAGGATCACAAGCATTCCCACATTCTCTGGGGAGCACAATGTCAGCTGCTCTGAAGGACAGACTGGAGCCACACTTGAAGGGAAAATAATCCTTCATTCCTGCTAGACCTGCTTTTGGAGGGGCTGGTTAAAGAAGAGAAGCAGCTTTGATTGTCTGTGCGTTTCAGTTGCGTTGTTTTGTTTTGTTGCTCAGTTTCACATCCTTGGATTCCTAATCGGCGCATCAGAGGTTTCCCCCGCCTTCAGCTGCGCCTTTGAGTGCTCAGCAGGCAAGTTTCCATCCCTGACTGGGCTGGGAGCTTCCTGAGGGTTTGTGTATTTCCTGGGAGATCCGTGGGCATCACTTTGGGGCAGGTGTGTGCTGGTTTCCCCTTCCAGGATCTGGGCTCCCATCAGGAAGGATGTGTGTGAAGGTTTTATCTCTGGTGAGCTGGGCTGCACCTGCTCATCCTCAGCAGCAAAACCAAGTCCTCTTGTCTCACTTGGCAATTTTTATAAGGTCACATTCTCAGAAGAGCTGATGATTGGCTTTTAAAAAGTTGACTTTTTGCAGGGCCTCAACAAAAGTGAGAAACTAAGCCGTGTTTTTAAATTTGGCCTTTATTTTGAGGCTGAATGTGTGCATTTTCTCATTCCCAGCTAAGACACAAGTGAGATTTACAAATTGTTTTCTTCAGTCACGTGAGATTTTTGTGTTTGTTTTCCTGCCTGTGCCTTGTGAGAAATGACCAGTCTTTGCCTTCTCCTGTTCTGTCCTGAGATGTGGTTGTCATCAGGACAGTAGCAAAATCTAGTGCTTCACTTGTAGTTCAGACCATTTTAGTATAGACCTAAATTAATTTTAATGATAGAAATAAGCCTTTCACTTAGTTATTGCACTGTTTCATTTAGATGTGCAACCTGAGGCATCATTTTTCTCTCTAAGCACCAAGTGAACTTAGGTTTGGTTTTATTTTTGATGAAGTTTCTTTTCAATCTGCAGGAAAAAACTTATCATTGCCACATCAATTTATGGGCTGGAATAATTGCAGTACATTCCTTCTTTTTATCCCTTACTGCAGTAATTTTGTAACTGTTGGCCTTTTAAGTACACAAGAAGGTTTCCTCTGTTCTCCTCATAGGGACAGGGTTTACGAATAGGTAAAGCAGGTACTTTCTTAGAAACATATTAATTTATTTTTTTTATGGCTTATGCAAATGTTAAATGCCCATAGTTTCACAGTAGTTTTTAATATATCAGTCATCTTTCATTCATATATATTTTCCCTCAATTTTATTGTCTTTTAAATACTGACTACCTAGAGGATTTTCCTTAAAATTAATTTTACAGGTGTATGCTAGGTTGTGCTCTAGCCTGTGTTAAATGTAAAGCAGTATAACTTCGGTGAAGTCATGGAAGATTCATGTCACGTGTCAAGATTTTCGTGCTGTAGATTTCTATTTGTTTAAAACTGCTCCTGACAAACTCTTGGACTTGGCAGCACAGAAGCATTTTTTGTGTGTCTGGCAGGCTGTCCTGGAGAGAGTTGTTCTGCAGAGCAGCCTGGTTCAGTGCTCTCCCAGCGCCTCTTCCCCCCATCCCATCCCACCACGGCTGCCAGCCCTCCTCCTGGGATGTGTACAGAGGAACTGGAAATGCAGGTGCTTTTAAATGTCTGAGGGTGTGCATAGGTGTGACCAGCCTTCTTCAGAGGTGTCAGAGCTGGTCCATGCCCTGGGTGGTCTGAGGGAAGAGCAAAGGTGAACCCGAGCAGCCTGGCTGTCCCCTGGTGGCTGCTCTTTCCAGCAGTGTTCCTTGGAAAGTGGCCCTTTTGTGAGGCACCAGGGCTGTCAAATAACTCAGCTCTTGGAATAACAGTAAAAATGGACGTCGTGGAACTGATGATGAAATTAGGTTTATTAACTTTGTTAGCTAATTTTGCTTTCTTGCCTGGGAGCAGGCTCAGTGAGCATTACAGTGCCCCAGCACAGCCTGTACCAAACCCTGGTCTCCTGCAGCCGAGCCCACTGGCCAGCCTCCTCCTCACCTCCCAATTCCCTAATCTAATCTAGCTCCCTGGGCTTTATGGGGGTTCATTTAGGCAGCAGAAGCTGTGCTAGAATTGTTACATGTGCCAGCAGCAATTTGTACCATCTGGGTACGGAAAAGAGAGGTTAGTACTACCACAGAGAAAGATCTTTATTCTATTACTAAGCCAATATAATTCAAGAGTGGCTGCAGAGCAATTGGAAACTGAGAAATGGGCAGCTCTGTAGTTCTAGTGAAATGTCAAAGTATAATGAAACAAGGGAAACGTACTGCTTTGTGGTGTGAGCCAAGTTACAAGCAGGTGGCAGCAGTAAATATGTATATAAATAACAATATGGATGAAATGTCAAGGTTTCCAGCTGGCTTTGTAAAGGCGTTTCAGGAATATTATGCTTAAAATAACAGCGCAGTGTGACCACTCAATACAAATGTGTATCATTTCAAAATGCATATATTTATATTAAGGCCTTAGGTATCCTCAGGTTTTATCATGTTTAAAATTTTGTCAAAAATCTGGTCAAAAACAGGTTTGGGAAACCCCAAACCACACTGTTGTTTTATGGGAGACTTGCTTCCATCTGACACCTTGTCACTTCACATAATGAAACCTGCAGCGTTTCTAGCTGTGCTATTACAAATGAGTGTAGGCTAAGACAAGGTGTGTACAATGTTACTGAGAGCTGTATGTGCCAAGCCCCTCAATTTACATGGGATGAAAAATGCACTCAGGACCTTTGCTGGCTGGGACAGGACAGAAATTCACACACAGAGACCTTTCAAACTGAGAGCAAAGAGCTGTCAGTGCCTTCTTTAGGACACTAGAGCTCTACCTTCTGCTATCAGGTCAATGATTTTATCAGCTTTGAGGAAAGAAGTTCTCTACAATCAACATTATAAAAGTTTCACAATAGTGAGCATCAAAGAAAAAGAAGAAAAAGCATTCTAAAATAGGGTTTTTTTATTTTTTTTTTTTTATTTAACATGTGGCTGTTCATACCACCTTCTTTGAAAGAGCTCTGACATGTTTCAACTCAAGTATTCCTAGTTAAGTTACAAGCAAGTCACATATTGATTGGAAAAGTAGATACTGACAGTGACCTCTTAACAAAGCCTCTAAAACCAAATACATTAACAGCTGTTAAACAGCACCTGCATTTTATGTGCTGTGTTGGTCCTTTAGAGAGCAGCACTAGCATTGCTTTGGGCTCCATCCCATGTCCTGAAGATCAAGGAACTTCGTTTACATTCCAGCATCTTATAAATATGAGATGAACACAAGTTAAATTGTTTTCAACACAGTGATGTTATAGGAATAATTTAGATTTATGTCAAGGACTAGGACATTATTCTCCAGCACTGTTGCCTTTATTAGTTTAAATACTTTTAAAAGACAAGTAAGGAAATCATGAAGTCCTTGAACTTAGAGCTAGAGACTACCAGTCCACGAACAGGAATTAGTACAGTAGCTGATAAATTACAGATTGGGATTCTCAAAATAATCTTAAACTGGTTATTGAGTTTTTGTAACTAAAGCAGATCTCCTTATAATTCAGAGTCACTTAAGCACATCTGTTCCATTGATGTATCACTAGTTTTATGGACCTGGATTAATTCCAGAGTAAACAGTGAGCACTCTGCTGAAAGGCTGTAAACACAGACACAAGTCATTCATCTAGAAATCCCCAAGCATAATTTGCCAACGGGCTAAGTGCCTCAAGTATTTTACCCTTTTTGATGTAGCAAGATGCTCCTGCTCTGCATTCTGTACTGCTGAGGGTGACAGGGGAGAGAGTGGTGGCAAGGTTTTCTCCTTTCATTACTTACGGTTAAATCTGCCTCCCTCTAGTTTTGGAGTGCTCACAGTTCTGAAGTTGTTCCAGGAGTTTATGAAGTGTTAGGAATCTGCAATTTTCCAAAATCAAAGTCATCCAAATAACCAATGAGGTACAGTTTTTCTGAAACTAAGTACCATACTTCTAAACTCCTCTTCCAAGTTAAATGCAAGTGCCTAGATTGGAAGGATCATGTGGCCTAAAGCCATCAATTGCATATGAGCTATCTTTAACCTAATTTTAGTCTCTTTTTAGCTATCTTGAAATCTTAGAACAATTTGGGTTGAATTAAACATTTCATGTTGCTTTTATTCCATCAGGTACCTTTTGCTTTGACATACCTTTCCCTTTTGGCCATGGTATTGTTAGGACAATTATGAAGAGATTAAACTCTTCTTCAGAAATTCACACTGGGAATAGGTTCAAAATTGCAAAATAACTTCTTGTTGTTGTTATTTAATGCATGATGATACTGAAAACATGTCCTGAGATGTGGAAATGGCTACACAGTAGTAATGCTATGCTCTCATTATCAAATTTTGGTTGGTAAGACCTTTTGATTTGTTGTTTTTTCAGCATTCAGGGATTTCAAAAAATGGGGTTTAAACTTTCAGTAGAGAAGCTATTTCATTTGTCTCTGGTACCAATCAAATACAAAAGTGGAGAAGTCTGTATTTTCTTTATTCAGGCCCCAAAGTGATAGAAAAAAGCAGAGATGCATTAAATGGTTTCAGCAGGTCAGGGAATGTAATTTACATTACAGAACTGAGTTTTAAATTGTCTGATGCTAAAGAGTCAGAAGAATCTTGCTTGTTTAGAAGTGTTAGAATATCAGATATGAGAGTTTGAACAACAGATAGTTACTACTGGAAAAAAGAAAACTAAATCCAAAAGAATTTATAGAGGAACTTCCTTCAAGTTGTTCTGAATTTTAAAGGACTAACAATGTAAAAAAACCCTAATCTTTTACATATTGAAATAAATCCCTGGATCATCACAGAAAATGTAAAGGTGGTTAAGAGGGAAAGAGAATAATTCTTAGTAGTTTTAATGTCAGGAAGAACTTGGAAATAGTACAAATTAAGGATTCTGAGACTGAATTTCCAGACAACCTTAGGATGATAAGGAGTTGGTGCAGGAGAAAGCAAGCTTTGGTTTGTGGAGTGTCATATGGAAATTGTTCTATCTTGAGTAGATGCAGACGAAAAATTGTGAGTTCAGCCTAGCGAAAATGAGGAATAACTTATAATTTAGGTATATCTTTAATGGCATTTTCATCTGTTCTTAAAATAATCAGGGTTGGGCATCTTCCCAGCACTTAGAATTCTAGAATCACTTCACTTGTATCTAGGATTTAGATCTAAATGTAACAGTGCTGGATCCATGCCTAAGAAGAAGGAAAGCATGATGTCTGCTGTAGAGATCAGTCTGGGGATTTTAGGCTGGGGTGAATGCAGAGTGCAGCCTTGCCCCCAAACAGTGGGAAAAATCAGAAATATTTCCAATTTACAGTCTGAATTTGGAATCTGAGTCATCCTAATGGTAGCTGGAATAAGTCTCAAAGGTCTAAAGATGGTGAATTTTAGAAAAATCTGAATCATTACCTAGAATCCAGATGTCTGTCACATTATTTGTAATCGTGGTAGGTCATGAACTATTAAAGGAATTTTTAAGGATGAGTTTCTTTTTAGGATTATGCATCTTTGATATCAGTCATCATTATTTTTGATTGTCCCAGATCTTGTCCAAGGGGATGGCTTTTGTGTTGCACTCTGAGGAGGAAGAGTTAATTTATTTTTACTGGAATTTTACCTGAATTTTGCAAAAACTAAAATTATTCCTATCAACAGGGATTTAGTTGAATTGAAATAAATAGGTAGATTTTACTCTAGTTCTTAATGGAGATATACATATATTATACTTATACTTATACTTATATATATATATATATATATAAATTGGGAGTGTCATTATCTTCCATAACTTAGAAAACATTAGCTGTGAATTATTCCCATACAGCCTCTGCTTTTAGGTATTCAGAGGTAGCTGGATATCCTTCCAAGGTAGCTGGATATCCTACCTGCCTGTCATTAAGATGGATATTTAATATCCTGGAACAAAGGCAGAAATGACAATTGGGCAGGTGAGCTTTTGCCTTGGCAGATGTGCTGTTTAGCGTGTAATTAACAGATAAATATTTTGGTTATATTCAGCTGATTTGTACAGTACTTGCTGCTTCCTGCTGCAGATTTTGTCTTACATTAGAACCTTCCTCTGGCATCTTTCAAAGCTGCCAACTGAGCACAGCTACAATAGAAAGTAACTGGAGTGGGATTTGTGAGTGTCATGAATTTTTAGCCCTTTATATGATATTTTTATAACAAAGCATTAAATAAGACACCAGCACTTGGAACTGTGTTTAAATGAGCGCGGTGTTCAGATGAAAAGAGGAAGAGCTCTCCTTAAAGGACAGGTCATTGCTTTTCCCTCAGAAGTGATCAAAGCTGCCTTCATTGAGGCCCTGGTTAAACACTGCTGCAGCATCACGGCGCTTGAGTCCCTTTTCTTTTCCACATCATTTTGCTGTACCCCCTACAAGGACAGTGAAGGACCTCCTAGAAGAAAGGACAGCATGTGTGGCAGAATTCCCCATGAGGTTCCATCACATTTGGTTTAAACATTTCATATTCATATTGAGTCCCTTTTATGCTGGTTTTATGCTGATTATACCTAGAGGCCGTGAAATGTTAGCAGATACTTTATATTTGCAATTTTGAATGCGATAGATGGGGTGGAATTCTTTTCAAGGGTGATGTTTGCCATGGAGCATGAACATATTAAAGTGGATGCACTTCCAGAAACTCGTACAGGTTGAGGGCATCTTTGTTTGCTCTTTAAACTCTCCACTGCTGGCTGTAGCTTATGGTTCTGAGGTGCTGAAGGTAAATTTTAAACATCCATTCCTGTGACTCTTCTGCTTTGAAATACTAACCCACAGAAGTTCATACAGCTGATCATATTTGTTTATTCAGGCAGTCCAGAACATGGTTTTAAGGACTGTGCTGAGGCATCTAAATCTGGTTCTGTTTTATTATATTAACTAGAACAATTTAAGTTGACAAAGTGGCGATATGAAGCTGAATGGAAAGGACTGCTGAGCAGAGTCTGATGTGAATAAATGGGTGTGCATTTCTGAGCTTTCACTGAGGAAAGTTCTTAACCTGGTTGTGTGTAAGATAACATCTGATCTGTGGAGAGAGAGATTAGCATGTTTGGAGTATATGTAAGAATAGAAAGAAAAGCTTAATGAGCAGAATTCTAATTTTCAGAGCACCCCAGGAGCTGTAGCCTGACAACAAACATGTTGTGGGTAACCAGCATTAATCTGTTTCTTCAAGGAGAGGAGACAGAGATATATTCTAGGCAGGGCTGTGGATCAGTTCTCAAAACAGTCTGAAAGTTCTAGAATCCATCACTTCTTCCATGCCTTTTTGGTCAAGAACAGCCTGTCTTTAAAGTGAAGGAAATAATACAGATGTATTCAAATAATATATTGTTTCCACATTTTTCTACAGCAGAAACGTAAAATAAAAATGGCCTGAGTGTTATTTCTGTCATGTGGGTGGCACACACCTTTAGACAAAGTGGTCATTGAGATGAGAATTAATATATTGTAAATCTTGTTTAGGATTTCAGAATTGCCAGAGCAAGGCCTACAGGGATAAAAACCTCAGGAAGCTGAAAATAGCATTCCACAAGTTAGCCTGTTTTAAAAAGTTTTTAATAACTTTTGAAATCCTGTTCTTTGATATTTATAATACTGAGGTTTGAACTTTTTAGAGTGCTGATGTTGCTTGTAGGTAAAGTCAAACGTCAAAACAGAGAATTGCAGTTCCTGTCATTTATATAAATGAGAATATATCCATGTAAATGGATCCTACCTTCCCATACCCCTGAGGAGCTGTGTGGCCTTGCACACATCATGGGACTCCCCATCCTGCCTTTCCCATCTTTGAAATGGGTGTAATATGATTTAATTGTTGAAAATGAATGTTTCTCAGCAGAATTGGTCCATACTAAAGGGGAGTGATCAGCGGGGAATCATCCTGTTCTGTGTGGCTGAGGAGTGGGCACAGCACCTGTTTTTCCAAGGAAAAACACCTTTTTCCAAGGTGTTCCCCTTGAAGCAGAGGAGGGGAGAGGCTGCTGGGGGCTGCAGGCTGCTCAGCCCCCCAGGATGAAAAGGTGAGAGGCAGTGCAGGGAAGGGAAATGTGCTCCCCTGGCTCTGACAGACCTCACATCAATGTGGGAGCTGCCTCTGAACAATTCAATCATTTCAGGTCTAGTGAAAGTGCTGAGTAAAAAGCACTTTTTTTTTTTTTTTTTTTTTTTTTCTGGTTTGCTGTAAAATGGAGTAAATGTAGCACACTTCAATTGTCATTGAAGAGATTTTCTTGTGCTCGTCCTGGAAATGGTAGAATAGGCTTGATGGGTATTCAGAGGCTGGGAAAAACAAATATGCATCCAAAGGGCTACAGAAGGGAAATCAGAACCAGAAATGCTGCCCTTGTGTTCTTCTGAAAAGGGAGCTGCTCTTTATAACTTTTGCAGATGCCTGCCATGATAAAAAAACATATTTTAAAGGCAGCAAGAACCACTTAAATCATGTGTATAATTATTTCAATAAAATATTAAGCTGGTGATAGAGCAGTGTCTGTAAGAGAACACAAGCTGAGAAGCAGGTTCACTTGTCAGTGTTGTGTGCAGGTTTTTCATTTGCAAGGATGGAAAGGATTTTCAGCTTTTAAAAGCTTTTTTCCCACTCACAAATTTTAAAATTACAAGCAGTATGATGGTTTGGAAAATACAGCAAAGAAATGCAGTGGTTCTGTTGCCACCTACAAACCTGAATCTTGGCATGATATTTTCTATTTTACTTATTGAGCATTTTTCCTTTTCCTTCTTGTTGTACACACACCATTCCTTTGCATGGAGGTTCACTGACTTTAGAGCTGTCCTCAGGTGATGCCTTGCCCAGGTGTGAGAGTCCACAATTCTCACAGGTGGAGTAGTGCACACTGTGTAGACAAATAACATTGTGTCACACAGATTTTACTTATTTATTTTTTTTTTACTTTGTCTTTGGAAATAAAGTATTTAGGGACAAAATTCCAATTTTCTTAAGTCTAAAGTTCTTCAGACTGTTAAAAGCTGAAGTTCTGAGACTTTTGTTTTTACCTCCATTTCCTTCCATTTTCTTCACAAAGTCCCTTCATAAAGGTATTTTGGAGCTCTTTCCAATAACTATTTCTTTCTCTGGTACCTGATGCTTCTCCAATTTCACCACCTTTTTATTAATATGAATATTTATTAATACAAAATTTGCAGCTGCATCCTTGAATTTCCTCTCCAGAATGCCGAGGAATTCCTTCCAGGATGCAGAAATGCTGAACCAGTGGCACGGTTCACTGATGGGCACACATCAATCTGAATGGTGGGACTTGGCCATTTTGGTTCATTTCTCAGCTTGATTTCTGAGATAACAGCACCACAGCTGATGGTTTGGTGTGAAAGGGAGAGAGCCATTTCCTGAACAGAACCAGGTTCAGATCATTCAATAATTTGCCATACCATGTGTCAGCAGAGTCTGAGCTGTGTTCAGAGCAGTGGCTCTGGTATTGCTCCTCTCCTTCATACAGCCACCATTTCCTGCAGTGTCCTAACAGCAAAACACACATTTGCAGTCTGGTCTTTATAAACTTTGGCAATATTTGGGAAGAAATGTTGAAGTGCTGCTTTCTCTTTAGGCATGTGTTGTATATAATGCATCTCTTTGCCAGTCCAGGCTATTACAACAGCATAAAACTTTGACCTGGTTAACAGGGATTCAGCTTAACCAGGTTAAAATGGGTTTTTTTCTTAGGTTTCACTTTTTCAAAGCAGACCTAGTTTAGTCTCAGCCTCATAAATACATCAGAAAACTGTCTTGAAGTGGAAAGAAGGTAACAAGCTGTGTCTGAGAGCTCTAGGATTAAACACATCCAGCAAAACTGTTTGACAGAGCCTTTGAATATCCTGTTCAAGAACAAAAAGAATGAAAATATCCCATCTTCTGTAGCCTGTTTTTTATCATCATTGGTAAATAAAAGAATACACATTTTGCAAATGAATTGAAATAGGATCCTATGTGAACTACCTTAAATTTAAAGTAAGCTTGAAGTAAATTTAGGTTAGAATTGGTGACAGTATGCCAGAAACTTTGCTTACAAATCTCCTGAAAAGCAGAATTATTTTTTATCTTTCCACACCTTCAAAGAAAAAAACCTAAATGTCAGGTCTCAAATAAACCTACATAAGTTTCCAATCATTGCAGCATCTATTAATCTCTTGTAGACATTGAAATTCTATTTTAACTCAGAATGAGAGCTGTTTTTTAAATATTACATTTTGCCTTGCAGTGTGCTGGTTTCCTACATGATCTTTCTGGGGAATTTTTGTGCCTGCAGAAGGAGCAGCATCAATTCTGGATGTGTTAAAGGCAGCAGCCGCTGCTGGGCCAGTCCCTGTCCCTGCTCAGTCCCAGCTCAGCTCACTGAGAGCCTCCTTGGCTTCCTTCTTTTCTCTTCCCTGAAAAGAGCATGAGCAGAGTGCTGCCAGGGCCAGAACCTTTGCAGGTGTTTCACTTCTCATCTTTCAGGATTTCTGGGAGACCCACAAGCAGGAATCTCCCTCACTACTGGTTTGTGTTCCCATAAATTGCTCATTCCCACTTCAGGTTTTCATTCCACCCGAGTGCCACGATGGCTAATAGCACTTTAAAAAAAGAAATTAAGAAAAAAACCGGCATGTTGGAGAATAAATCCTTATTGATGATCCAGTGACTCTCCTGAAGGGTTTGTTCTTTCAAGGAAGGACCGAGATAACCATGGACTGATCAGCTTCTTCCTCACTGCTGCCATGGGCACCATCCAGATTTTCATGGTTATTTTCATACTGCTTTGAAATTGGTGCTTCCTGGAACACACCCAGGGATTCTCCAGAGTCAGAACCTCCAGTAAATTCTGAAGATGCAGACTTTCTAGTTGCTGAAGGAAGAAATAATGGGAAAGGGAAACATGGAGGCTGCAAAGAAGGTGTGGGGGTAAAGATTGAGATATTGTGTAATCATTACTAGTTGGGTCAATGGATTTACACTTTATTTTAACTGATTTTGTTGTTGTTATTTTTTAATTTAATGAAAGTCATAGTCAATCTTATCAGTGTCCAGTCACTGAGTCCTACACAGCAGTTTATCCATTTTTGCTCAGTAATTAAAGAGTGTGTAGAAGAAGAGTTCCTCTTTAATATGCTTAGCTTGTGAATAAAGATACTTCTCTGACCACTGATGAAATGTTTAACCACAGAGTAAAAATCTAATTCAAGACTGAAGTTGTCCTATTGAAAATTAAGTATTATGTAATTTTATTTATTTAATATCAAGTAGAAGAATAAAATATTGCTGAATAGTATCTTGAGAACTTCAAATCAGATATATTGAAGTCAGATAAACATGACAAGAAGTCCAGATATCTTTACCTATTTATAGAGTTTACTGGGAAGCATAGAGACAATAAAGAATTATGCCTCGAATGTGGCAGGATGGGAATAAGGGTGAAGGTTCCAGCTTTTTTTTCTATAAAGAAAAGTTCTTATTTAATATTTATGAATGAAAGGTGTCATCAAGCTCTTGATAGTGAATGGTGATTCACTGATTTTGTGTGCCCACTGGAAGTACTTGAATTTCAGGTGTTTGTCAGAGCAGCTGAGCAAATCTATTTCACAAAGATGATCTTTGTTGGGTGTGATAAATCATGTATGACGAGTCTCTGGGAAAATTGTTCTCTTTAATGTGGATCACTCTTAGTACTTCTTTTGCTTTTATGCCTGCTCATGGGGCTTTGAGAGATTTGATAAAACTTGCCATGAAATAATCATGGGAGATCCTGCAACATCTGCTCATTCCTCTTCCATGTGATAAAAATAAATTCTAAACAAAACACACTTATTTGGGTATCAATGCTTACTGCTTATTGAAAGTGGGGTGAGATGCTACTGATGCTTCTCCAGGATTCTGCAGAATGCTCTGAAGTGAGAGCTAAAAGCATAGGACAGATTTTTTTTTTTTTAATAATTCTTTTTAAAGCTGTTGCTGGTAACTACCCTTTTATAGGGCTTTTATGACCACTGTATATCATTGTCGATGGAGATTCCCTAAAGAAAACAAACTATAAAATTTGGCAAAACTATTTTCTTTTAAGAAAAGTTACAATCTGGAGGCTTTTTTTCACCTGAATGAGTGAAAAATACTGTAGAATATATTTTAAGATTATTTAAAAGCCATCACTGGAAGCAAAGAAGTGTTTTATCAATGTTATGATCTATATATATATTTGGATGAAAGATGTAAGATAGAAATAATTTTTTCCTGATGTCTGAAGTAAGCACACGTAATTAACAGAGAGATTTTTTTTCTGTCTGAAAACTTCTGGGCTGAGAGGTACCCTAAGTTTAAGAAGGAAATTGCTTCATTGGAAAACAAGGATTTTTAATCATCAAATATAGTAATTATTTAGGTCTTAGGCTTTATTAGGCTGCATGGTAAAGGAAAAAGTAGGGCCACTTGCAGATGTTTTTTAAATTTCAGCTTAGCTTCCCGCATTGTCCTGGTGGAGCAATGCTGGATCTCCACACCAAACAGTGAGGATGAAGCATTTTTATCAGTCCTCTTGCCTCCCTGGTGCTTTCTCAGCCAGGCTTTTCTTGCTGGGAAAGTCAGCCCCTTGCTCCCAGGTGACAGTGGCAGTGCAGCAGGGATCTGGCTGTTCCAGGTGTGGAAGGTTCAGTGCAGCAGGGATCTGGCTGTTCCAGGTGTGGAAGGTTCAGTGCAGCAGGGATCTGGCTGTTCCAGGTGTGGAAGGTTCAGTGCAGCAGGGATCTGGCTGTTCCAGGTGTGGAAGGTTCTGCAGGAATCTGGCTGTTCCAGGTGTGGATGGTTCAGTGCAGCAGGGATCTGGCTGTTCCCCAGGCTCCTTCCATGGATTTCCCTGTTCCAGTGCTGCTCTGAATGAACCTCTCTCCTGCCATGTGCTGTTGATAATCTGCTCGGGCATGCACTCACCACTATTTTCTGTGTTCTAATAACAGCTATTGCTGATAGCTTAAATGATTTCAGCTGTTGAATTGCTGCAAAGGAATACTCTTGCTGGCTGGCTGGCTGGTGTGACTCACATCCAAAATCTCATATGGTGCCTGTCTTTCTCCATCAAGGTGAAGAGATAGGGCCAGTGAAAGACAGCTAAAATACATAGAAAGTGCATGTCTGAGAATAAGAAATAATTAAAATGAAAGGCTATTATAATAGAAACACTTCATTTTTTTATTTTTTTTAGTAATTTAGTAAATACAGATATCTTGTTACTTGTGACTTACTCAGGTTCCCAGAAGCCTTTCCTACCCTGGTGACCCAGGTCAGTGTAGCTTTCTTTGCTTACTTTATGTTAAGAGATAACTTGAATTCCCTGCATGAATCCTAAGTGACACTTAAAGTATTCAAATAAGTGGTTTTAGTTGTTTGGGTTTTTTTCAGTGCAAGATGCCATTTCTAAAGAGTTTTTCTCAGTACATTCTTAAACAGAAAATAATTCTGAAAAATATCAAGGCAGGGCAAGTTCATCTTGCTGGGGGATGCAGTAAAATTTGGCTTTCTGCCTGAGAAACGGGGGAATGCTGAAAAATGAGCTGTTTTAACAATTCAGTTTAAAGTTTAATCACATTAATCCTGTGGTAAAATGATTGTTTCCCTTGTTCTCCTCATCCCTCTCCTGTCTGGTACAGTCCATGGTGCCTGCAAGCTGTGCTGCCTTTCCTTGCTGCACAGTCCTTTCCTCTCAGGATGGTCACGTGGCAAGGACTGCAAGTGTTTATCTAGAAAAATGGCATTAAAAATGGCATTACCTCTCTTTTTGTTTGCCCCTTTTCAGCTCTGTCTTTATAGGGAATAAACAGAGGGGAACAAGGAGAGGAGCCAGCTCCAGGTGACTGGCCAGCTGCCTGTGGATCAGCACCAGAAAGTGCTCCACAGATTGCAATCTGAAACCCATTAATATAATGGATAAAGTCTATGAAGCATTTTAAAACCTCCCTTGCCTATAGTGCTGCATTTTATAAGCTAGGTGACATCAAAAGAATTGGTTCTGGCTCAAACCAACTAATAAAAATGGATAAGGCTTATTTTTATGCTGAATATCAGTAAAAGCATGTGCAGAAGATTACATTTAACATTCTGGCTTTTACCCAGAGCACAACAAAGTCTATCTTATCCCCATCCATCAGAACAGAATTTGATAGGTTTGGAGACCCCAGATTTTCATCTCCTATTGAAGCATGAAGCAGCAGCTTGGGCTTGCATGAAGATTGTGTGAACATGACATTGCACACTGTGCTATGTTTCCTTGAACATAAAGAAGGGTGTCTAATTAGGCACAGTGTTTAAATAGGATATTTTAAATTATTGATACTTAGAGCTGATATAAAGCATTAAATGTTGTTGTTGTACCTTTCTGTATCAGGAATAATGGAAAGTCTGGCTATTTCCTGTAGGCAAAGGGAGAAGAGCATCTTTAGAGCCCAGTAAAAATCCCACATTGTTGTTTTTGTGCCTATGCAGATTTAATTATTGTTAATTTTTCTAGGTACTACATTTTTATTTAAAACTGATTTTTTTGGTTCAGTAGTCCAGCCTGTACCAGCATTAGCCTCCAGATCTCAACAGCATCCTGTTTATTCTGATCTAGCTTGCCTGACTGATTCCCCAAAGATAAAATTCACTAAGTGAACTTGACAGATTCCAGGCTGTCTCCATATGGCAGGGACTGGGCTGCAGCTTCTGAAGCTGCCTGGGATTTAAAAGCTGCTCTCACCTTATTAAGATGGCAGCAGTTACATGCAAGGCAAGTTCGCAGGGGCTTGTTTTAATTCTTCTGCTTTCTGCAAAAGCCATACCATTTTTTGGGCACGTGGATTACAGCAGGACCAGAAGGATGACTTTCCTTTTCCAAATGGTGCTTACACCAGCAAGGGGTCAGAAATGAAAATGCATCTATACCTCAGTTGTTGACAGTTTTTAAGAGGAGTTTAGGCTTAGCAGGTGTTAAATGGACCAGACCACAACAGATTTCTGAAAAAAATTAAAAAAAATGATGAAACAATGTGAATTTGTTTGTTGCTGGATCTTTCTTCCCTTTTGCCTTTGTGTACTATCACTTACCTGTTGTTTGGGTTTGGGCTGTTAACAAAATTGTCCTATATTAAAAATGTCAAGCCTATGCTCTGGCAATATCAAAATATTGAGCTGAATTGCAGGGAGCATTTTTGAGAACGTAGACCAGCTGAGGATCTTTCTGTTCACATTTAAATCTGTGTGTGGCAGACAGCAGTAATCTGTCACACAAAAGGGGTTCTCTTAAATTGACTCAGTACTAGTGAAGGAATGCAGTGCTGGAAACACATAAAATATTAGTACTTGTTGTTTAAGAAAACCTTAGATCTATTCCTTGACTGTAATTTTTTTAGTGGGGTCACAGGGCTAAAATAATTTGCCCTGGTAGGTTTAAGCAGACCATCCTTAAAATCACAGCATTAATAAAAAGGGAATTTTGGAAACGAAGGCAAAGCATGGTAGGTTGTTAGTGCTTGTTTATGAAATACAGGCACTGTAAAAAGCAATCCATGAAGAAATAAGTTTAAATTAGCGTTGTTATGTTGGGAATTATATTTTTCTAAGAAGATGAAAGTAGAAGTTGAGTTTTCCTTTATTATTCCTGTTCCTGCCAGACACCGTTTTTCAGGATCATGTGCGTAACTGAAAGAGAGGTCAAGAATGAGTAACCTTTCTAAATTTCCTTTATCTTATAGTCTCTTCTTTTCATAGGCCCAAAAAGGACTAGAATTGATCTGATGTGGGACTTAAAATAAATGAATAAATAAATAAAAATTAAAAGTTAGTAAAATCCCCAACCTTTTGGGAATTAAGTTTTGTATTTCAGTTTAAAGTAACTGTATTGACTAAGACAAGCAATGGTGTGTCACAGTGTCTCCCTATGGATTATGTTGTTTCTTTGACAAATAGTGTGTGGTTTTGTTGTTTGTTTTTGTTTTTTTTCGCAGACACTGATTTTAGGTTTGGGGGATTGGGTTATGTAGAGGCACTGGGGTATTCTGGTTATCCATGGTCCTTACCCTTGCATGTGTTTCATAGCAGAAAGTGAGGATCTTCACTTGGGACCCTTTAATCAAGTGCTACATTCCTCCTTTTTCCAGAAAGAGCAGCTCTTGTGGAAACCTTGCTCAGCATCTTCACAATTCCCCTTTAATCTGGAGCTATGTGAATCAGTTTGTGAAAACTGGTTTTTCTCTCAGACATGTTGCATGTTTAGAATCATCTGTGCCATTTGTCATGTTTTGTTGTTTGGGGTTTTTTTGAGTTAATTTTAGCTGTAGATTAGTTTGTAGCAATAGCTCCCTCTTTATTTTCTTTCTGAGGCATTGTTTCTTTCTGTATTGGATCATGTAGACTTGTGCCAAATAAGCCCAATAGTATTTGAGCTGGGAACAACAGGCTTTACCTCATTACTGTTTCTCACAACATTTGTAATGCTTTTGTGGGCACATGTGTAAGAAATGTCAACTGAGTCATTATTGGGGTGGATGTTCTTACAGCAGGTGTTTTAAAGGCAAAATTTCAAGTCTCTGAACAAAAAGAGACCAAATTCCCAGTCAAGAATTTGCAATAAGCAAATAGGTGAGCCCTTTCTCTTAGCTCTAATGCAGTTCCCTTTCCTGCAGCCCTCTGTGCTGCTGCAGGAGGCAGTGTGGCAGCTGAACTGCAGCACCAGGGCAGGGGCAGTGAGCAGGGACTGCCTTTGACATGGAGCTTTTCATGTTGCTTCTGCATAAAAAGGCAGGTGGGTTTGATTTTTAACAATGCAACACAGTCATGTTAAATGTGCTACAAAATTCAGACATCTGCCTCTTTGAGCAGCCGTAGCAGACACATGCAATGCCTCTTCCAGACTCCAGTTTTATTTTGCCCAAACCTGTTTTAGATTTAAACTCCACAGAAGTGCCTCTTGCTTTGTTTTTCACATGTCTTTTCTATGTCATTGATATGAATCACTTGATGCTGTAGTTGTGCATCTCTTTTTTTGTGAAGTGAGCATCTTTTTATTTTTAGTTTTCTGTTGTATGGACTAGGCAGTAGGAATTCCTAATGCCACTGACATGACAGTAAATTGAAATCCATTATTTGACTGAACAATTAAAAGGCTTCTCTGCTAAACCTGGATGGTAATGACCATGGAATGGCATAAAATGGAATGATCAGAGCAGGCAGCTCAAGCTCACTCTGTAAACATCTAGGCTGGCTGAAGTGCAGCAGTCTGTGTTTACAGCAGGGCTGGCAGAAGGTGAGGTGTGAGTGCTCATCTGCACAAAAGGCAAAGTCTGACTTTAAGTTGCTCATAGGGAAATTTGAAGTATTCTTGGGTTTTTTTGCATTTTTTTCACCCAATCTTATGAGTTGTCTTGGCACTTAAAAGTTGGCAGGGTTATACTGGGCTTGAACTGGTGCTGGCATTGCTCTGCAGAGAGAAAAAACATGTAAGAGGTCTTCAGCACGTCCAGGTTAATCTGCAAAATGCCATCTGACCACAGCTTTGAAAGGGTTTTTAGTCTTTCTAGAAAGTTGGTTTGAGTTTGAGGTGGTGTTTGTTTGTTTCACCTAATTCAGAATTTTTTATGAGATAGTAATAAGAAGAAATAGAATGGGTTGGTCACTTTGGATAGTCCAGATTGCCAGTTATTTTTAACATTTCATTCCCTTGCTTTTTTCTATTATGTGTTATTTTTAGAATGTGGTTGGTTTAAATATCAATTGGTTTCCGTTTATTTAACACTGAACTGAAGTGGTGCATCTTTTATGTAATAATGAGATTCCAAATACATATGAAAAGTTTAAGAACTCTTTAGTAACACAGCTGGTTTATAACATGCTGGTTTAGGTTATAGTTTATTGCCACTGTTTGTGAATTCAGTTATCTATAAACATCACTTTGGCACATAATAATTAGGAGACAGAAGCATTTCTGTATTTTAGGATGGCTTAACCTGTGTCTGAATTACAAAATATAGAAGTTTTACAGTAGATACCGTCTAAGATTATTTGAAAGCTGAGGTTTGTGTTTGCAGGAAAGGAGCTTCAGAAGTTATGTTAACATGTTCATTTTAGTGAAATTATTTTAGACTTGGACAACAACACAGAGAAAATACAAGAAATACACAAACCCCTCTTGATTAAGAAATTGTCAGGGAGTGAGTGGTAGTTGCTTTGGTAGTAGGAATAACTTGATAAATTTAGGATGAAGGGACCCAAGGGCAGTGATTGTAAGTGTTTGTTTCCCAGAGAAGCCAAAGCCCAGTGGTTTGTGCTGTCCCAGCATGGAAAGGGTGCAGGGGATGCTGGAGCAGCAGCTCTGGCAGGAGCTGGTGCTGCTCTGCCACAGTCCCAGCACTGCACCCTGTACCTGTGCAGCTCCTCCTCATCAAACACACCACAGGGCACCAGGCTGGGAACTCATGAAAGCTGCAAGAACCTGGCCAGAAGCGCTGCAGTTGCTGGCTGATTACATCATACAAACACAGGCCTGGGAACAGCACTGACCATTTTTTCAGGTGACAATGTCTCATTTCCCAGCCAAGAGCCTGGGTCAGGCTGCTCAGTTTTAAAGGGAAAGGGCAGCTCCATGGACTGCTTCAAAATGTCCCTTGTTTAAAAAAAAAACAACAAACTTTCATGTTGGCTTCTGCAGAAGAATTTTTTGCAGGCTAGTAATCTCAGTTCGGTTCAAGCTGTAAATTTACTCTCTACCAGGCTGTTAAGGAGCTGGATTTACACATTTCTAGAGAGCAGTGCTTTGGAGACATGTTCTGTGCACAAGAAACTGGCCCAGGTTGCCTTCTGTTATACATTTTTACTTCAGTTTTCTGAGGAGATATTAACAAAACAGTTCACTATATTTAGAATGCTAATGGCAGTCAAGTTACGTCAAAAGAGGGATCTATTATTACATTGACAGAATGTCAGTGGCAGAAATCAGCTAGAACTTGTTCTGCATGTCATTAGCTGGAAAAATCACATGCAAATTTTTAACATTGATCAAAATTCCATTTCTCACTGATTTTTTGCTGTGTTAGACCTAGGACAGAATAAGAAATTTTCCCTGGGTGTATTTTAGTACACAACAGAAATTGCACTGCTTTAAGCCCATTTTTGCCTCATGATAGTTTATGCATTCATTCCTCCCTTGGAAATTATGTTTACTTAAGTTAGTGAAAGCTGGGTGAGGTCTTTTTACATTTAAAAGAGATTTCCCACATATCTCTCTTTGATTGTCACGTCCTTCAGTGCGCTTGTCCAAATCCTACCCACATGCCGCTATGCAGATGAGGCACTCCCACATAGGGAATGTTCTGCACAGAAATCATGGAACGCCTAGGCAGCCTTTTTTTTTTTCTTTTTAAGAAATAGACTCCTAAAAACTCTTCTAAAGACAGCACAATTCTGCCCACCAGCTGAGGATAATGTAGGGGTACCTTTAAAATATATTGTTATATAAGCTTTTAGAAGGAAAAAAAAAAATAATTGAAGCGAAAAAGGCGAAGTTTTGCTGCAGCTTTAGAAAAGTTGCCAGCTGCCTGAGATGGCAGAATAAACTAGTTTAATTCACTTAAGATGTATTATATTTAAGTCAAAAAACTGACACAGATTTAGCTGGCAAACCTCTCCATCCTTGACTGAAGAAAACTGCAATGATAAGACCAGGGTAAGATTCATTTGCTCTTAATACTTTTCTGAGGCATCAGCCATCGTTCCATTGCTGGTGAGGATGCTTTTCACAGGAGCAGCAGGGCTGCTGTGCTGATTGTGCCTTGATTTGCAGTTTAAAACAGCTTTCATTTGCTGTCCAGATTAGAAAAGGGAGCTCTGCCCTGTTGGCCAGTCCCAGGGATGCCCGTGCAGCTCTGCTGCTCCCTGCACTGGGGATTCCTTCTCTGCCTTCTCATCAAATCCCTTGTCCATTGTTCCCTTTGCAAATGCTTTTTGTGTCCTGTCTGGGGAGCAGCTTTGGCTCAGAGGGAGCTCCAGGAGCTCCTCTATGCCTGCTCATGCTGAGAACTCTTTACAGGGGAATTTATAATCGTAGGGGCTTCAGGGCGATAGATGAATGTAAAAATGTACATGCATCACAAATCACTATTTTCTACAAAAATTATATCCTTTTTTTTCCTATTTTTTTTTTATTTTTTAAAAAACAGGCTAAACTATTGTAGATCAAACAAATATTTTTTAAAACCTACCTTGTTCTGTTGCCATTTAAACTAAAGCAGACTTTAGCATAGAAGCTGGATTCTTTTATGTGTTGTATATTACTTAATTTTTTTTCTTATTAGTCAGAATTAATAATGATAGAGTTTGCTGTTTGATTCTTCATAGTTCAGTGATTGGTTTCCATATGTTGAAATAAGTAACTATTTAAAGCCATCTGTTTCCCTTGGAAGTAAGAGTATTTTCATTAGTGTTTAGCATTTAGCTCATAGTTGAAAAATTAAATGCAGGCTAAGTTTAATTTGATCTTTCTGGACATTATTCAAACAACAGTGTATGAGTTATTAAAAAAGTTATAGGGTTTTTTGATTGATAATATTTGAGAAATCACCTAACTCAGACATTAAGAATAAGTTTGATACACAAAACTGAACAAGAAAGCCTCCCCTGAATAAACTGAGTGGGATGTAAGCCATGTACAGGCCTTTTGGGTCTTTTCCTTAAAGGTAAATTTATCTAATAAGGTACTGGCCAAAAGCAATTTTCTGTTTCCGTATTATTGTCGCTAAAAATTAGGAAAACATTTACTGTATCACTCAGAAGTTCTCTCTCCTTCTTGCTTTTGCTCACAATAGTGTGATTTCTCTGCTAAGTTTTGGATGCTACTGATATTCTCAGCTTGTTCCTGGGAAAAGCCATAAAATCCTGAGTCAGGTCACTTGGCAGTCAAGTGGAAGAGAAAACTGCTTTTCCGCTATATTGTATTGCTTTAAATTGCAAATGTCTTTGTATTTGCTTCAGGTTTTTGTTTCATTTTGTTTTGTTTTTAATCCTGCTGTTGCACTCTCTGTGTTAGAATCTAAGATTTATATTTCTTTGACTGTTTAATGTTTCCTTTCATCGCCTTCATAAATAGTAATGACTAGCTTATGTATATCCAGGGAAGTAAGGCAAAAAGCCCTTGAGTGTGCCAAGTCTGAAAAAATTTAAATTAGTGTATCAAATGTTAGAAGAAGAAGAATTAAGGCTCTTATCAGCTAACTATAAGCCAAGAATCTTTTAAATTCTAACAATGGTCTGGTGGATACAGCTAAATCTGGCTTTACTTAAGAAAGACAATAGCGGGTGGTTCAAAGTAAAAGATTTCACCTTAATAAAAGCTATTTAACATATTATTCTAAATCCACAGAAAGGCAAGTTTTTATTCCGAGGTGTAGATCATTTCTGGTGAGGGAATCCCACACTTTTTAATGAACATGTTTCTCTTTCTCATTTCTAATTAGCTCCAGCACTTAGATTGCAGCATGCCAGCCTTCAAGGCTGAGATTTCTGCTGGTAATAAAGCACTCGAGGTGGTATTTAATTAAAGCAGAGTGGTGCTAGGAAAGACCCGAGCAGGGCTGAAACACTAATCCTTTTGCATTGCCCAGTGTCCCCTTGTGATTGTGATTGATGAGTTGATTTCTCTTTACAGCTCCATTTGCATTGTGCGGCAATACCCGCCGGCAGAGGTGCTGAGCGTTTCTGGATCAGAGCTCCCCATTAGGATGGGCTAATGTGCTAAATGGGCTTGGGCAAGGCTGGAGAGCTCTCCCAGCTCTGGAGCAACCCATTAAATCACGGGTTTATGGTGGCTGATGCGACTCCCCATGTAAATGCTGGTGTTTGTAATGCCTTTATCTCTTACCTTGAAAATACATATCCTACCACCCACTATCTGTCCTACCCTTTCCCTCCTCTACTTCAGTTGTGTCACAATGATCATGTCAGCTAGTGGCTGCTATGAGGAATGAATGGCTGGAGAACTTTGTTGGGTTTTTTTAATTCCTAGCAGTAACATAAATTGGTCAGGGTCTTCTTAAGAAAATGGACATATTCTCATCCTTATCCCTCAGAGCTGGTGTTCCTGGAGCAGCTGGGACACGCTCACATGTTGTCTCCATGATCCTGCACCTGTGAGCATTTCCCACAGTGAATTTCTGCTGGATGAGTGTATTTGCTCTGGCAGCAGAGGAAACCAACAGTGTCCTGGGCAGGACAAGAAGGAGAGTAACCAGCAAATTGACAGAAGTGATTCTCTCCCTTTACCTGGCACAGTTAAATTCCACCTAAGCTATTTGGCCCAGTTTGTGGCTCGCCAATAGCAGAAGGAAGGCTCAGCACAGGGCCCCAGGATGTGCTGGAGTTTCTGGTAGGGGGCTGAGGGAACTGTACTTGTTCAGGAGGAGGGAAGGCTCCAGTCTAACCTGAGAGCTGCCTTTAAATGCTCACAAAGAGGGTATCAAGAAGGAGCAAGTCTCTTCCTAGAGGTGTATGGTGGGAGGGTAAGAGACAACACTGAAATAAGTGGTTATGAAGGAAAGCTTTCCCCAAGAGAACAGTTTTGCTTTGGAACAGGTCATCTGGAGAGATGGCACAGCCTTTGTCTTTAGTGCTTTGATAAAAATGAGTGTACCACAGACATGCCAAGCTGTAAAATGCTCTCTGTACCTGCAGGCTCTCCTACCATCGCCTTGCTGCCACTTCTGGGGTGGGGTTGGTCCAGCTGCCACTTTCTCTCCTGTCTCTTTAGTGAATGGGATCCTCTGTCAGCCTTTTGGTTTTAGATCTATGTATCACAGAGCCCAAACAGAAGGGAAGAAATATTTTAAATCTAGGAAAAATAGCAGCCTTAGGTGTGCACTTGTATAACCTAAAGGGTTATTATCACTTCTGTTGAGACTTGAAGCAGATTATTATTTTCTAGTCACTGCTAATCTCTCAGGTCAAGTATTTATTCCTTTTGCAGCCCTTCTTCTCATGTGTTTTTAAGCTAGCAAGGGTATTTGTTTTTCTGAGTTGACATATGCAGACTTTTTTCAAACCCAGGTGTCCCTGCTCACATTTGAACATAATTGTCAAAATGAATACTTCTTGCAAACAGAGCAGTTATTGCATATTTTCCTTATTACTGATCAAGGGATATTCCTGCATATTGTCCTTACCTTGCTTGTTTGCCATAAGTCTGCTGTTAGATGGAGGGAATGCCCACACAGATCAGTGCAGGAATGACTGTGGAACTTCAAGAAGCTCCAGCTGGATGCTCACAGTCTCCTGGTTGAGACAGAATAAATTTGCTACCAGAATTTGTCTCTTTCAGTGGAGAGCTGGGTTGCATGCACTGAACCATTTTTAGGTTCCAAAAAAGCAAAGCAGCTGATTGTGCAGATGCATGTAAGGAGCTTCCAAATTTCCTCTGACCTTGCAGAGGGTGACATGTTGAGCATTGTCATTTCCTTGATGATCATCTGACTGCAAAGTGCAGTATATTCATAAAAAATATCCATTCCAAAATCTGACCTAACAGTGTCTCAGGAAATAGATTAGTCTTGCTGCACCATAACTGTGCTTCTGCTGCACTGTTCTTGCTCAGTTCTGGGGCTTAGAGTTAAAAAGATGGAACAATTTCTGCAGAGCAAAACCACTGATACGTGAAAAGAAAAATACGTTCAGCAGAGTGTCTTTCTGGGATGTACTTATCTCCTAAAAGTGAAATGCACCTTGGGCAGAGACTCCAATCTCCCTATTGCTGCCAAATAGCTTCAGTGCTTTGCCGTTTACAGCAGTGTGCAAAAATTTGGGGTTCTATTTGAATGTAAAAGTTTGGATTCTACAGAATTTCTAATCCTGGTGAGCTCATGAAAGGAAAGGGACTTCCTTATTTGAAACCCAGCTCTCTGTGTCTGGTCACTTTCTTGAAAACATCTAAAATTCCTCTTTTCTTCCACAGTCACTGAGAAAATTGTATTTTCTGTAGAGAGGCAGTTTGGTTATTACAGGTGATCCTGCACAATAAAGTTTTCTGGGAAGTAGAGGTTTCATAGATGACAAAAAAGATTATTTCCAGATAATTATTTATGAATATTGGTATCTCTTCTGCTGCTGGTTTTCAGAGACCTCTTTTGAATTGAGTTAACCATGTTAGCTGGATAAAGTAGACTGGAAGTGCAAAATGGTAATACACATACTTCTAAATATCTTCATCCATTTCTGATTATTTTTATATTTATGGCAATTTTTTTTTCTTTTTTCTTCCTGAAAGCATATATAAAACCTAGTTTTCCTCTAAATTCCATGGGGGTTTTTTTGAGGTTGCAATTAACATAGAGCTGACTAATGGAACATACCTGGCAAATACAGTTGTAGAGGGTTTTGTTAGGGTGGATTAATTATTCCTGTCTAATACTTAAGTAATTTGTATTTCAAAACCCAGGGCTATTGGGGAATGAACCATGTGTAATTTTTCAATAAAACTTGCCTGAAATTATTCTAAAAAAACAAACCAAAAAACCCACCACAACCAGAGATTATTTTAAAAACTTGCAGATGAATTTGAGGGCCTGCAATTACTTTTTTGCCGAGTTTGTTGGCATCAGAAATTTGCATTGCTGAAGGGAAAGCTTGCTTGGTCTGAGTTTCTGCACGGACTCTTGGGTGCTCTGCTTTTAGTTTGAAGTCATTTGCCTTTTTGTTTTGTGTAATTTTATTAAAACTCTTTTCACCTAAGACAATGGGAAGCCCCCATTCAGGTGGGCTCTGTGGCTCAGGGTGTGTCATAGCTTGCTAAATTGTTTATTTATTTTAACTGTTATTTTCACTGGGAAGGTGCAATGATGTTGCTCTTTCAGATTTGAAGGATGATGTTAACCAGCAAATTCTAGCAGCAGACTGTGCTCTCAGATTTCTGGTTTATGTTTGTAAGAAATGGAAACAAAAAAGAAATAGTTTAAATTGTCATAAACAAAGAAAGGGAGAAAGTGAGATTAAGTTCAGGGTAGCTTCACCCTTGCTCTCACTTCTCTGCATAGAATAACAGAGGCTTTTGAAATGTGCACTGCTTGAATTGTTTGAATTAATGTCATATTCCGTTTAATTGGAAATATTTTATATCGTAATTTGTTTGCTTCTGAAGCGTGTGAGAGGCCTTGAGTTCAGGTTATTTAACTGGTGTTCAATCTGTGTTACTAAAATGAAGTTAAAACAATAATTTGAAAATTTTATTTCATAATCCTTATTAGCAAACAACACATTCAGATCAATTTACTATGCTTCATACGTCTCCATTGAATTTGGTTCGTGGTTTGATACCATGAACACATATATGTGTGTGTGACACTAAAATTGAATTTAGTGTGCATTGCTTTTCTTAATTGATGCTGTTAGGCACTGCAGACCTCTTTATTGGAGGATTTAAATTTCTGTTTTGACCTTTTATTAACTAAAATTGGCTGATTGGATTTTTAATTTTTCTATTTTCCCCCCTGCTATTCTTTAGAGCTGTTGGCAGGGGACATATTAATAGCTGTAGAATTTAGGAATCTATTTTAAACACAGAACATTCTTGTTAATCCATGAAGTCAACCGAGGAGCAGTGAGCCCTTTGTGGTTATTTACACAGTACATATATGTATATATAGATAGACTATTTCAGTAGAAGTTAATACACTTACCCTTTCTTCAAGACCAACAAATGGGTATTTCCAAGGTTGTGTCAAGTTCCAAAATGTATTTTCACCCTCCAAATCCTGGATCAATTGGCTACAATGGTGTCTGGAGCTGGAGCAGATGAAAAAGTGCTTTCAATTATACCAGTCCTGTAGCCTGATTCTGTTCAGGACAGCTCCCAATTACCTGAGATATTTTGCATCAAAGTTAAGGTACATGTGGAGGTCATGCCTTGCCTTTCATTCAGTAATTTAGGCAGAATTGCTGTGTTCCCATGTCAGTCAGATTACATTTTGTATCTACTGTACTCTCAGCTGCTGCAGTAAATACTGAAGGGGAAAATCAGATTGGTGTGGGTAGGTGCAGAAGGAGGAAGTAGTAAAGAAAGACATGAACAAGAGGGAGGGGGGCAAAGGGAGGTTTAAAATATTGGGAAAAGTGAATCAGGACCTGAATGAGAAGACAGCAGAATTCACTAAAAGGCTTGACAAAACAGACCCAGTGCATTTGTGGAGATGGGTTGTGCCTTTTAGGTCACTATTTTGGATCCTGAATTTTATCCACCCAGTGTTCATGAATTCTGAGGTGGCCTGAGTCTGCCTAAGTGCATCCCTGACATAAGTGTCACTTAACAGTTTTGACTGCTTTCCCAGAATTCAGTTCATGTTTCAAAGTTTTGTTGTATTAATCTCTGGCAGCTGAAAAGTGGTTTATTTCTGATAGAAGTAGCAATCATTTGTTGTTGTTGTTGTTCAGATAAGCCATTAAACACATGTGGAAAAAGTGCATTTCAGTAAGAACCCATCCAGTTTGTGTACTGCATTGCTCAGACACCTTTTCCAGAGCACAGTCCTTCACATCCCTGATCCTAAATCTGATGAAAATCAGCGAGCTTTAGTGAGCACATAGGTTATAGTTTCTTTTTAAATGTGTTCTTAACACATTTAAAAGCAGGTGATGATATTGCTTTGCTCTCAGGAAAATCAGCAGCTCTCCTTGTGCCTTTTGCTGTTCCAAGGAAAACACCTTTGCTGTTGGCAGTAACTGGCAGGACACACGATGCTGTCACCATGAGTTCAGGTGTATTTGCTGTGCATTAAAATGACAATGGAATAGATTAGTTTGAGGGTATAATACATACCAGAATTGGTCTGTACAGATATCAGAATATTAAATAAAAGGAGAAAGCTTCATAAAGTCTCCAATAATCCCTCTTGGAATGGGTCTATGAGCAGATATTAGTTTTTTCCTTTAAGTACACTGATATGATTAAATTTAGCTTGACACAGGTGATGTACTATACCATGTGATGGTAATATTTAAAAGAAAACCGCTTTTCAGATTGAATACCTACTTGCTATCAACTCCTTTGTAGCAGCATCCAATCTGAATTTCTTCTGCAGCTAAAATGCAAACGCATTTTATGTATTCTCCATCTCACTGGGTGTGCACTCAGCAAATGCAGAACTGCTTCAATATTTTTGGTATCTTATTTAATCTAATGTTCTACTATAAAAGCCAGCCAGTTCACATTGATTATAAACAGTTTCCAGGCTATAACTTTTCTCTCCCAGAAGTGGTGTGTGTATTTTCACTAATTCTGGAGCGTGGACGCTGTGGCTGCTGTCCAGGCCCCTGCACTGTGCAAACACAAACGCTGTTGGATGTGGTTGCTGTAGATTAGCCATATGCTTCTGCTCGACATGCCAGAGCTTTTCTCAGTGCTCTTTCAGTTTTGGAAATACCTCTCCTTCCGCCACCCCTTCCTTACAAAATAGAACTGTAAACCAGGAAAGGTAATTTTCATCCTGTCCCACAATATATGCTATTTTAAAATAATGGATTGTTCCAAGCAATGTTTTTTAAGCCTACCGGGGTTAAGCACCTGTAGCACAGGCAGGGACCAGATTTGCAGCAAGATTTACTGACATATGAGTGTGCTCAGTCTTGTGAAGAAGGTCCAGTAGTAAAATAAATCTCCAAAGGAGATGTGCAGGGACAGGCTGTCTAGATTTGCAGATTTGAGACCAGGTTTTAGTCCCTGTTCTGGGGGACTGTGGAAATGAAGGTATGGGGAAGAATTGGCCATGCCTCTCATAGTAACAGGAGCTTTTTAGAGATTTAACACAGAACTTCAGTATAGTCAGTGAAAGTCTTTCCTTTGCTGTAGGAACCATTAAAGGATTTTGTTAATTTTCTTCATGACTGGAGATTCCTTGTAACACACTGTTAATACATTTTTGTTTGTTTTGGGCAGTCATGACATTCAGCACTGTTTAGAAATGCATTTTGCTTTGCACAAACACATCTTAATGCCTTTTTTGTCTCCTCGTTGAGAAGGTCTTTACCTTCCTTCAGTATTGTGGCTTAGGTTGCTGATGACAAACACTGTTGGATAAACAGATCCTTGGTAATGTTACAACAGCATCTTAACATAAACATCCACTGAGGTATGCAAATGATCTCGGTGATAAACAAGCATAGCAAAGTGTGGCTGAGGCAGGAAGCCAATCTGTCTGTTCCTTGTGCCCAATGATATTTTGATTGTCATTTTAATCTTAGGAGTAAATAACATCAGCGATCATGTTCCATCATTTAATTTCAGTGCCAAAAAAATGAGCGCTGCTTTAGCTGGCGTTAAGCAAGATGGCATTGCTGTGGTAGTTGGTCATTGCAGCTCAGGTCATCTGTGTTCCATTGTAAATAACAAAATGGTGGAAACCTTAAACAGAGACTGGAAACAGACTTTCTCTGAAAGCAATGTTAGATAGTTAATATCTAGATTTTTTTTTTTTTTTTCCCCCTGGGAAAAAAACTTTCTCATCACACTTTGTCTTTGAATAAAGAATATCTTACTTCTAGCTATGCTGGACTAAAAAACTTCCCATTTTTGTCCTCAAGTACCTGAGCAGTACTTCTGTGCTTCTCTTTTGCTGCCAAGCCTTGACTCCATCACTTTAAGCTCACATTTTGTGTCTGTCTTCATTAACCTTCTTCATAGCCACGTAAGCCTGTGAAGTATCTTCTTTCCTAATGAATGGTTTCTTCCTGCATGCTGAAGTTCTCTTGAATCGACATCTCAATCAGGCAGCTGCTTTGGACTGTTTCCTCTCCTGGGTAAACCTTAGGGATTCATAAAATTTTCCTGGATATACTGAAGTCTCTTTTTCTGAAGCCCAGTTTTATAACTCTTCTGCTGACTTTCCTGGTCTTCCTCCAAATTTCCAAAGTCAGTCGTATCATTGTCTTTATGGAGCTTGCCACAAAAATGAAACTGTTAAATTTACCTGGTTTAAGCAAAGTAAAACCAAACCAAACAAACCAGCTTGTGTTTGATAATTTGGCACAGTTTTGTAGGAATTGTTGTTGTTTAACCTGGCTCATTCTGGCTTTCAAAACAGCCCTGTATCCAAATAGCTGAGCAGGGATGATCTATCAGCTTTGCTGCTCAAGGCAGCTTAATGGCATGGCATTCTCATTTCCCTCACTGGCTGGCTATGTTCCTTATTTCAGGTGAGTTAAGTTCTGCTCTCCCATTTGTGATGCTGAGGCTGGGACATGTATCTCACATGATGGATGAACTCTGCCTGTTGTGGTGCTGCCCTAGGAAATGATTCACTGGGAGGGATTTTGAAACATCCCCTTTCTTTTCTGAGGCTCCATCAGAGCTCAGCAGTGAAAGTCTGTGCCCCCCTTCAAAGAGGTCACTGAAAGTGTCTGGTTCAAAGAGGTGACACTGGCATGTCAGGCTCCAGGGAGTGCTGCTGCCCTTAGGGAGATGCTCTGCTCATCCTGCTGCAGTCACTCCACTGGTGCCTTTGTGAAGCACCTAAAGGTCTGCACAGGTCTCCAGTCCTGTGTTCTTGTTCTCTGTGCGACCCTTGTGGCACTCTCTGCTCCTCCTGCCCGGTATTTGGTTTATCTATCACCATCTAATGGTTATTATTAGTTATTAATGAGGTCCAATCCCATTCTTTGTGGCACAAATGGCTCTCAAGGATGTTTTTTCAGCATGTGGCTGCAGGCTCACTGCCTTCTGTGGCTGACAGATCTGGTAAATACTTGGCTCTATTCTATGGTGTGTCCATTGCAAAGCCAACTGAAGCTCTGGATGAGGGGGCATCTCTAAATTGGGAATCACTTGGTGACAACTATCAATATCAGTGACATTAAATTGCACCATTTAGGCACTTTCAAGATCCAGCTGTGTCCAGTCCCAATCTCCTGAAAAATTTAAAAAATTGAGTCAGATTTTTGTGAAGTAAACTGGAATTGAGGTGTTGAAATCTACTTACAACAAATCTTGAATGAATAATTTTAGCTATAAAAACTTATTAGATTTCTAGAAATTATCTGCTGAAAACCATATACCTGCAACTGTTTTTGGATTTGAACGTGCTCAGTTTTCTCTGCAGACTCCAAACCTTTGCAGAGTTCAATTCTTTACCAGTAAGGTGTCATTTAGAGAAGTTTTTTACTCAAATTCTGAAAATATCTCAGCCTGTGCATGGGTTACAAGGCAGGAAGTGTCTCAGTGGAATCCAGAACAGGTTACAAAGCACAATGCAGAGTTGTGTCTGGACCAGTCTTGTTGGATAAGCATGGTTTGTCACCTGGGTTGGTACATCCCATATTTTCAGTGTTACAGTAAAAAACAAAAACAAAAAAATTAATTTTTTTTTTTAAAATCACTTTATTAGAAAAATAAGAAAATGGATGTACTAGTTTTGTTTACAATCCAGCTTTAAAAGGTGGCAGTGGTTTTCAATAAATTAATCTTTGAAATGAATTTTATTTCAGAAGAAAAGATGCAGATAAAATTAGAAAACTTACATGGCTGCAGTTACTGTTTTAGAGGTCATGCAGAAGGTAGAGAAAACAAGTCCTTTGTGTGGAGATGTAAGGCAGTGTTCCTCTAGGTGTGCTGAGAATGGTAACATTTGGCAGAAAATGAAAACGTGTCATAGTTCACAGCATTAAATTAAACAATTTGTGAAACTCGTCTTGCCTGCGCTATAAGAATTGCCACTTCCATACTGCTCTGGCTGTGGATTGAAGAAATGAAAACATTTTTCTAAGGAAACATGGCAAATATATCTCAAAGAACTGAGACATTGTTACTTGAGGACAGAAATAGGTTGGAAGTTGTAACTAGTCTCTTCCTTCTCAGTAAATCCTTTATGGAGAAAGTCATCAAATAGGATAAAAGTATAAAATCCATTTTGAAGCTATTCTGCTACTGTTGAAACCACATGGCATCACAGAATGATTCAGATTTAAAGGGAACTTCAGAAACCATCTAATCCCAGTATCCCTTTTAAATCAGGGGTAACTACACAGATTAGGTTGCTCAGGGGCTTTTAGAGTTCAGGTTTGAAAGTCTCCAGGATGCCATAACCTCTCTGAGCAGCATTTTTCTGTGCTTAACTTCCCTCATGTTCATTACCTTATTCTTTAGAGCTAACCAGAATTTACCTTTCGGCAACTTTTAGCTGTTGCTCCTTGTTCTGTCACTCTGTACCTGCGGGTTCTGGCCCTGTAACCTTTGGTCAAGTGGAAGAAGATGCAGTTAAGTTGTCTGAGCCCTCCCTTCTGCAGGCGATGCTGAGCCAGCTGCCTCAGCCTCTGTCGTGTGCTCCAGCCCTGCAGCTGCCCTGGCAACCCAGCACTGAACTCATGTCCCATCTCCTGTCCCGAGGCACTCCAGACTGGTGTTCCAGATGCTCTCCCAAGTGCTGTGCAGGGAGGAATTGTCCCTTTCCTCACCTCACTGACCACCCTTGGCTGCTGCAGCCTGCAGAGCAGTTCATTTTTGCTGCCTGGAAGGCAGAGTGCTGCTTTGTACCCAGCTCTGCTCACCAGGACTCATCCTTTCCTGCAGAGCTGCTCTCTGCCAGGCAGCCAGGGCCTGGCTGGTGCGAGGGATTATCCTGTCCCACGACTTGCCCTGTTCCTGTCAGCCCACTCCTGTAGCTTCTGCAGAGCCCCATCGCTGCTCCCTGCCTGCTGGCCTGTGGAATTTGCATTCTGACACTTCACATACGTCTTTTGTGAAGATGTTCAACAGTTTTGGACCTGGTCTTGATGCACCAGGGCTAGAACTCATAGCTGAGTTAAACTTCTAAAGGTTGACTGCTACCCCCTTTAAAAGCCAGTATTCCAGATGACTTTTTCATGCACCTTTTATGTTAACAATTCACCCCTTTATTTTTGCCTTCCCTCCCTGTTCTTGGGGTACAAGGATGCTGCATCATCCTCACTGTGGTCTAGGAAAGGGGTAACACAAATGAGGTGGAATTTCCTGTACTGATTTGTGGATAATGACAAGATCCTTTCATACTTGATCTATTTTTTAGAAACTTTTAAGAATCAATTCTCATTGTAGATATACCCTTATCTTCAGAGTTTTTTGCTATATGGCTCTTGAGGCTGTTTTGGATAGTAGTTTTCCAAACATGACATCAAAATTTATCCAATATCAAATATTGGTTGATGGAATACAAGGTTGCAGTTGGAAAGACCTTAAGAGTCAGAGTTGGAGAAAGTGAGGGAGAAGCAGAAAACTTAAAAAGAAAGATTTAGGTGTTTATGTGGAAGCAAAACAAATCAGTGTGGCAGAGTCATGTCCACTTAGGCCATTGGAAATAGCAAGAAAAGGATTTGCCATGTAGGATAAGGAAAGCTCATAAATGACATAAATAAATCAATGACAGCATCACACAGGCAGTTTAAAGTTTCAGCAGCTGGAAGGACTGAAGTTGTTGGAGGGAAGGCTTTCCCAATGTGTGTTGGTGTCACCATAGCATTACGTGCTCTTGAATTCAGGCAGGAATTCAGACTAAGTTTTGGCAAGTAGTTTGCTGCTTTCAGGGAAATATAAGTAAATGTCCTTTGCAGGCTGTCAGGAGGCTTCAGCTGCTGCTCTGTTCCATACCTCAGGCACTGACACAAAGTGAACATGGTGTTATCAAACACATTTGCAAGAGCAAAAACACAGTAGAAAGAGCACAGACCTTTTTTGGAATACAGTACGTTATATGTAAAAAAGACCAAAAGTAAAATGTTCCTCTGCAGTGGGAGAAATTAAATTATATTTTCCTGCTAAGGTAGTAAAGAAATTCTCTTTTGCTTACTTACTGCTATCTTTTCTCCCTATGAGAAAAAGAAAGTTATTCTGCATAATCTTTCTTATATTTGAAAGCTGAATTTGGCTTTGTCCTGAACCTTCCAAAAAAGAGAGGTGGCTGGAGCATTCATTTTGTATGATTGCAGAAGCAAATGATGCGAGTCAAGTGGCCTGGTCAGATAATTAAGCTACAACAGAGAAAGCTCGCAGAGTCAGTCAGTTGTGATTATCAGTCCAGTGTGGTTGGATGTCTGATTCCTTCTGAAAAATCTGAAGTGGCTGCTTTTATTATCATTAATTGGGGAGTGCCAGCAACAAATCTGGAAGAATTACATTGCCACTTTAAAGAATTCCAGTATATTTCAGTTGGAATATAAGTGTAATGATGAATTGATGACTCTTTGTTGCTCTGCCCAGCCCTTAGAACAGGAAGGTTTGTTAGAATAATTCCAGTGTTACGTGCCTGCCCTGCTTCTGAACCCTGATGTCTGTAGGCAGTCTGCAGCAGAGTGCCAATAAATGTGTATTCTTTGAGGCTGTCTGAATCTTTTTAGATTTTTTTTTTTTATTATTATTATTCTTTTCTTTATTTCTTTAGATAGCAGTTCAATCATTTTGAAGCTATCTCTGGAGCATCTAGGAAAGTTCCTTTAACAGTGAAGCATTAGGTTGCTTAAAGTGCCTCGCAGAACTAAACCTTGGAAGCACTTTTGAAATATTTCCCCTGCTAAGCGAGAGGGATGTCACCAAATGAAACAAAAAAGGAAACAATATTTCATTTGAATGGAAGGATAAAGTACCTTCAATCTAAACCAGACTAGCTCAGTATCAACTCTTTGTGGTGCTCAGCAGTTTTAAAATCAAAACCTTATTGGTATTAACTGTGCCACATGGAGGAGGAATTAATCCCACAGAAATGCAGATGTGTAACTGGACATGGTAGCTATCACAGCAAAGCCAGAGCCCTGCAAGTTTTGGAACTCTCAATACAGCCGTGTTAATTTTAAAACAAAAACCTTCAGCTTCCGGCGACTTCCACAGGAGCGTTCCCAATGTTTTTCACACAGCTATTAATGTAGTCAAGCTGTGTTTTTTCCTCCTCCTCCTCCTCAGTGCAATCATCTGCTCAGTGGTGCACTCCAGGAGCGGGAGCCAGAGGAGTGGCCGGCTGTGATTGATGGGGCGCAGCCCGGCGCTGGAGGAGCCACATCTGGATCAGCTTTGGGAGCAGCCAGATGTGGAGAGGGAGCTCAGCGAGCCCCACATGGGCACCCCGAGCTCCCGGCTCCTGCTCCCCAGCCAGCGCTGACCCTCACTTTGGGCAGGTGCTGCATGGCCTGGGACCAGAGCAGCTGCCAAGTGTGTGGAGAATAGAGGCAGCACCATGGTACAGCAGGTATTTGCACTTTTATTTTCACTTGAAACTCTTGATTTTCAGTCGAGCCAGGGCAGTTCTTGCAGGCAGCTGCACCACTGCATGCAAGACTTGCAAGCCATGCTTTGATGCTTAGGTCTGAAGGAGGGCAGGCTACGGGGAAGGAACCATGGGCTTGATGGGTGTAACCCTTAGAACCAGCAGGTTTGCAGAGAAATGTTGCATTTTTTCTTCTTTGTTTCCGTGCCCTGAGGATACGATGCAGTTTGGCTCATTTAACTACAGTACAGGAGGCTTTCTCTAAATGTGAAATATCTCTTGCCAAAGAAACAAAATGCACCAAACGGAAAATAGAGCAAAACAAACAATCAACTGTGAGTTCGACTTCAAAATGCAGGCAAGCAGAAAGGTTTTCATTCAATACATTTTTATGCTGCAAATGTGTTTTTATAAAAAGGAACACTGCATAAGCAATGTTTCCTGTGCTCTCTCCTTTGTGTACAAACATAACAAGCTTGCTTTATTATGTTTTGACACTTTTTATACATTTCTTAATTACGAAATCCTTTCAGAGCAGGAGATGAAAAGGCATCTGAGATCTGAAATAGTAGAAGCAGTTTAAATTCTAAGCTTTTCTTCAAATGAGGTAATATGGATGAAATAGGAGAACCTTCATTTACCTACATTGTTGGAATCCTTTTTTTTTTGGTTCTTTAGAGTTCAACGTTTAACCAGAAAGCAATAAATTTGATTTTATACACTGCCACGTAATGCATATTTTTCAGTTGAAATGTGGTTTTCATTAAGACTCGGGCCAGAACATTTAGCAGAGCCTGACTGTCTGCCATCCTTTGTTCTCCTTGCTGTTGCCAACAACCACTTTTTTAAAAAAACCATGCACAAAGTGAGCATTAAGGGGTCATTTAATTTTAAAGATACTTGGAACTGAGTCTGAAGGGACAACTTCAGTTTGGCCTCTTCTGCCTAGGTGGTATAAAGCCTGCCTGTGTACTGTCACACACAGCTTTGAAATTTCTCTAATACCTGAGTTCATAGGTTAATTTAGGATCAATATTTCCTCTTGCTTTTAGGGCCATTTCATATTTTAAACTTAATGCATTAGAATTTATTCTTTCTTTTATTTGTTTCAGTTCATTGTATTTTAAAGAGCACAATAAAGGAGCATTTTAGGTGATTCTATTTAAAGAATTTTTGGTTCCTGAAAATCTCTTCAAGTGTATCTGCTGTGTAGTCTGGGGTTACCATCAGCCACATGTATATACAAATGTGTGATAGCTGACACTTCATAATTCTTGATAGAAATTAGTATTTTAAACAATTAGTTTTGGCTATTACAAGCCAAGTAAATAAAAAAGAACTTGTTTAAACATGCATGCTTTTCTATTATATTGTAATACCATGTCTATTGAATTAATTATGAATAATAAATTCACACTGCTTTTAAAGGTTAGGGAAGGCTTCAGTAGTCATTTATTTTAAGGGATGAACATCTGATTTATTGTCACTATCATATTAAACTTAGGGCCTGCAGTAGCATGTGCAAGTTTAATTTCTTTAATGTCCCCTGTCTTCTAACAATTAAATGAACCTGCAGAGCCTGCACTGATAATCTTGTGTCAGTTTTCTGCTATAAGCACAGTGGGGCTGGTTTCCTCAATGGCAAGGCTGTAAGTCTCTGAATATCTACAAGTTAGTAAAAAAAAAAAAAAAAAAAAGAGACAAATCCCTTACCCTTTGTTGTTTACTTATTAATGAGGTCTCAGTTATAAATGAGCCAGACCTCAGCTGAAGAAGTCTAATGGAAGAGGTGGAAGAGTCTCAGCATTGTGGAGGTTCTGAAGTAGCCAGCACAATTTGCCATTTTGTGATAAATCTAAGAAATTTGGAGTTGCTGGTAAAAATAATCGAAAAGTTCAACCCTCTTAATTAAACATGAGCTGTAATTAGCACTAGGTGTGGATGCTTTGAATATTAATTAGGGTCCTCATGGAACTGCTGTCAGGGTTAATGAGAATCAGTGGGGGTCTCAGCAACATCTGGTTTAGGGCTGGAGGTGGTACAAAAGCCTTTAGATGAAATGCACCTGGACATCACCCCTTGTTCCCTCTGCTGCCATTGCTGCTCGTTTTTAACAGCTGCTGCCTCTGAGGCCACCTTCAGCATCTGACAGGAAGGGGTAGCTCAAGGACCAGCACTAAGCAGCTCCCGTGTTTCAAAACCAGCACAGTGAAAATGCTTATAGAGCCAGAATCTGCATTTGCTTTTGTTCATTCTCACCCTTTTCTCAGGTCCCTCCTGAAACAGCTGATTAAAAAATTTAAGGTCTGCTGCCTCCCACAGAAGTTTTAAAAGTACTTCTTTAACATTTAATGAATGTCTCTGGTCATTCCTGGGTTTTGCTTCATCTGGATTTTTTTTCTTTATTTATTTATTTTTAATAGTGAAAATATTAGGTAAAATAAATAAGAAAGGAAGTTGACCATTTTAATATTAGAGGATAAAAGTACACTTTTACAAGAGTTTTTAACCTCCATAGAAATTTAACAGGGCTAATGAGAACAGTTTCAGTGCAGCATTGACCTTGCTAAGATGGTAGATATTTAAACAAATCCCAGTGACTTAACCCTGTGAAGTCAGTAAATGACACTGATTTCCTGCCAGAGATGGTTGAATGAAGCAATGGAAACCACTTGCTCAGGGCCATACACTAAACCAGCAGCAAAGATGGGATTAAAGTCAGAGATGCTTTGATTGCTAATATAAAGTTCTAATTTTTTAGGACACGCTGAGTGCCTTTTACAAAGGAAAATTCAGGGGGTTTTTTTAAGCCTGTCAAAGCTACCAAGACTTAACTCCTGTGTGAATTCTTAAAAGCTCTTGAGTTAGGACAAGTTCAGGTCAGAAAACTGATGTCTAAATTAGTTGAAATTGGCTGGAAATGCCCTTAATTACAAAGTGCAGAAGAATGTCTTTTATTTATCCAGTCTATTTAAAATTAGGAAATCGAGGACTGATAAGTACAAATAAAATCCCTGCCATAGTCTTGGGCAGGTGCTTGTACATGCCTTGGTGGGAGAATAATTGATTAGCTCAGAAGGCAATTAAATTTTCACTTAACTCTGCATTTTTACACACATAGTGGGATAGTTTAATTTTGTAAATTAGTTTATCTGAGGTTGGGACAATCCCTGCACTAATGGCCTCTAATGCTGTCACAGGAAAAATCTGTTTTGGCCTTTTTTTTTATCTAGGTTCAGAAAGATTGTAGCGCACATTTCCTCCTCAGAATGATTGCTTTTTGGTGTGAGCAAAGCATTTAGTCAGAAGTTTTATAATTGATAAATTAAGAGGCTTGGCTATTCTTTATCAAATGGAAGTATCTCTCTATAGGATCTCTCTATAAAGACATGAGGATAGTGTTATTTGTGCTATAGGCTAATTGCCATATGGAAATGAAATACTTTTGTCCTCAAATGCAAAACCTTTAAAGTTCTTAAATCTATTTCTCTTAACACAGAATTTTTCTTTTATGTTATTTAAGGTTTTGAACCGATACACTTTTAGATTCAAATATTTAATATTTTGACTGGGTCTCATTATTATTTTGCATTTGTGGCATGCATTTGCTCAATGCGGAGTACCTCAAAGTACTCTGACTATCTCAGGGCATTATTTCACATCAGTATTTTTAGTGTTTGTTAACAGTATGCACCTAAACCCTGCCCTGTGTGTATGTTGCCTGTATTGTATTCTGTAAATGGTCAGTCAGAGTGATCACAGCTCTGTGCTGGCAGTTCTGCTCAGGAACCTTTGGAATAAACTGGCTTTGTCCCTCGTCCTTGTCTGAGCTGAGGCATCATTAGTGCAGGCAGGTTTCACTGACCTTTCCCTCTTATAGACTAGTCTACAATTATCCAGCGAGCAGTACATTTGTTTGTCTAATTATAATAGTATTTAATAGGGTTAGCAAAATGCATTTAGTGCAGATCAGAAATATTCTCCTCAAGAAACAACCACTGTGCCCTTTCCAGGCCAGGATGTTCTCATCGCTCTCCGCGTTACGGGTGCAGGACCTTTGCTTATTTTATCTCACGCCACATTTCTTCCTTTTTTTTTATTATTATTATTATTATTTTTTTCCCTTTGATTTTCACAGGGTAATCAGGAAGCTACAGCACCTCCTGACACAATGGCACAGCCTTATGCCTCAGCCCAGTTCGCTCCACCTCAGAACGGTATCCCTGCAGAATACACAGCCCCACATCCGCATCCAGCTCCAGACTACACAGGCCAAACCACTGTTCCAGAGCACACGTTAAACATGTACCCTCCTGCTCAGACACACTCCGAACAGAGTGCAGCTGACACAAATGCACAAACTGTCTCCGGCACAGCCACAGTAAGTCAAGGTTACTGCTCTTTCTACAGCTCTGGGTTTCGCGTCTATTTATCGATGACATTTTTGTCCGTGACACGCTTCATTTGCGTTAGGCTTAGTCACCGCCTTAAGGTCAAAAGTCTGTCAGAGTTTGCTGTTGAACCTGGAGGGTGGGTTTGCACTGGCTTTGGAGCTTCTTAGTAAGTGTTGGAGGTTTGTAGAACCTGGAGTTTCATTTTCAACAGCGTTAGACAAAATGATTAATTACCAGCCCATGAATCACAGCACAAATTTTAATTAAGTCCAATATGGAAAAACATTGCAAATGAGTGTTTGTAGGCATTCATTTGCAGGGCCAAAGACAGCAACCAAAAAACCCAAACCAGGCTCATTTGATTATTTTTAATGACCTTCGTGTTTTCAACACAAGTAGTTTTAATAGAAATATTACTTGAATGATCGTGTACAAAATTTGCTGTGTGAATTAGTATTGTGAAGAGCATGTCTGCAATATTGTATTTTCTGGAGAGCTTGTTTGTGCAGCCATTACCCAAGTTGTGTGTGGATCTGTGCTAAACAGAGCAGAAATGATGGACTTTCCGTCTATTTGATTTATATGTGAAGTTCTGAAGTGTCATGAATTATGCAAGAGACTCCTTGGATGGCTCTACCTTGTAATTTAAGTCACAAATTTCACACACTGATAGTTTAGTGTTTCTGTCTTAATTCTAGAGTGGGACCCAATATATCCAGTGCCAAGAGCTGGCAGATTTCTGAGCCATCAACCCATCCCCCTGTGTTACATGTGCAGGATGGGGCACAGAACAGGCAGTGCTCAGAACATCTCTCCTGGCTGGCCTCATCCTTGCCTCAGCCATTCTCCATGCCTCAGCTTACCTCTCCTTCCTTTCTGGCTCATATCCAGCCTAAAAGGTTTCATGCATTAGGGCAAGAAGAAAAGGAAATCACATTCTCTTAAATGAGCTCTGCAAATTTATGTTTGTTGTTGTGCCACTAATTTCTTTATATGGCTTGAGCAAGAAAGGAAAGCAATAGCAAAGGCACTGAGGAATATTCCTTGCTATTATGACAGAGAAATCCTTGTGAATTAATTACACATTTTTGTGGTTTATGCAGTAAAATGCTTTGGTCTTTTTTTTTTTTTTTTTTTTTTTTTTTTGGTAACTTTTTATTGCCCTGAGTTTCTCTTTTCTCCAGTACCGGGAGAAAGTTTAAATTGAAGAGCATCCTATTTGCTGGTATCTCACAGTATTTTTTGCAGGTCTGCTGTGTCTCCTCTTATCCATCTCTTTGCTAAATTAAATTCCTGGTTCTTTCCAGCTTTTAAAACTTGCTTCCATAATCATTTTTGATTGTTGTCCAGCTCTTGTCAAATGCCACTGTCATTGGTTTAGAGCAGGAATCCTAAGCTGAATAGATACTCCAGAAGAGATTGGATATTGACTAAAAAGATAGTCTTTCCTACTGTACCTTTTTTTGTTCTTTTATGTTCTCTGATTTTGCTTGGTTTCTGTGACCACTGCTGCAACTTGAACAATCTACTGTGATGGCCAGCTCAGCCTTTTCACGTTTTGAAACTGTTTCTGTTCAGTCCTGAAGTAAAATACTGACAGTGCTAAAATCAATGGTAAAAGACCTGTCGATGGGAGTGGGACAGGAGCTCATCTCTCATCATTTATTGCTTTCAATTGATTGTGTTTCCTCACCCCATTTTGATTTTTCAGTTTGAAGAAATGTCAGTCACTTTATCAGAGAAGTCAGGAATGTGTTTTCCCAACATTTTCCATAGCAAAGGCTGGTGAAAAGACATAGTTTGGATTGTCTGCAATGCCCTTATCTTCTTCAAGTGCTCTATTCAATCCCAGCTCTAGCAAATCCAATGATTCCCTGCAAAGTTTCCTGCTTCTGATATGCAAATAGGCTTTATTGTTATTTGGTTTTGTGTCCTTCACTATCTGCTCTTACTTGCTTTTTCCCTTCCTAATATCCAACTTGTATTTTACCTGTCAGGCACCTTTTCCCTTCTGTTTCCCCTTGGAGTGAATTTCCATTCTCTGCAGAATAACACTTCAATTCCACTAACCTGTTATATTCAGGGAATATGGTGCAGTTATTTGCTCTTTTTATTGTGGATCCTTTCCTCGCATTCTGGTTTCCTTTCTTACAGAGGAATGGACAGAACATTTTGAAGTAGCTCTCATGCTGTCTATAAAGAATTAGATTTTCCTTCCTTTTAACTTTAGAGTCTATTTGAGAAAGTTTTAGGATGGTTCAGTTTTTAAAAAGATATTTTTTTCTAAATTGCCAAGTTATATTGAAAGCTGTGAATGTTCTCCCTCAAGAACAGAGCAGTGAAAAGGCAGGTTTCCAAGAGGTGTGTTTATCTATGGATCTGCACTGACATTTAACACATTCTTCACCAGCCAGGTTTACCAATGTGCAGACAAACATTGCTTGCACAATTTAACTGCAGGTACCTAGGTTTAAAATTAGTTATGCTGGGTTTCATTAGCCATTGCTCTTGGCAAACTGTGGAGACTTTATAAATAGATACATGCCAATGGATCTCAGGCAGATTTAACACCGTCTTTGTAATATTATGAGGGTCCAGCTGTGTACATCTCTCTGTAGGTTTAACAATGTAAGTTTTTATTATGAAAGAGAGCTTCAACAGCACTGTGTCAACACTGTACCTCCATGTGGTCTTTATTGTTAAAGGAAAATAATTGTGGGTTTTTTTTTTTTCTAATTCCTGCTAGCTTTGAGAAATACTTGATTTTTAAGTAAGGAGTTTTAAGTGGAATTGTTGTGGGGACATAGTGGCATTTGTTTGGTATGGTTTAGCTTGGTTTCCTTTCAGTCAGCTGTTTATTACATGCATTTGAAAGAAGAATAATCAATTGGCTAATCATTCACAAAATAACACTGTTGTGATTAAGGACAAGCTGTTAGAGGCAAGACCAGCTTTTGAATTTTCTTACAGATTTATGTACATGTGAAGCTGGATACACCATTAAAAATGGATCTTAAAATTTTGCAGTGTGTGCCTAAAATACTGCAGGGCAATTGTCTAAAATGTAGAATTACTACCAGGAGTGACTTAATCTCCTCCATGAAGGACTGAAGCCATGCTGAGGTGAGATTCATCCCGAGCTTTCTCTGAGTGTCCCAGGTTCGTTCTTGTCTGAAAGAATCCTACGCTGAAGCTGCAGCTCACACAGGGTCTAGTGCCACCTGAACCCCAATAAAGATAGAAATAATAAAAATAAACTCATTCTGTGCAGCTTCCCTGGAATCCTCAACTGCAACCCAGGGTGTGATCCCAGCCCAGCTGGAACCATTGCCAGGATCCCCATTTGCCACAAACCCAACAAAATTCCAATCATCGGGTTTATTACAGGCTTGCAATTTTGTGCAGAGTGCTCTCGTAATTCATGTTCAGAAGTACTTCACGTACTCTTGGACACGCTCTTGTACTTGTAGAAAGTGTCTTTCCCAGTGACCAGTTTTAATCTATTTAGATAAAATAGTGTAACACGGTATTCTGTCAGAGTAAGTGCTGGAACGAGAGGTGCTCAGATTGTATGTGCAGGGATTGCTAACTCTGGTTGTGGTGCTATGAAACAGGAGAAGAGGGACAGGATGGAAGGGTAGCAAATCATCAAAGACAGGATGACTTAGCTGAAACAGAATAAAATCATTGGTAGGCAGTAAAATCCTGTCAAAAGCTGCTTTGAGTCTTCTCTAAGCATCTCTGGCTTTCGTCGCTATGGACCCATGTTTGTTACCTTGGAGTGAGGAGGAAGTATATCTGCAAAATCAATAATCAGCCAGCAGTGGGTTATTTAAGTGCTGGTAGACTTTTGGAGTTGCATAGCATGTTTTAAAAGCATTAACAAAACAAATAAATGGCTTCCTAGAAGGTCTGATCTTTGAAAAGTATATCACAAAGTTATACTAAAAGTCACACATCTGATGATTTTATAAAGTGGTTTGGAGTGCTACATTAAATAGTTAAGACAATAATTTTATTAAATCAACTTTTACTTGTGCACATGTACAGACGCAATTGCACTGTACGTAAATAGATCTGAGGAAAACTTGTTCAGTTTTTGCCTGTGGCTTTCCTGCACAAATTCTGTGTATGACAGCAGGAGATGAGTGTGTAAATAAAAAGGTCATTAGCTGGGCATGTGTAAGGGAGCAGGTAATAATAAAGTAAATGTTTCTCTAGTGTTTCCTGTTCTAGCTGTGTTATACTAATAATAGAAGTAACTATCACAGTCTGGTAAGAGCTGAGGTTGAAGTCATGTTCTCTGATTTATCTGTGTATATCAAAAATGTGCTGCTTTAAACTTCATCCTACTTTGGCATAAAACTTGAGATCATTGTGCAGTCCTACTGTTCTGGGCTGACCCTTCACCAGGCTTCAGAAGCTGAAAAGTTGTGTGAGAAGCTGTGTGTTTGGAAGGGAGAGCTTGAGGAAAAAGGCAGTTTTCTTGGAGGAGTGATCCTTCCATCTCTGAAATGCTGAGCATCAGCAGGCAGCATGGCATTAGTGTTGTTCAAGCCCTGTAGAAGATGTGCAGTGCAGAGGTGTGGGTTATCCCTGGCCTGGGAAGATGATAAGGTATTTTCCACCTAACTTCACTGTCAGAACTGAATTTCAGTTTCGTTACTACCAAAGTTCCTCTGGTGGTATCCACTGAACCTGGTAGTTCTCTGTGAAAATGATTGATATATTAGATACTATGTCTGTTGTTCCATCTTCCCTGTTTACCTTGAGAGGTTTTATGTTCTTTGGGATGTAATGGCCTGTAAGTTGGATGTTTTCTCTTCTTGGTGTTAATTTGTCCAGGTTTGTGCCCTTTTTTAATCATATCGTAGGGGCCATCTCTTCATCTGAGGATTTGCAAAGGCTTAGTGGTGCTCTAGACTGAAAAATTATTTACAAAGTTGAACTTTGTTGTTTTGGGGAAGTGAAATATGTTCAACCTTTGCTGATATTTTGGGGGATTTAGTGTACCAATTACTGTGTTGTGCTTATTAATTTGGGTAAGAAAACTGGGAGTAGGAAGCATTTAAAGTGCTTTAGTGTGTTGTCTAAGCCTGCAGGTGAGTAGATTACAACTACAGTTTTCTGTAGCATATTTCTGGTTTTTACCAGCTCTTTCTCCTGCTCTGTCCTTTATGTAAGTTATTAGTATTAGTGGTTTTTCCCCTCCTATATTCTTTCTTCTCTGCCTTGGTTCATCTCTTCTTTCTCCCCTACGATCCCATCATGACCTCTCTGTCTCCCAGGGGTGTGGGCTGCATTAGCTGCTTGCATTGCACATGGATCAGTGTGCTGTATCCTCCTTGCTGTCTGTCAGCTGCCTTGCAGCAGCGTCTCAGGGAGGCACAAGTGTTCAAAGCCAGGTTCTCTGTGCTGTGCTGGCTCATCCCATGGCCGTGGCTCTGCTGGGGAGCCTCGAGCTCAGCTTGCTTGGGGTCCAACCTGCCAGAGTGTGTGGGTATTGTCAGTGCTGCTGAGCTCAGCCGCTGCTATCCCTGCCTCTGAGCGTTCTGCTCTTGCCTGAGAGGTTTCCTATGGCACCTGGAACCATCTCCCGTGGCTTGGGAAGGAGTGGCTCACTTACTTCTCCCTGTAATTGTGGCTGGCATGGAGCAGAGCAGAGTTCCAGGGCAGAGTTCCACACCCGTTCCTTCTCTAAAGGATGGCATTGTGCTCCCCCTGCAAAGAAGTGGAATTTTTACCACAAAGTGGCTGTCATGCAAGTCAGATTCCCTCATGGACACTTTTTATTGCCAACTGGTATAAATGACCCAGTTTTTATTCTATTTCAATGCCATATTTTTGTCTCTAGATGTTTGCCACCAGTATGTTAGATAGCTGATAATGCTTTGACAACTCTTACCGCAGTGTTTATTCATCTAAATCATACCCTGCTGGCGCAGGCTATTCTATCAGCATGGTGTGCTATTTCATTTATACTACCTATTATATCTGGTCCCAACTGTTCCTTGAAGGAAGTATTTCAAGGAGCTTATTTTGAGACCTTGAGTGCTTCAGAGCTGCAGAAGCAAGGAACCCGGTCCAGCTCCCGCTCCATAGTGAGGAGATCAAAACTGACATCCCAAATAGATAACATAATGCTGTTCTGGGGCAGTGAGGCACAGTAATGACTTGTGATCATAGGCATTATTGCTTCTAAGAGGCTTCCTTGCTGAGAGCCCTGCGTGCCAGCTTTGCAACTGTGCCCCACGTGTGCTCCTCTGCTTATGCTAAGGAAGCAGGAACACACTGCTGACTTCAGCCCCTCTGCGTGGATCTGCCAGCTCGAAAATAGATTCTGCTCCAGGATACACAGAACCTGACACTGACTGCTTCCTATGGTGCTGTTTTTGGAGTGCCTGTTTGTATTTCCTTGTTTTGGCTGGGAAGAGGATAAATAACCACCCTCTTTTTCCTGTGCTGCCGAGTGAACTTGGGCTTTGTGATTGTGTGAGTGGGTATGTGGTGTGAGGACAGCAGCCTTACCCTGCCAGCTGACTGCACAGGACTGTGTCTGGGGCTCTTCTGAGATCTCAGTGCCTGATCCTTCTCTTTTAGGTGACACCTCAGTTTCTTTTACACCTTTTGATTCTCACAGCATGGAAAGTTTGAAAATATGATGTTGAAATAGAAGACAGAAATATTATTATTCTGCTTTTGTGGGGTTTTACTGATCCTGTGATTTTAACTTCCCTCATTTTTGTGTGCTTGAGCTTGGTGAAATGTTAAAGCTGAAGCTCCTCCACAAAACTAAAAAAAAAAACAAAAACCCAAAGCCTACCAACAAGGAAAAGAGAGCAATTATGCTCTGTCATCTCTAGTCATGTTTGCTCAAATAAATTAGCTGTATGCCATTGATTACCCTTCAGAATGTTCTTCATAGGGCACTCTGACAGTTCTTAGATCACTTCAGGAGGTAATTCCAGCCAGCTCTAAGGCAGATTTGAAGCACAAAACATTGCAGAGGTCTTTCAATCACATTGTCAACCAGAGATGGTCGTAATACTGCAACGTGAAAAGTTTCTTCTAGAAAGCATTACCAATTAATTTCTAATCTGTCAAGTTTAATTGACCAATTAAACAACTTAGGATTTTCTTCCTGCTTGTCCCTGAAAGAGCTGAGCTAATATTGCTTTTTTAAGTTTTCTTGTACTTTGCTTTGTCTCTTGGGCTCTTTGCTTCTCCACACCAATTATTTTATGTGTTACATTATTGACTTTTTCTTCTCTCTGTGCAATCTAAGTAGCCAGGGCATGCAAATGCTTTGGCTTTGCTTGGCTGTGCTTTGGGTTCATATGTATTGAGAAAAAACATTGTTGCACATTTTGCTGAATACACTGAGCATAAATTTCAACGGGACCTTGGTGTGATGAAATAGCAAATTTCAACTTCTTTTATATTTGACTTTCTGCACTTTTCACACTACAACATGGCAATTAAAATTGATCCTTATGAGGGGATTTTTGTCTTGGTGAAAATTAGCTCATTTTCACTACATGCAGGAGTGGCTGTGTTAGGTTAGCTAAGACCAATGATGTTCTCCATTCTCTTGCAATTGACATAATTGATTGTTAATGGCTTGTAACTTTATCAGGAGTTGTTGGTTCCTGCATTCACCAACTCTTTGTAATTGCAGTTTAAACTTGTGTATTGCTTGGAGATGGGAATGTGTTTGTAAGTTCTTGATTATCCAGCAAAACCCTCACCCTTGCTTGCAGGAAGATGTCTCTCCATGAGAGAGGTCAGAGTGGTCAGGGAGCACAGGTTGCTGCAGCACTGACCAAGTTTGCAGTTAAAAGCTGTGAAGATGATGCAGAGAGGCTTTCTCTCTTCTCCTTTAAATCATGAGGCTGAATTTCTATTCCTGTGCCAGTCTGTGCCTAGAGCTAAACTTACTCTCCTGCATGACTACATGTGGGTCTCAGCTCAGGATGGCTTAGTGGGTTATTACCCCCCAAACCCAAAAATACTTTTTTTAATCCTGTTTATACTCTCAAGTTTCCATTCCTCTCCTACACATCTCTCTCTTCAGCTTTCCCACACACCCAGCCACCCACAGAATTACTTTAATTAAACGTTACTCATGTGTGGGCTTGCTTACCACTTCTCCCTGCTTAATTTGTTCCTTTCCAGGGTCAGTGTGAAAGAGTGGCTTGATTCAAACATGGAACTTTGCTATCCATCAGTATTAGAAAGACAGTAACAAGGCATGTCCCTCTGTCTTGGCTTAACCTGCAAGCAGGTGACTCCATCTGTAAGTTTGAAGTTGCTTTATGCTCTACCAGTGGCTTGACAGGCTGAGACAGACATTGCAGGCAGAGGAAAATGTTCTTATTCACCAGCTATGCATTTAGGGAAGGGTTTTCAGACTCTGAAGGAGCTAATACTCTACCATGCACATCGTGCCCTATTTGGTCTTTCTGTCATATGCAGAAAGAATTGGTTGGTCATTTTAAATTGCACAGATCTAGACATTAAATGGCCAATCATTTATTAATTCATTGGAGAAATTCCAGAAGAAGGGATAAGAAAGTAACCTGGGGGTTTTTTCTGTCTTTAATTAATTGTACATGTGTATAGCCTTTTTTTTACAAAACTGTGACACAGTGTCATGGGTTGACCATGACTGACCTCCCTAATATATTGGGAGGCTTTTATATAGAAATATAAAATAATTGCTAATTTTTAAACAATAATTATAAAACTTTTCTTTTGCTTGCTTCTTGCCTGCTTTTAATCTTTGTGTGCATTTTCATTGTCTTACCTTCTTTTTAATGTCTACACTATTCCTTTTTTATAATCTTTCTTTTGTTTTCCATTTATGTTGTTTCTCATTGTGTATGCTTTGTCTCTTTTTTCCATCTCTTCCCAGTTTTTGCTCATTGCAGTGTTTTCTACTAGCTTGCTTTCATTTCCTCCTCCCCTATAGGAGGTACCACTGATTTTAATATGGCATGGAGAGAATATGGAATCTCTGAAGGAAATACATAGTGGATGTGAAAAACATACATGAATTCTCTGGTATTTTTGTATCTAAATTGCAGCAACTTGCTGGTTCTGGATGTTTTTTCAGCTGATATCCCACACAGTTGTGTTGAAGCATCAGCATATTGTGCTGCCTTTTTTGATTTAGAAAACCTTCTCAACAGCTTTTTAAGAGAGATCCCTTAGGTCTTCTGCTGTTCTTGCTTAAAGGGTTTCTTGCATTTGCTTTTCCAGCAGAGACCTCTTTAAATCTCACCCACTGAAGCAGCTGCCACTGCCTCTGGTCTCTTCCCTACCAGGGAAGTTGCCACTGCCTCTGAAATATAATGAGTTTACCCCAGAACACAAACTGAGCTGCCCATTTAACACCCACCTGCAAATGGCAGCAGGATGTGTCAGTGCTCCTTCCCTGCCACAGCAGCCAGCTGTGCAGAAATGCTGTGAAAGGAGGGGTAAAAAAGCCAAAAACACCTGTGTGGCAGCTCCTCACCTGCCTCTGCCCCGGGTCTGAGAACAGCCCCAGCTGGGGGAGGTGGAGAACATGAAACTCTCTCTGAGAACCAAGGAGCCGAATGTTTGAGGACATCTCAATCTTTATAAACTGACTGGCTGCACCCTGGGGTAAGGCTGCTGCTGCCTCCCAGCCTCCTTATCCCTTCCCAAGGAACAACGGAGGGTTTCTCTTGCTGTGCCTTTTCTCCTTTGGATTGGAATTCAAGCACTTTTCCTTTATTCTCTGATTTCTAAAAGATAAAAAAAACCAACAAAAAAAATCATCAGACTGCCTTCTGATTCAATCAGCAGAGGGGAGGGTGTGCTTTCCATCCAGCCTTTTCTGTGCGTTTTTTGCCACTGTTATAAAAAGTGCGTCAAAAGATGTCAACTATTCAATTTTATAAGGATGCACATAAGTTCCAGCTGTTCCAGAGTAGTATCTAAATATTTGATTTGAAAACAAGATGTGTACCAAGGCTTCAGCATATTGTGGGCATGATCACCCAGCTAGCCAGGAAGATCTGAGCCTGCCTGTGCTAATTAGTGTTTGCAGATGAAGCTCCTCCAGTGGAAGATGAAGTTAAAAAAAGATCTAATGGGTTGTAACAACATAATGTGTGAGGAAAGAAAGATCTAAAAAACTCAAAGCACGTAAATTCACCATTTTTCATATTGCAACAATGCTGGGACATCTAATTTTGCTTTTCATGAGGATGTGTTTTGGTTTTTTAGTATGTTCGTACTCCAAAAGATATCATTGCTGTGATTGTTTAAAGAGATTTATTGCCAAAAATGTGGTTATAAAATGTCAGTTTGTTTAAAATATTTGTAAGCATTCATCTGAAAGTTAGAAGGTACTCAAAAAGAAATCTTGTACATTTTTACATAGAGGAAAAATTCATAGTTTTGGCCAGAGGAATTTGCTTTAAACTTATGCATTTACTTGAAAATGTAGCAATTATGTTGCCTATCTACTTAGAGTCCTTATTCTTTTGGTTTTAGGAGTATGGACATATTTATTGTGCTGAGGAATATGGTTTCTCATGAGCATATTCTACCCCATTTCCTTTCCTACATCATTTACAATTACAGTGTTGCCAAATTTAGTGAAACAGGTGCCAAGTTTCACCTGTGAATATTTGTATTTTCTTGTTCTCATACATAAGCTTCCTTTTATTCTTTAAAGAAAATCTGACAGGGACAGGTGGCAAAACTATCCCAAGCTGGAGCAAAATAAATAATGGAGCTTGGGTGTTTATATATGAATGTCACTTTTGACCTCTTTTTAAATACAGAATGTATTCTAGTTTTGGTGTACTGTTTGGGAAAAAAATATTAGCTTGTACTTAAAAGTAAAGGATGTAAAAGAGAAATTAAACTGAGATAAAAAAGTAGATTTTGAGCAAATTGAAAAACTTGTTTTTTATAGTAGTCCCTTCAAGTGTTGATCTTAAAATGCATTGCAATTAGTGTAAGTGGAGGAGTCACCAGATTTGCAGTGTACACATTGAATTATTTTTAATATATGACCATTGTTTGAGCCTCATGGGCAGGTGATATTATATCCCAGTAAATCTATACCATGGTACACAGGAGCTTAGCTACAAAATCCCATCTTAGACTGAAGGGAGCTTTGCAAGCTGAAAAGGCTGTGTGCTGGTGTGCACAGGAATTGGCAAGAACAGCTTCAGGAGCAGGTCTGGGGATGGCTGCAGGAGCAGGAACAGGTCTGGGGATGGCTGCAGGAGCAGGAACAGGTCTGGGGATGGCTGCAGGAGCAGGAACAGGTCTGGGGATGGCTGCAGGAGCAGGAACAGGTCTGGGGATGGCTGCAGGAACAGGTCTGGGGATGGCTGCAGGAACAGGTCTGGGGATGGCTGCAGGAGCAGGAACAGGTCTGGGGATGGCTGCAGGAACAGGTCTGGGGATAGCTGCAGGAGCAGGAACAGGTCTGGGGATGGCTGCAGGACCAGGAGCAGGTCTGGAGATGGCTGCAGGAGCAGGAACAGGTCTGGGGATGGCTGCAGGAGCAGGAACAGGTCTGGGGATGGCTGCAGGAACAGGTCTGGGGATGGCTGCAGGAACAGGAACAGGTCTGGGGATAGCTGCAGGAGCAGGAACAGGTCTGGGGATAGCTGCAGGAACAGGAGAAGGTCTGGGGATGGCTGCAGGAACAGGTCCTGCCCCACGGGGTGCAGAGCTCCTGGGAGCTGCTGGCTGGGTGTGTTTCAGTGCAGGTGTTGGGAAGCTCTGGAGCCCTGCAGGCTCCTGCAGCCTGCAATTGCTGGAGTTCACATCCAGGCTGGCAGGAGCTGTACTTGTGAAATGGCTCACACATGTGCAGTAAAAGCACTTTCACACCAGCCTAAAATGCTGCTATTGGCTTCTTCCCGTCTCCAGCAAGCGTTTCCAATTTTAGAACTTGCTCTCATTTCTGAGCTGGGCTGCCTCTTCTCTTTTTTCCCCACTGAGTTGAAAGCGTTGCACATCCATCCCTTTTATCTCTCTGTTCTCTCTTGAAAGGAACTTGCAGCCATTTCCCGTGTTACTTCTCTTTTTGCATGTACAGCAAAGTCAACTTTCCAAAGATTTTAATGCATTTTAGAGACAAAACATGTTCAATCAAAGGCATTGGCATCTGAATCACTGATTCTGCTCTGCACTTTCTAATGGAAAGAGCTGGCTTTTTTATTATTTTATTATCATTGCTCAGTAAGAGATGTATTCTGTTTTCAATACAGCTGTACTTTTTTACTTTCGGTTTTTGTGTGTTTTTGTTTTTTTTTTTTCAAATTTGTTTTGGGTTTTTTTTTTGGTTTTCCAAATACATACTTGTAGGACAGCAAATTTGCTATATCCCATGCTCCCACGTGGCCCCTTAGCCCAGTGCATCTTATTTTTCTGCCTGGAAATTTCCCCTGGTTGTAATTTGAGGAGATGGGCTATGTGTCTGTGGTCATTCAAAGTTAAGTTTCCTAAACAGAATACTGCACTCCTACAAATGTAACATCTACTCACTCTGTGCCAGGTGATGTTAATCCTAACTAGACAAGTGTAGTAAGTCTTGCTGTAGCAAAAATCAGTCATTTTGTGTGTCACATTTCTGGCTGAGAAATCTGTCACCCCTCCCAGCCATGTATGCCCTGGCCACCCACTATAAAAAATTGCTTTCCACTGTCATCAGCTGTTTAATATCTCCACAGACAATCTATTCAGGTAGAAAGCTGAAGCTACTCTCAGTATCTCCAGTTTCCTTAACCTAGACAGTCATAATGTATTGTCCCCCATTTGAGTAGCTTTCTAATTAATTGAATTATTGATTTGACATATTTCAGACACTGATCATTTAGAGCTGCTAAGTTTAGAACCAGCTAGCTAGGAGCTGTAATTTAGGAACCTGATACTTTTTATTTTGATTGAACTTACTGTGCCCTGTGTTTTAAAGTGTTTTGCTTTCAGTGGGAAGATGGAAGGGCTTGTATTGAATATTCAAGTTTTGGGTTATCTATCTTATCCATCCATCCATCATCTATCCATTTTCTTCCATGAAGAACGGTGCTTTGCCTGGATTGTAACAAAAAGGAGACTTTTTGCTTGATCACAGGGTTATTTGAGACATTCCCAGGAAATCCCTCATGTCACACCCAGGTGTCAGACCAATGACTCCATTCTCTTCTGAAAAGCTGTGTCCCCTCATATGTGTGTTGCTGCTGGGACTAAAAAGATGAGAAAAAAGCTGGTTGGTGATAAGTTTGTTGCCCCTCTAACAAATTTCAAAATTTAAAATTTGTGCATTTATTAAAAGGGATTGTTCTTGAGAATACTTTTTGGATGAAGAAATGGGATTTAACAAGAAAATCTTTAAGATGCAATTGAAAGAAGTAATTATTTGGGGATGCTTTGTGACACCTTGCCCTATTGATGAAATGCAGAAGCAGGTGTGGCACTTGCTCAGCAGTTTTCAGCAAGAGCAGATATTTCATGCCAAAAGCTATTCACATTTTTTGCAGCTGGGCTCTTTGGTAATTTGAATAGTGCCCATGTGATAAATTTGCTCTAACTTTGATAAAATACCTTTGCACCATACCCTTCTTTGGGTGAAAACGATATCTTAGTGCACGTTGGGGCCAATTTTGTCACTGAGAAAAAGAACTTTGAGTGCTGCGAGGGCTTGAAGGGTTTTTTTTAAATTTTCTTCAGTGTTTTGTCTGTAGTCACCTGTCCACTCTGGTGCATTGAGGGTGGGAAATGCACAAAATGCCCGAGGCAGAGGCTGGTGCTGCAGGAGCAGAACACGGGCTCAGGGCTGCCCTGCACGGGCTCCTTGGGGCTGAAGAATTGCCTTGTCCCAGAGATGTGAGCAATGCTGTGAAATCTGGCACAGGTTGTCCTCACACAGGTGGCACAGGAGGATGTGTGAGGGGCTGAGGGGTTTTTGGTACCAGCAGTTGTCAGGGGGATCTCTGGGTGCGTTATAGGGCCGCTCTCCTCTGGCTGTGAATGCAAGACAGCCCTTCTGTGTTTTCTCCAGAATTTCTGAGGTGTTTCCAGGTGATCATTCCTTCTATGAGCAAGTTGAATTGCATTTGCTATTGTGCTACCCCACTCTCATGGGGTAGCACAAAACAATTTGAGATAGAGACCTTACAAGTCTGTGACCTCAATTGATGAAGGTATTTCTTTATATTCAGGAGTTCTTTTGGTTTGGGAGTTGGCAGTAAGACTGAGATATTTCTGATTGTGCTGCTGCTGATCTAATCTAGTGTGATTCTTTCCTGTTGAGTTTAGAGGATGATCCTCTCCAAGCATCTCATGAAAAGATTTATTTAATCCTTATGAGCATTTTGTGAGATTTTTCTGAATTACAATTATTGTTTTTTTCTGCTTTTGTTGAGAAGGAACTAGGGTACAAGTAGTTTAAATAACCTGCCAGAGGCAAATCTGTGACAAAATTGATTGCAGAAGCTGGCTGTCCTGAGTCCAAGTGTCTAGACTGAGAAATAGTCCTTTTCTCCATAACAACAGAATGCTATTGCTGAATTTCATTTTGAACTGATGCTTTTGGAGCACTGAGCTTTGAATAGATCACAGTCTCAGCTTGATTTGTGTGAATGCTGTTTCAGTTGTATGAATAAAAAAGAATGTTGGTGAGGTACTCTGTTAGGAAATTTGTATATAAATATATATTTTCCTTTTTTTGAAGGTAGAACTGTGCAGCTTAGTTTAGCTTTCAGACACGCCATGCAGACAGTGTGAAGCTACCAACTCCTCATTAACCCCACCCTGGGCTATGTGATGAGCTGGTACCACACACAGGATGTATCTGCTCCTTTGCTTTGGCATGATTTTCGTGTCTGTTCCCCAGAGAAATGGGAGTGAGGAGTCAGAGCTGGGGCGTGAAATGATGCAAGGAACATGACTGCTGCCAGCATCATGGCAAGGCTCCGAAACTCCCTGTGGTACACATGTAGCAAATGTGGAAGTGTTCAGGTGTGGTGTGTAGCTTTCCAAATGCAGGACCTGGGGCTGCTGGCCAGAGGGGACTGGAAGCTGGCCCTGGATGTGCTGGGGTGCTGAGTTTGGAGCCTGCCCTGCTCAGCCTGGGAGAGCTGCAGGAAGGGCTGGCAGGAGATCCCTGTACGGACAAGGAGCATGGCTGGGAGGGAGACTGGCAGCTTCTTCTTGGAGAAGGGTTCTTCAGCATCTCCTTAATCTGTTCCATCTATAAAAAAGTTATTTATATTTGGTTTTTTTCCTTCTTTTTTTTTCTCCACAATAATTGCACCAGGCAAGGCCAATAGTGATCTGTGTCCAGTACAATTACCAGCAGGGACAAACTCCTCAGTGGCTGAGACTGACCTCTTGTTCTTTCAGCCATCCCTGCATGAGTGTGCAGAAGATTGTAACTGAGCAGCTGAGACCCTTCTTCCCTTCCCATGGCATTTTTCCTCATGGTTTTCCTCTCATGTCTTTTTCCTTTTTTCCTTTTTTTTTGCCATTGTTCAGGTGGGTGGGTGTTGCCTTGCTGTGTCACACACACCTGAGAGAGAAGAAAGACAAGGCAGGTTTGGACAGGCCTCGTTCCCCTCAGAGATACAGAAATTCATAGTGTTTGTTAGCCCCAGATTTTATAGGAATGTGTGTGAAGTTGCAATTTGCCCTTGCTCACAGTAGGTTTTAATACCTCAGATTTCATAGTGAATTGCTGGGAAGAATATTTGCAGCCAGTACTGTATTTGTGCAGTATTTATTCAATGCATTAGTCAGCTGTGGTTTTTTTTTCTCAAGTGGGGCTGTGCATATGCCTGAATTGCTATATTTTGTGGTTTGTGGTTTTTTTTGGTTAAATACAGAGCATATGTAGGTGAGGCACCTATTACTTAAGTAATTGTGACAATTCTCATACCCAGAGCACTTCTGGTTGTTTGGCTCTGATACAATATTGAATATTGCAGGAAGAAAAACAGCTATATATGTTTTTTCTAACAATTTCTTATTTTATTTTAGAATAAAATATGCATGGGAAGTTGTTTTGTTTTGGATTTTTTTTTTTTCCATTGGCATGAGACCCTGCTTAAGGCATTTCATAGTTTTGTATCATTTCCATGGACAGTGGGAAAAAAGAGTTTTACTTTGCATTAATATCTTTGCTGAAAACACAGACTGCAAACCAAAGTGATTCTAAATGCAGGCAAAGGGAAATTATAAATGTTCCTAAAAACTGAGAGCTAAAATACAGTGCTGTATATGAGCTTTCAGTTTGATAAATACTTACTTATGAGGTCATAAATACTTGAGGTACAAAAGGTTAATGTAGTGTGAAAGGCTGTAAAACACAGCGAGCAACCTGCTAGATCATAATGATGCATTAGCACCTTTCAGTATGAATGCTGGTGGTTATAAAAATCTCCAGCTTGGATTTATTCTGTAATACAAGAATGTAAAGCCAAAGTATCTTCCCTGTGTACTTTTACGTATCTTCTCATATTTATTTCTCTTTGGAAAAAGGAAGGAAAAAGAAACAAAGAAAAAAGAGGCTCTCATCTGTTCTTAGGCGCTCACAGACTGAAACTGATAAAAACCCATTTTTGACTAATATAATTTCTCAAAAGCATGTCAGGTGTTGTCTGGGTGCTCAAAGAAAGTAATAAAATAAAGTAATAGTGATTTTTTTTTTTCTTCTCTGTATTAATAAGCTTCCATGAGATAAAGTAAGCAATATAATGCATAAAGGAAACAAAAGCGATATAAATTTTGGAAAGCACTAACAGAAGTTACCTTTGAGGGGAAAGAAATTCAGTACTAAAATCACAAACTGAGCATTTACTGAGTAGTAAAATTGACTTTATCATAATAAATACAGTATTTCTCAGTCTCAGAAACACTCTGCAGTTTATAATTGTCTCCAATGTGCTGATGCAGCTAATATTTCTCATTTTATATCTACCTCTGTGGAGTGTTAATTTTCATGCTTTGGTGCTCCTTGCTTTTTACTAAAGCAAATTACTTCCTCTTACTGTTATATCAGAGCTTATGACAGATTAGGATAATTTTACTGTCATTAATCTTTGGAGTCCGTTCCACCCTTTTCAGTGAAGTGCCATGTTTTGGCCAGGCTAAATTGAAACACTTAATAAAAGCTGGAATCAAATATAAAAATTTGCAGGCTGTTGATACCTGCTTTCATCCTTCTCTGCTTTCTGGTTACAAAAGGAGTATTTTATTCTTCAATTTATTCTCTTCATAAAGTACGTCTGCATCTGGAGGATATGAAATAGTTTTAGGGGACTAGACTAGGAAAATGTTCAAGTGAAGATATTTGATTTAGACACATCCATCTTTATTATTATTATTCTGAGGAGTTGAAAATCTACACATTCTGTTCTTATTAAGATACAGTTTAAATAGATAGTGTTTGGATTGTGCAAGTATATCTTCAGGAATCTCTGTAGATGATTATTTTTAGTTGAAGACCCTATTTAAATTTTCAAGGAACACTGCGAGCACTTCCTGTGCTGACAGAATTAGCACAAAAACCTGTGAGAGACCAGAGAGTGAAGCATCTTGTAAAAGGCCTCATAATTTCTCTGAAGAGGATCTATTTCTTCACAAATGCTGAGGTGATTTGCTTTATTTTGGGGCAATTGGTCAAGCTAAAAATCCCAATCACAAAGGCCTGGTAGGCCAGTTTATCAGATCCATGACTTGTCAAATGCTGCTTTGTAGTACAAAATACAGGATTTTGATGATAACAGAAAAAAAAAAATTATATATTACCAATTTATAGTTGCATATTAGGTTATGAGCCTTTCTATGTCATACTTTTGGGCAGGAAATTTGTTTATTTATTTTATTTGTTAAGATTTTTTGCTGTAGCAGCCTCTGATCCTGCAGTGCCTGAAAGCTGCTCCACTGCTCAGTCATTCTGATGGACCAGCCAAGTATTTCACCAGGCCTCTTCCCCCCTTCCTTCTTTCTTTCTTGAATTAAATGTCCTCCTCATGCTACAGTAATCATGGATATTGTTAATAGAATTGCGTGGTAGAACTTAATTAACCTTTTCTTCTTGCTTTTTATTTAAAGGAAATTTGAGAGAGCTCAATGGCATGGTTCCTAATTTAATGCATCCCCCCAGTATCTATTAGAGGCTCTTCACTTGAGTGAGTCAGGTGAGACAGAGCTGCCCATCCTTAGCTCACAATTCATTTTCCCTCAGTTGAAACGTTCACCTGACATTCTAATCAGGGAAGAGTAAAAGTGCCGAGTATATGTGTTAATAAATATATATTCTTCATGAATTTAGATAATCTCATAACTGCAGCCATTAAAACATATTGGATGGCTATGCAAATAACTGAAGGAATTTCAAATTGCACCAACCACTCTGAGTCTCACTTCTTGAACTGCTTTTCTTTCATTTTGTAAATCATAATTAAAGCTGCTTGTGGTGTTTTTTCTCTAGCTGTTGAGTGGTCAGTGCATGAGTTTTTTACAGGGATGGAAGTGAGTGGACAGTAAAGGCTATCATTTGCAATTTTAGTTTTAAAAACACTTCAAGAAGCACAGCAAAAAAGCATTTTTTACATTATTTTCTTAGAAGCAGAGGAAGGGGAAGGTGTTACAAAAGTAGATGATGTAAATGGAAATGCAATTTCTGTAAGCTACTCTTTTATCTTTCCCTGAATGAAGTCTGTTAAAGTGTTCTCAGTTCATTATATTTCAAAATGAGTTTTACTTCAAATAGCTCTTAATTATTGCTGTAACTTCCTCTCATATTAGTGTCTGAGTCCTGCTCACACAAATACTCCCAGCTCACCCAGAATAAAATCTGGTTTTATGGATTAAAAAACCCCTGTGATTTCCTCACATTCTCAGGGCCCAGATTATAAAGTGTAGGCTTGGTTGTCAAACTGATTGACCAAACTCTTTTTTCCTTAAAAAGCAGAAAAGGCAGTCAGTGAATAAAGTAGAATGGAAGTTCCACACCTAGAAAAGAGCAAAAAAGAACCATGAAATGGTTTCTGTTGAGTATATGTTAGATTACCAAATATTTTCTGAAGCAGCATTGAAGCTAAACATAACTGCATGTCCCAGTATCACTAAAGAAACTGAAAATCTGTTTGGGTGACCTCTTACACAAGCTAGGGAGACAAACTTGGGTTTAGAAGCAGTTTCATAAAAATAACTAAAACATATTTTCTTCTTTGGTTCCCTTTTCCAGTTTAAGTCCACAGAGATGGTAGACTAACCTGCAGAGATGATTGAGTGGGGCTTTCTTTTACAGTAGAAGTTTGAAATATGATAAAAAAAAGTAAATTATTCATGAAGTTTGATGAAAGACTGGCTTTGGGGTATTGGGCACTGGCATTATTCTCACAGAGGCTGGTGGCTGCTAAGCTAACCCTGATGGCATCTGGCAAAATTCTGTTTTCAGTTTTCCTTTATGTTGCTTTTTTCTTTCGATTGGCCAGAAACAATAGATCACACTTTAGTTATAGTTCAAGGAATCAGGTGATGATTACAACATTAATATGGGAAATAAAGTGTGTGCACAGAGAGACTTCAGTTATGCTGTGCAGGTGGAAAGGAAACTGGAATGCAGAAAGGAATGAAAATCCTAGGAACTAACAAATGATGTGGTGACTGTGCCCAAAAAATAAATGTATTTGTTTACTTACATGGTTATACTATTGTACAATATACTCAATTTCTATGTCAAGAGAATTTACAAGAGGAGTGTAGCAATCTTAGCTAGCCAAGTGAGCTTTAAAGGTAAAATAGTGTAGCCAAGTAAATCAGTGCACAGTGGGGAGAGTGGTGGTGCTGGGATGCCTTCCTGTAACATTAATCCTTCCTCCCTGAAGAGTGTCATGTTTATTTGGGTTGTGGCCATCACACAGTGGAGAACAGTGATGGGAAGAGGTGACCTACAGTGGTCATTTGCTGACATAATAGTATTGCTTTATTGTGTGATAATTTGCTTGATGCAATGTTTATTCTGCTGCAGTGCCATGCTGAGGTGTGGAGGATTCCATTTCTCTGTCTGAGTCTCTTTTGAGCCAGGTGACAGAAAACACAGATCTCTGTGTGTGGGGGGTGTTTTGTGCACCACAGAAAGTGGAAATTTTTGCCCATCCAAATGAGCATTTTTCCCACTCCCTTTTTTTGACGTTCTCCCTTTGCATGTTGTTTTCTCCCTGTTTGTTTTCTGGCATCAGCCTTTGTGAATGGTCCTTGTCAGGGCACTGCTGGTCCTTCCTGCCCTGCCCATCTTCACTGGGCTCCCCATCACAGCTCTGCCTGCCATGGGACCCCCTGAACAGGACCCTGACCCCCTGAACAGGACCCTGACCCCCTGAACAGGACCCTGACCCCCTGAACAGGACCCTAACCCCCTGAATAGGACCCTGACCCCCTGATTGTGACCTTGCTCCTGCTGTCACTGTGTACCAGGGGTGTACAAGGCAGGACCTGGCCCTGATCTGCTGAGAAATCAAGAGGGATCAACCAGAGCAGGTTATTGAGGACTGTGTCCAGATGGGTGTGAACCCCTCCAGGGAGGGAGCTCCACAAGGTCTCTGGGAAATCTCTTCTAATGTTAGGTCACTCACAGGAAAAGTTTTTCCCAGCTCCTACACAGAATGTCCTGTACTGCAGCTTTTGCTCATTGCCTTTTGTTCCTTCCTGGGCACCACTGGCCAGAGTGCTCCTTCATCTTTCCTCCCTCCCATCAGGCATTTATGCCTTCTCTTTTGTGGGCTGAACAGTCCTGGCTCTCTCATTCTCTCCTTGTTTGCCAGATGCTCCAATCCCTCACATATTGTTGACTCCTGTTCCATTTGGACTCTTTTCCTGCAGCGCTGCTCTTCTGCCAGTCACTCCCTGCACGTGGGGCTGCTCCTCTCCAAGTGCAGGACCTTGCTGAGCTCCACAAGCCTCCTTGTGCCTGTTTCTCCAGGCTGTCAGGATCCCTCTGCACAGCAGCACAACCCTCTGGGCTGGCAGTCACCCCACCCTGCCTGCCCTCATCTGTCACCAGCAGCAGCTGACCGAGTCCCTTTCCTGACAGTCCAAGGATCTGTGCCACCGTGGCTGAGGGAGCGTGGCTGTGCCATCCCAGACTGATCCTGAAGGGAACCACAGACAGCAAAACTGCCTGAGGCTGCTATGGCTAATGGCTTCTCTGTACAGAGGTTAGATGAAAATAGAAGTATTTTGGCTGAGAAATGTCTGGTTGCTGTGCTTGAGGATGAGTAAGGGAAGAGGTCTGTTGGCAGGCTTGTGTGAGCAACAGGGAAGGATGGGAATCAGATTTAAACTCACAGTGCCAATCCTCCTGATTCCAGGTTTGCTGATAGAGAATGTCTCCTTTGCCCTCTTCCCTGAGAACTTTTTCCAGGAATGGGAACTTGATTTCAGGGGGGATCCAAGTCTTGTTTCCAGTTCTTCAGGAGATGTTTCCTTAAAGCTGAGTACCAGTATTCAGAGGAGTTCTGCCTTGTGCAGCTCAGTAAAAAGCTGTATTCATATGATCAAGCAGAAGTCATCACAACATCAGCATTCACTGCTACATTTGAAATGGTTGAATCCCTTTAAAAATTCTTTGAACCATCCACTACTCTTTAGATCTGTTTATTTTTTGAAGTGCAAGAAGGGAAGGACAAACAGGTGTTTCCTAAAACTTTAAATTATCTTTCACGTTAATGAAGGAAAGGTGTTGAAGAATGAAAAAGAATGATTTACATAAAGCATAATGTTCCTTGACGTGGACTTGTCTGTGTCTGGTTGTGCCACTGGGGAACTTCAGGCACTCTACTTTTGGAGAAGAGCAGATACAGACCTGCTTTTCCATTCAAAATGTCACAGCTCTTTGGAAATGCTGCCTGCATTTGGCTGCAGCTTGCTAAGATTGAAGACCACCAAACACACCCAATAAGGAAAATAAATTCAGCTGTTTTTTCATGAAATGGGTAATCTAAGTTTGAGAAATTACTATCCTGCAAGGAACTGAACTGCTGCTTGTTAAGTTGGTGAGTAGCTCAGGGTAAGAAGAGCAGTGTGATTTAGAAAGTGTCCTTTTGTGACATGGAGAACCCTCAAATTCCTCTGTATTTCAGAGGGTTCAACAACTGGCTCCTTGGGCAAAGATATGCAAGTGAGCAAATGGAAAGTCGCAGTAGGGATCCAGCAATAGGTGAGGGGTCAAAGAGAAAAACCTTTTATCACGCTGTCACATTTCCTTTCTTTGTGTGAGCTGGAGCTGGAGCAATCAGCCGTTCTCTCTCAGCATGAGTCTCTGCTCTCACAAGTTCACTCAGCAGTTGGCTGTGTCAACACAACTCTCACAAAAAGGGGCTTTACATGCATGACATAAATCTAGTTCAGAGGGGAATTCCAGAAACTAGTGTGCAAGCTGAGGGTAAACAACTCACAGCCAAACCTGCAGATGTTCCATCTAAAGACACTTTCCTTTTTTTTTTTAATAATTTTTTTAAATACTTTTTATTCGGACAAATATTGTTAAATGTCACAGCATTGTACAAGTTAGTTAGAGATACTGAAAATTATTTTGTCCAGGGCCTCCTGCCAGAACAAAAGTTTAATAAGCTTTATTGCAACACTGCAGTCTTTTATAATGTTGCCTTATGAGGGATAACACTTGAAAGAATTTTTAAGCTAATTAGAACATTTAAAAAAAGAATCTCATTCTATATTAGAGCAGTAACACTTGTGCATGAATGAATGACCACAGGTTAAAGTACAGCTGCCTTGCTGTGTATTGATTTGTGTTCTTTTCTGAATACTTTCTTCATAAATTAAGGTAATAAATGAGTTGGACAGGAGAACTTGGGGAGAATCAGTGGATTTCCAGAGTACACCAAGTTTTGCATCAGTCAGATGCAAAGGGCATCATGTCTTGATTTATTGTCTATCAAAGTGTAACTTAAAGTGTTTTAAAGACTATCATAACCATGTAGTGTATGTTTACATGTAAACTCTACAAAACCTTTCAACATTCCTTCATCTATTTTACCCCTTTTCTGTTAAACTTCGTTACTTAGATGGCAAATCTGTACTTCTGCCTATTTAAAGCATAGCACAGCTATTCCCTATTGATGCTTTTAGATGCTTTCAAAGTCTTATTTTGTATAATTTTGTATATCTTATTTCATATAATCGAATTTATGGGGAGTGGTGGGTGGAAGGAGCCTGAGGTGCCAGGATGGGCAGGTGTGGTGTTGAGGCTTTAGGTGCTCAGGAAACCACAGCAGTGCTGTGTGTCCTTTTAGGCACAGGGGGAAACGAGCTCCAGTGGGAGAGAAATGAGAGATGAATCTGCAGTGTAAATGTGCTGAGCAATTTGTGGGGGAAAATGGCATGAGCACGGCATTTTTTAGTGCTGAGGATCCTGGTGGCTTCGTGTTCTGGTAGTGCTTGGTAAGCCAGCTTGTGCAGTGTGAAGCTACAGCTCCCACTCAAATGATAAAAACCCCTCTGATCAAGATTTCTATATTTACTGTCCTGGGGATTTTTAATATGTTTTCATTGGTTGCCTGTCTGGATTTTACATTAAGCTTTCAAGCGTTGAAACAAAGTTATTTTTGAACACTTTCTTCCTGCAAGAATTACATCAGAAAAAAAAACCAAAACAACCAAACCCAGACTTCTGACTAACAGATGAAAGGGGAATAACAAAATCAATTGAGTATTTCTTTGTGTCTCTGTATCACTACTTAAGATTTTTCATTTGGATTAAATTAATGCTTTTGTCCTTTGACAGTATAATGTTTCCTAATCTGTCTGCTAAATTTTTTGAAAGATAAATCCAAGGAATTAATTTTAATATTATCTTGTGAAAATATCACAATAATTGAGTTTTATTATACGTAGTGTGAACTTCTAAAGATGCACATAATGTGTATGCATTTCCTTCTTGGCTAATGGAGCCAGGATGCAGCTAATTAGGGAAAGGTTTTGTTAACTGCTGTTGTGATGTTGTGGATGGGATCAGTAGGTGGTCAGAAATATTTATTGAATCGATGCAAGCAATAAATAATTCATTGAGGCAACCTTTTATCATTCCTTCTCCCATTTCACGTTACTGATGCACTGATGTCAGCTGGATGTCCTTAACTGAACTTGGCAACTGCTTGGTTACACACAACTCCAGTAAAACCATTTACAAATATTATTTTAAAAGTAATATCTATTCTTTATGCCAGCAAATTTGGCCCAGGTTTTGAGACACGTTCACAAGTCAAAAAATATATGGCTTTTGGTGATTCTCCTGCAGACATGATTGATAGGCTATTCCCTGAGACCCTGCTGAATATTTTAGAAGAAAAATGATGAACCAGCAAAGGCAATGTAAAGCACTATATAAGGGCTATATTCCATATTGTTAAGGAAGATTAATTGGGGAAATAATTAATGTAGCCAAGTTATTAATTACTCTTTGGTTGTCCTGCAGTACCAGAGGCTTAAGAAACCTATCTTATTGCTCCTATCTGTCCTCAGAATTAATGATCTCTTATTTAGGCTGCTAGCTCTCCATGCATAAGCTATCACAGTAATAGCAGTGCTTTCTTGTAGCCTCTGGTATCAGCATCCAGAATGCATCCATCTAGAAATGAGAGAAATAATCACTGCTGCTTGCAAGTCTTCAGCCCTGAACAATACCCAGTCTGCTGAAACCCCAGAGCATGTTCAATAGTGGAACGTCAGAAACTGCTGAAGCAAAGCACAAAATTATTCAGGTTCTTTTTCATTTGTCAGTAAATTGGATTAGGGGATTCTACTGGTGTGTGCTTGTGTGTGGCAGTATATCTAAAACAAACACCCCAGTGGAGTCAGCCACCTTACACTGCCTTCCTGGGAGTAAATTTTATTCATGTGACTGCTCAAGGACCTCTGACAGGAAATATTCCAGAAGGGAGGTGGTTGTGTGTTCTCCCTTAGCCAAGGTGTGCTGCCTCCCTGCCTGCATCCCCAAAGTGTCTCACATTTCCCCTCAGCTGTGAAAGATGGGCTTTATTCATAAGAATAACAGGCACAACTGAACATCTAACACACTTCTGCCACCAGGGAGGGAGAATGGCTCTTGGGCATCCATGGACTGGCCAGTGGGCAGGGTGAGACCTCAGCACTTTGAAGAGGGGCACACAGCCTTCAGGACAGGGACTTGGCTCCTCTGCCTGCTTCTTCCAGAGCTGTCCCAGTGATTGCTTGGGTCAGTTTGCATTTGGTGCTTTGGGGAGTAAAATGTTTTTGTAAAGAGTATGAAACCATGATTATTATGCCTTTTGTAATCTGGGAAATTGAGTGAAGTTAATGGTAATGCTGAAATTACTTTGTCAAGTGGGTACAACATCAGGGTGAAGTTGTGACCCAGCTGAAATAAAAGGGAATTTTACCATGAAAACCAAGGGGGTCAGGGCTGCCCTGCAGGTTTTCAATTGCAATGTCTCTGAAACCAAGCATCTCTGGAGTGTGAGATATTCAGCTACACCAGAAATTTAGCAACATAATCATGGAAGGGTTAGTGCTGAAGTGACCTGAAGGATCATCTAGTTCCAAATTATCAAATGTAGGCATGATTATATCATGACATTTCTTTATTTCTTTCTGCACAGCAGCAAGTCCCACATCCATGTGCTTTTTGCATTAGATTAGAACAAGGAACAGGACACATTCTCTTCAGGGAAGGGTTCTTAGGGGGTTAAATGGATGTGGCATGAGCTGCATGCTGTGCAGCATATATGAGGTACTGGAAATATTTTTATCTTTAAATCTAATTTGAAAAATTAATCTCAACTTTTAGTATCCTGAAAACAATGAGACCTCACTGTTGATCTTACTCATGACAAAAGGAGAACAGAGATGCAGAAAAACCACTGATACTTCTGGTAATGTTTATCTCCATTGTGAAATAGTACAATAATAGAATTTTTTCCTGTGTATATCTTTGTGTGAACATTTAAGTCCGAACAGATGGATCTGTGTATCTAACTCTATTTTTTTCTGTGTTGTGCTTCTGGGAAGCACATTGCAGAGCTGGGACTTTTCAGAATATAAATTTATCAAAACAAGTATGATTAATTAATCAGTTGATCTACTTAAGAAAACAGGAAAGCTACAAGCCCATCACTTTGTCAGTTCTCTGTTAGTGGTGTATCTGGGAAGCAGCATTTTCAGAAAGCCCCAAACTCAGTTTTAAATTATTCTCTTTGCTCACTTTTAATGGAAAGGTAACTTTCCAGAATCTAGATCCTTTTAAAATGGAAAATGTGCAATATTATCTGAGGGAAGTATGAAGATGATTTACTATGCATGATTTTTTCAGTTTGTACACATTGGGCATGGTTATATTTTTGCTCAGGACGTATATATATTTTTTCTGCTGAACTTTTCTCGATTGCTTTTTTTATCAGGTTTACAAATCAAATCAAACAGGTATATTGCAGAGCTCTGATATTATTTTCTGCGCTTATAGCACAATGTATTGAATTATGCTTGCTCATGTACTGCTGCTGCTATTCTCTCCAGATTGAGAGAGAATGACTGTGGGGGCTGTAAATTCACTTGGCTTCCAGCACCACCAGTTAAATCAAGAGCCCTGTTCAGGCTGGGGAAGAGACAGAGCAAGTGTTCATTACACAAATCAATTTGGTCAAAAGTACAGCACAGTGGGTACCCAACCATTGCTCACATAATATTGTCAACTTAATCAAATAATGCCTAGAAGACATTCACAAGCTCTTTCTCTCTGAGAAATAACTTGATTGGTGCAGCAGGAAAAAACAGGTGCTGTTTGGAGCGTTTATTAAAAAATTCAAAGGGTGGATTCTTTTTTGCTAGATTTAAAATTCTGAGGAGCTTTACCCTATGCTGGCATGCATACAGGAGATACTCAGCACCTAATTTACCATTTATCATATGTTAAAAAAATAATCTGCTCCACTTTTTTTTCCTCCTTTTTTCTCCCTGTAAATATTTTAGAGGTTATTCCTGCTAGAATTAGGCTGTTCTTCCTCTAGACTTGGTGTGGGTTTAAAAGATATGCAACAGATTTGTGTTTGTTTACAGATTATAGCAGAATGATCAGGACTTGGAAAAGCTTCCTCATGTTCCAATACTACTTACTTTCACTTTGTCCAGAAAGAGATAAAAGGTTTAGTTCCATTTCAGGCATTCCTACGGTCTCTGTTCCATTCAGTCTTTAAAAGCTGGGATTGGGAACAGTGTTCTCTCAGTGGTGGGCAGACAGCTCTTCTGGGACTGCATTTCTTTGTGTTGGAAACAGGATTTCAGGGTGAAAGATTCTGTGCACACCATCTCTGTTTTGCAGGAAATGAAAGATATCAGTGAAAAAGAATGGAGGGGAAGTAAAACACAGTTCCAGGGTAAGAAACATTCCAGGGCTGGCTGGCTGCAGTGATGGATGGAAGGGGACACAGAAAGTTTGTGTGAGCCAGGAAGGAGAATGGAATGGTGCACAAAGTGCACAAAGCCCTCTCTGATCTCAGGTTCACTGCCCATGGTTTCATTGTGTTTTCTTGTTTTCTTTATTGTGTGGTGCCTTTGCCACAAGTGCTGCAGGTGGGAGATGAGACTCCAGTGTCCAGTCAGGAGTCAGCTGGGAAATGGGGTTGCATTAGAGGCTGCCTGAAGGTTTTAGAATGTGTTTTTGAGTGAAAATTGATACAAATTTGGATTAAAACAGCCTTAAAGAAAGAGCTTTGTGGGATGGAGTTAATATTTTTTCCAAATAAAAAATTGTCAAATTTATTTTATCCAAGAAAATATTTGGTTTAGTGGTTTTCTGTACTTGTATAATTTTTGTTTCTTAAATTCTCAGGGAAAAGCTAGCAAGGGAAACCAGAAAAATTACTTGAACAATATTACTTCAGTGTGAAGTCCTTAAGATCTTGAGTGAAGTCTTTTGCAGAGTAGAAGCTTTCTGTTTCTAGAACTGAGTTAAGGGAACAAAAAGTAAAAAAAAAATTGCTAAAGGTAAAGAATTTCTTTAGGAAACAGTAGCTATTAACTCTCCTGATGATGAATTTGGTTTAAAAAGATACCAAATGTTTATACTGAAATTATCTCTTATGAAAAAAAGAAATATTTTTCTGAAATGCCCTCTTTGATATGGGTTTTCTTACCTGTAAGAATATTTCAATTCTAATTTATTTTAATATGTAAGCCTTCAGTGGCTCACTGAAGTAAAGGGAGCTCACCTCAATTTGTTTTGCTGTGAGTGAGAATTTGATTTTCTATTTCTACATTCTGTATTTATAACTTTCATTATAAGTTTTAAGACTATCATATATTAAGAACCTTTAATATTTTATAATTGTAACTATGTGGTGGAATAGGGGCCAGAAGCAGCCTGATTGTATGCAGGGCTGGAGGAAGGATAATGCCACATCCTAACATCAATTAATTTTTAAAGGACTTTCAAACACCACTCTTCAGGTCCTCTAGCAGTGAAGGTATTCTCCTGAAATGCATTATGTATGTGTGAGGTAAATTACATTCTGGTTCTGTGAGTCCACAGAGCTCTGAAAGTTGCCTGGCTGGGATTTTTTCAAAACCCAGCCTGTCCTCTGCCCCCTGTGTGTTTTACCTCCTTGGTGTTACTTGAAAGTTTTTGCATAATCTTCACATTCCCATTTCAATTTGTGGTTATCCTTGTCCAGATCTCCCAGGCACACAGTGGATTTCTGGATGATAATGTGCTTTGTAAAGAGCCTGTTACACTGCCAAGCCTTTTAATATGTTCTAAATGGTTTAGCCCCGTTAATTCTGCCCCGGGGATCTCGAGGGTCATGGACAGTTATGAATTGTTGATGACAGTGACTTGCTGAAGTTCCTGGTTTTCAGCCCTTGCTGCCCAGACTCTGAGACATTCTGTGCTGAGAGTGTAAATTTGAGGCTTCTTAGAATAAAAATTATTTTAAAAAGCGGTGAAACCAACCAAAGTTGGTTGGTACCAACAGAACCTGGATTTATCCTCTTCACCCAAAATTTGTAGCTCTGCTTTAACACCACCTTCAGAAACCTCACTGGATGTTGTTGACCATAATCTGTTCAGCTGCTTAGTAGGGCAATTGCTCCCAGAGTTTTGGGATGTTCGTGGTGCACAGTTCAGCCCTTCTACTCCTCATTTCTATGAATAAAATGAACAAAGATTGCTCTTTCCCATTTACATTTATACAGGATGCTGATTATATAATTCCCTCCTGGGGCACCCTCTCTTCTTGAAGCTTAACAGCACCTTCAGGATTCTTTAGTTCTCTTCAGATTAACCTAATTGACCTCAAATTCTTCTCAAGTGTTGTATTTCAAATTTCCAGTCTGTCGTCCCCCAACTGCTCTCACAGACCAAATTTCTTTTGTATTTCTCTCCTTTTATGCCTGAAGGTAGAAAATAATCCCTGTGGTGTCTCTGGGTGAAACAGCTACCTTAAAATCTAAATTTTGAATTTTTGAGTTGATTTTAGATAACAATAGATTAGCATGGAACATTTTTGTCTCTTGACAGCTATGTACCATATTTTCTATTTAAATCACTAAATATTCATAAAGATAAATTATTTACTTTGTGGGCCTGTGAGTTCAGGGAGTAGCAGATGAAGAGATGTGATGGCACTGACTCAGTTTTAGGTTTATACTTGATCTGATCCCATTATTTGTTTGGATCACTTGTAAATCTTTCTTCAGTGCACAAAAAAGTTTGTGTTTGTGTGAGTCTCATCATATCCTGTGAAATATCAGAGATGCTATAGATGCACTGATGCTGCTGCAGAAATGAGGACCTTTGTTTATAGAGTGTTCTAAGAACAGAAGTATAGGCAATATAGACGTTAGTACTTTTAATTTGAGAACATTTATATTCCCTAGGGAGGATATTGTTCCTAGAATTCAATTTATATGTAGTTATTGCTGATGTAAATGATGTGTTCTGTTTGAGTTCTTTCGTTTCCTCTTCAACAGGCTTGTTGGTACTAAAACTGTGTGGTAAGGTTTGTTTTATTTAACCATTTTTATGTTGCTTAAACTGTTGTCTCCTAAAAGAAATTTCATACTAGCAAGAAATGGGCAATTTCATCTTTTTGTTGTTGAAATGAAAAAAAAGTCAGAAAGACAAACTGAACGTAACATTAGCACACAAGAGAAGGATGAATACCTAGGAAAAGAGCGGTGTCAGAAGAGGAAAGACAGAGCAAAGGGAGTGATGGCTGTCAGATCATCCTTGTAGTTTGTAATTCAGCTGTTTTCTTTCCCCTTCTATTCCTCCAAACCCCTCTGCCCATGCAAACAACTGTGACTGTGCTGTTTTAACATACCCATGCAGAACCTTGTCTAATGACTGTGCGCTGTACAAGCAGCAATTAATTAGGCAGTGTAGGATATAATTAAAGTACAGAGATGAGTAATTTCTATGACATACTGATGGACCAGCACTGGTTAATTTTACTTTTTGGATGTGTTTTTTTCCTCATCTCACTCTGGGTTTATAATTTGTTAAATCATACCACATGGCAATGTCCTTCAGTTTTTAAACCAGAATTTCAAAACCAGGGAACGCTGTCCCTGTAAGAAGTACCACGACATAACCTCATTTTGGCGAGGGAGACAATCTGTAAAACTTTGTTTCTGGGTCTCACACTTCTGTCAGGCAACCTTCAACACTGATTAAACCTCTGTTCCCTCGCACAACTCAAGGCCTTTTCCATAATGACCACCATTTATCTGGACAGAATGACCCTCCAGTGCCCATCAGCACTGCTTGTGAAGCAGCAGCGAGGATGAGATGTGTGACCTGCCTGCTCTGGAGAATCCCCGTGGCCTCTGAAGGAAAGCACAAATCTGATTTCAGAGTGTCTGCCTTGCTCTGTGAGCAGGCAGCATTTGGAGTGCAGATTCACTTCCTTACCTTGGCCAACACACAAGAGGTTAAAGGAGTTTCTGCTTAAAGGAGTTTCATCTTGTAGGGAGATATATCCATTCTTTAATTAAGAATAGCTAAGCAAATCTACAAATAATAATCTGCTTATTCTCCAGTTGCATGTTTTCACTGAAAATGTATGCTGTTGAGACAGAAACAGAAATGGATTTGATTTTCATGGATTTAAACTTCTGGTATTCCTCACTGCTTTGGAGGAAACTTAACTGCTTTTTAAAGTTAAAGTTTGTTGGTTTTGTTTTGTTTTGTTTTTTGAGAATTTAAGCCCACCCCCTTGTATTAAAAATGCTAGAAATACTTACAGTGTGCTTTATTTTCCTTTACCCTTTTAGCAGACAGATGATGCAGCACAGACCGATGGCCAGCAACAGACACAATCTTCTGAAAACACAGAAAACAAATCACAGCCAAAACGGCTCCACGTCTCAAATATACCATTCAGATTCCGGGATCCAGATCTTAGACAAATGTTTGGTGTAAGTGCTCATCGTTTATTTCTGCTTTTTGTTTTTTACATTTGCACTGCAATAGGTGTTTTGTGTTATAGCCAGCTTTGAGGGCTGTAGCTCTGATTGAGGCTGTTCATTTTCCCAAAATATTCCCCTTTATGTATAATCAAACATCTGATTTGCCAGTCACAACTAGGAAAAGAAATGCCACCGATTTTGCTGGATGTGATGCACTTGGGTGCTTTGTACTACACTCACAAAAAGCTGCCTGTGTTGGTTTAAATGCCTACATATTGCTGCTGCACACATCTAGATTTATCTGCCTGCATTTATTGATTTTGGAGGGCGATGTTAAACAGTCAGTGCCTGACCTCCTGAGTGAGGCACCCAAAAGGAAGGCAGGGGCTGAATTTCAGCACAAAGTTCAGACACGGGAATCCTCACCCATCTCCACAGGTTCTGTAGGTCTGTAAGCTTTGAAGGTTTTTGTTAGTGTTTTTTCTGGAAATCTCTCAGTTTGTGCTTTTCCCCCAGGCCACAGTTGCCTTCAAGCACATCCCCAGTGTTTCACACAGGCTCTGGACATGCCATCATTAATAGGATTATAAACAAGAGACCTCAGACTGAGTTTCTATTCCCTGAAATGCCACTAAACCTAATCTAGAAATAGATTTAAAAAATCATCTATTATGTAAAAAAAACATCTATTAGAACCCAAGTCCTGACTCTGAAGTATTTATGCTGCTCTCACTGTCTTTATTCTGCCTCACTAAACCCAAACTCTCTCCTGCATTACAGCTGGTTATTCAGGGCAGCACCAAGTGCCTCGTGGCTCTCTTCTTCTTTCACGTTCAGCTCAGATTTTTAAGTTCTTCTGATCTGTTTGTGTGTGAGTCAAAAGATGGTGTTCCTCAGTATTTATTTCTCTGAAGGAAACAGTCACTGGGAAAAGAATCCTGGTGCAGTACTGGGAAATGAGTGACTGTTCTGCTGGATCTGTCTTGGTACAAGTTTCCTCCCCTGAACACAGCTTCCAGCTCATCAGCAGAATAGCAGAAGGCAGAATAATTAACCCTCCAGAGAAAAAAGATGCTAATTTATTTAAACTAAACAAAACACTTAAAATAGGATTTGTTTGAAAAAACATTAAATGAAAGGATGACTTTTTTTTTTTTTTTAGGTATTGTAGTAATTTATAAATTAATGAACACATTTCTTTTTATTATTTCTAAGTCTTAGGTCTCAAAAGAATGACACTGGAGAATGGCTGGAGTTTCCAGCTGACTTCCAGAATGTAACAGAAAACTTTTAGCTTCTGAAATGATAAAAAAATGAAATTTCTGCATGTTTGAGTTGAAATATTTCATATGAAATATGGCAGGTCTGCATCATGTCCTACCTAACACAGTGGGAGAAAAAATCCCCCCAAAATCCTTCTAATATATATATAGATAGATATAGATATCCAGAGTATCCTTCTAGTTTTCCATTTCTAGTTATGCTCCAGTAAAACAAAACTTCTTAGGGAATAATGGTTACCCATTTCAGCAAGGGTGAAAGAAATCCTCAGTCCCTGAAGGCAGCATCAGAGCTCCCACCTGGTTTCATCTTATTCCGGTAATGCAGAGGAAACCAAACTCCTTCACCTGTTCTGGAAAATGCAGAAATTTGGGATTTTTACTTCACTGTGCTGCCAGGTGCTTCACTGACCTCCAAGTTCCTCTGTGGAGTGATTGTAATGAGTATAATGATGCACACAATTTAGAAATAATATTGATCTGACTCCTTTTAGTGTTGTCTTTTTCTGTGTTTGACAATATTTGGTTTTATGTTGTTTAACATTTTTAAAGCATTGCACCATTTCCTGAAACAAGCATTTGTACTGCATATGATAGAAGGGTTGAAGTTATCTTATTTTCATGTAACTTTTTCTGTTTCTTTGCAGCAATTTGGTAAAATCTTAGATGTTGAAATTATTTTTAATGAGCGAGGCTCAAAGGTAAGCAGTTTAATTCACCTGTGGAACTTTTTGTTTTGTTTAAAATGTATGAGTAAAAGGAAACAACTGCACTGCTGTGACAAAATAATGTCTAAAATTTTATGTTAGTGAAAACATCTTCTGAGCTGTCAGTCAGTTTTCTAAGCAGTATGAAAATCATTGGACTCATATCTTTTAAAGGGGGTAATTTTAACTACTCCAAACTGTCATCTGTTATATGGGAATGTTGATTTTCACTGTCCTTATTCTTCAAGGGTAATTATTTCATTTATTTTATAAGATGAGTCCATAGTTAAAGATATTTATAGGCAGGTTTGTACTAGTACAGGTATTTTTTTTCCTTTATTGAAATGCAAGATGATAATGATACCTAATAACTATCCTCTTTAGTAATTAGCTGAGAAGATATGTGATTGTTCCAGATTAAGTGCAGATGTTTTCCTCTTTAGTTAAAGCCTTAGTACACCAACCCTTTGAAAACAATCTATTTCAGCATTTATTTTATTAAAATATTTCATATTATACTATAAACTTTTAATATTTTTTTTCCAAAATTACTTTGCCTTGAATGCATACTTCAGTTTATTCAGTATTTATGAAATAAAGCAGGATAGAGTGGCCAGGACTGCATCAGCATGAGCTGGTGCAAAACTGTAGCCCAGTGTGTTCACCTGTGATATCAGCTGCATTATAGGGGTTTATGTCTGTCATATGCATATCTTTTTTCCTTTTCTTGCCATGTCAGACACACTAAAAAGTTTATTCACTAATGTTTCAAACTTCCTGTAACTCATATATCATTTATTATTAGCGATGGAATGTAATCCCTGTCCTAGACTGACTGTAACCTGTCATATTTTAAGAATCATATATATCAGAAATCTATCTTAAATCAGATATATTTTAATTCTGTTAATATTTATTTTCTGAAATTAAAGTCTTCACTTTTTTAAAAAAAAAAATCTAAATGGAACAGCTGAAATCTCCTGGTTTATTGTTCAGACATTAATTAGTCCCCTTGCCTGCCAGGCTAAACTCAGTTGGAACATTCTCATCACTTTTTCTGTAAACAACTAAAATTGATGGAATTTGGTGGCTTAGGATGTCCTACTCTGGCCAAAATTTATTATTGTTAAATTATGGCTGTTCAATAATGTTTGCAAAAGCCATGGATTGCCCAGACCTGCTGCATAATCCCATCAACTTCCAGAGCCATCCCCCTCTGCTGTGGAGCTGAGCACATGTGGGAGGAGATTAAACTAAAAAAGCCTTTAAAGTTTAAACTTAAAAGCCACTAAATCCTCCCCAGGTGGGCACTTTAACCTCCACACCTGCACTGGGCTGCATGGCTGTAGGGTTTTGTTCAACTTCTGGGGATGGCATAAGGAGGTGGTTCCAAACTGAGCTTTGCAGTGTGGAAACATCCCAGTGCCTTGTGCTGAAGGCAAAATCCTAGAGAGGATTTCAGAAGGGAAAGGTTTTCCTGGCTGGGTTTGTAACATCCCTGCCTCGCTCACACACTTGGTCAGGTCAGACTGCAGTCACTAAATGCTCCTGCACCTTCAGGGCTGCAGCCCAGCTGTCTCCTTCTCACCTTGCTCAGAGTTACTGCAGCTATAGCTACACAATATTTCAATTTGTAGAAGTACCTTCAGATTCTCTCAATTAATTAGAAAGTTAAGGGAAAAGAAATATTAGGAATGAGAGGGACATCTTTTTTCTGTTCTTTCTTTTTCTTTTTTTCTTTTTTTTTTCTTTTTTTTTTTTTTTAATCTGATCATTTCGTGTCCATTCTGTAGGAATTAAGATGCACCAGATTAAAGTCCCATTCCTGGCAGTGCTTATCTATGTTTTCATAAAATCCCACTGAAACTGAAAGGACTACTAAGTGGTTTCAGACTGAGTACAGGTAACAAAGTTTGCAGGATCAGAATTCAAATTTGTTTCTAGCTGCAGTTTGGCATAAGAATTGCTAGAATATGTTTTTCTTTGTGTTTCTTTTCCTTTCTTTTTATTCTAATAGTTAATGTTTTAAACAATTGTTGCAAAAAAAAAACAAAACCAAACAGAAGTAATCTCATTCTCATGCCATAATAGTTAAAAAAAATGGAATTGCATATTCAAAAAACATAGCATTAGAACACCACTGTAAAGTATAAAATCGTGTTGCAGAATGGAGCCCTTCCATAAAAGAAAACCCTAAAACAATGAAAGTTTCACACTAGAAATTTCTGCTTGTTTGAATGTATAATAATAATGAAGAAAGCTTGGCTAAAATATACAGCGATGAATTTTGAATTTTTGACCATTTTCTGTTAGTTATAAATCAACGCTCCAGACAGCTCTATATATACATTCAGAAATCTGTTTATGTGTGTCTGTATTAATGTGTATCTAGTGTATATTACATTAACTCCTATTTCTTCAAATAAGGAGAACTCCAAAGTGCCTCCCAAATTAAGTCAGAAGCTTCTCACATACTAACTTTGCTATTATTAAATCACTTGACAGATTTTAAAAATTGAATGCATATATTTGCATTACCAGTTAATAGAATGCAGCTGTTAACTCAGCTGCATATTAAATTGATGTTAATGTGTTTGTGTAGGTATTTGAATGTGTGATGGGTGAATCTGTGTTTTTTCTTGGGTTTCTCTGTTAGCCAGGTAAAGTTAAAGATTTGCATAAATAGTAAGAGCTTAAGTTAAGTAGTGTTGATTATGAGATAAGTACAACATAAGAAATTAAAAAATTACAATGATTATTATTTTCAGAATCTTTCAAGTTCCTGTCTTATCTTGGCTTGTGGCTCCACTTTGTATGTTTTTCTCAATTTTTAATATAATTGGGTTTTTATCTTTCTCTTTAGCTGTTTGAACAAAAATTAACTGGTAGCACTGTGAGCTTAGGAGAGTGACAGAAAATTCTGGCTAAAGTCCCACCAAATATTTGCAATTCCAAGAAGGGACAATAGGTCAGACAAGAAAATAGGAAGAAACAGAATTGGGGGAATTTCTGCTACTGAATGGAATACTCTGAATGGTTCTACTCTGCTCAGATCCATGGATCCAGTGAAGTTTTCTGCTGTGAAATTTTCTTTTTGGCATCCTGAATTAGGAGGTTTTTAATAGAACTTTAACAAGATGGGAAGAAAGAGTTGTAGAAGTTTAAATTTGAGGATGGGTTTAGGTATAAGAAAAGCCTGTACAGGGATCTAAACCATGGATATTAATGCAGAGGAGGGGGATTTACTTTCTCTCACCATTCCTGGTGCTTTGGGAAAAAGAGAGTTACATCCTCAGTGTCTTGTGGCAAGTGAGGTCGTGGCCTTGTGCTAAAATTGTGGAGAGTGGTGTGGAGAAAATGTGTGGAATCAGGTGTTGTGAGCATGGCTTCAGCTGGAGCTGCTGACAGAGCCCTTCGGAGCGCAGGCTTCAGGCTGGATTTATACGGGGAAAAAAGAGTAGCTGTGCTTAAACTGCTTTGGAGAGCACGAAACAGAGACCACTGCTGTACATAAATGTCACTTCTTGCATTATAAATAGGAATAACTGAGTTCTTTGAGTGAGTGAAATAACCCAAATAACCCAGGGAATTATCCTGAGAGTTACTTCACTTTTTCAGTTGATGGTTGATTAATTGGTTCTGTAGTCCACACCCATTCTTTTTCTCACTCCTTGGCGTCAGTTTTACCTTAGTTTGATATTTGGTCTCCCCTTTGTGTAAATGAATGTAGAAAAGTCTTCCCTATTTTTTTATTATTATTTCCCCCCTCCCCTTTTTATTTTTTGAAACCTTTGTGTAATAGGCAGCCCTGCAGAGAGGAAATGGGTGAACATTGACAAAACTCAGCAGAGGGAGATGAGGAGCTGTGGTGAGTGGTTGATTGCTCAGGAACAGAACAGAGTCCAGGCTAAAATAGGAATAAAAACCCCCCAGTTTTAGTAGCACTTAATCTCTGTGAGCACTGCCTGTGTGCAAAGCACCACGTGTGACTTGCAAGTGGCTCTCGGTGTGAAAGCTCGGGGTGTAGAGGAGGTTTCCTTGGATAACTTTGGGAGGCATGCAAAGGCATTGTAGTGCTAATGCAAGAATTACTTCAAAGGGTTGGTGTATGTTACTAAAATGTTCTCCACTGTCAGATTGTTCCAAAATATTTGCTATTTTAAACAGTGTTTAATTTGACTTAGGGTGTAAAAGGCATTTTAGTAGGATTTGCAATGTTTGTTTTAGCCTAGTATTATAAAGGAGGGCGTTTATCATAAGCAGAGTTTCAGATTTGTCCCACTAACGTGGGGTTCTGGAGTTTTACCAGTTGCATGTTCTATATGTGGAAAATAATATGCAGAACAAGTAAATGAAGCAGTTAAACTTATTCAAAACGTTTGCATTTTTCTTCTTTTATCAGAGTTTCTTTTTCTATTCACATCATGTGATTTTCTTTGATCTGTTAATACAAGAAAGTTTATACTTTGTTCTGAAAGTACTTTTGTTTCGTTGGTGGTTTTCTTTTTTTTTTCTTTTTTCCTTTTATAAAAAAATAAGTAAAGGCTGTATAGTTTGACAAAAGTTTAAGTTACCCTAGTGTTGCATGGGAACAGTGTTTCTTATGATCACAACAGCATGACTAAGTAGGCAATGTTTAGAGTATATTGACATTCAGTGTTGAATTTTGTGCACATGTTTTTTTATTTTGTTGAGATATCTGCATGTCTTTAAAATGTGGTTCATTTTCTTTTCTCATTAGTTCATTTTTTTCTATGTGAAAACACTGTAATTTATTTTAATTTCATTTTCTTATTGTTAGATTTATTTTCCTCTGTAGTGACATGTAGAAAGGTATTTTTGGTATCATTCTTTGACTTTCTCAGAGGGTATTTTCTAACTGATGACAGGAAAAAAAAATTTGTTCACATTTGTTGCTTATTTATTGCACATCTCAATACAATTATAATTTTTCTAATTTGCATGTTACAGAAATGAAGCGAGGACAAGAAAATATTAAATTAAAGAGAGAGAACATAAGCAAAGAAGTGGTCATTGACTGAAATAATAATGTGCATGTTGTTTTCCCCCCTTCTCCCTCCTGCATGCAGGGATTTGGTTTCGTAACTTTCGAAAATAGTGCTGATGCGGACAGGGCGAGGGAGAAATTACACGGCACCGTGGTAGAGGGCCGTAAAATCGAGGTGCATGTTCAAAATATTTTCCTTTTCATCTTTTTTATAAATGTCTGCTTCACTCTCATTTGTTGTTTCAGATGCATCATTGGTGTCTTCTGTGTGCTCCCCTTTCCCCTTCCCATTGTTTATATATATATTTATATATAAAGAGAGAGAATCTGGCCTTACTTGGGTTTTTTATTATTATTTCTTTTGTAATTATTATTATTATTATTATTATTATTATCATTATTGCTGAAAGGTGGATGACCTATTTGAAAAAAAAAGAAAGCTTTAATATTTTGAAGTTATTATTTTGGATGTTTTGTAAATCGATGGGTGCAGTAGATTCCAAAAACCAGCCAACAACAAAAAAAAAAAAATTAGAAAAATTGAGAACAACAACAAAAAAAAAGTGTGACAGACAAAACAAAAACAAACAAAAGGTTGTTTTTTTTTCTTTTCTTTATTTTTGTTTTCTTTATTTTTTTCTTTTCTTTGGTTTTTTTGTTTTGGTTTTTTTTTTTGCTGCAGGGTTGATGTGGGATCCACAGTGGCTTTCAAAAAAATTCTGATTGGGGAAGAAGCATCCAAAAGATGCACAAGAAACAAAGCCAGACTAGAGACCGAGCAATTCTCACATTTAATTTTAAGGAGGCCACGATGCTCTTTTGACTGGGTGGCCTGAGCCATCCCCCTCTCCAAAAAGCACCACCCATGTTTGCCATGCCACTGGATCCCCTTCAACACTGCCTCAGTCGTATTTGTTAGACTTAAAAACAAAACAAACAAACAAAAAAATTAAAAAAAAAAAAAAAAAAAAGAATTACCAATTGAAAATGCTGTCGTCTTTTGAGTAAGATGTTGCATATTTTGCCTTTTCATTTTCCCCCCTCGACGGTAGCGCTTAGGGCCCTCACCAAACTCTCAGTAACCATGGTAACTGTATACATACCCATGCTGGCGATGGTGCTGAATGGTAAGTGGAGAAGTCCATCTGCCGTTTCACGTATTTAGCGCTGATATACCACGTGGATTTTTTTGACTTGTTGTATTAAGTTTTCTTGATGCTACATTTTTTTCTATATATTGGTACGCCTGTAATTGAGTGTACGTTTTAAGCAAGCCTGGGAGGCACTGATTGGATTGAGGATATGACTTCGTGCACATCTTACTCAGATTGTTAACTCCATATTGTGTTAAATAATGCACCCTCTTTTTATCCTTTTGTTAGCTGTGATTTTAAAGCTTGAATGATTTTGTTAATTCTTGCAATGAAAAAGGCTCTTGTTCCAAGTGTTGAATGCTAGATGTTGCTTTTCCAATGGTACTTCTCTTCTAAAGGGTTATGTTGCACACTGCTAAAATTCGTTTGTCCCTTTTTTGACATTTTCTTTGTTTCCTTGTACCTTGTCTCTTTCCTTTCTACTCCACTGCATGTTCCTTCATATAATCTTTTTATTTTTTTTTTTTTCTGTTTTGAGTATTTATTGTATCAGTGTTATCATGGAATACAAGCATGCTCTTAAGTCTTAAATTATGCAGTACCTTTTAATTTGCTTTTAATGTCTTTTTATTAAAGTTTAAATGATATGACGTTGCTTTATTGAAATGATTTGTAAGTTAAAATGGTTATGAAAGTAAATGTAATTATAAATAGTATGATTTTGTTATGCACCTGTTGCCTTCTATAAATTAAATTGCATTTTATTTTCACATGACTAATAGCAGTAATAATGCATGCGTTTAATAGTGACACGGGCCCTCCCCGTAACCCTTTCTAATCCCCTGTTCTATGTGCTTAGGTAAATAATGCCACAGCACGTGTAATGACAAATAAAAAGACCGTCAACCCTTACACGAATGGTAAGTGCGTGATCCCCCCGCTGTGGGTGGCTGTCCCCGCATGCCTGACCCCAGTTCTGTTCCAGGGTGTCCCACTCTGCTCCTCCCACGTTCCTGGGGCTCAGACTCACAGAATGTGATGGGACTGGGCACGAATTCCCCTCTGCACTCACACTGACTCCCCACTCTGACTCACAGATCCTTTGGAGTCCCGGAGTCTGAGCCCTGTGGGTTTTGTGTAGGACCACGGACCTGATGGGAGAGCGATGCTCTCCGTCTGTGCAGTGCTGGTGTAGTGATGAGTGAGCTGGTGGGAGGATTCTGCTGGGTTTGGGGGATGGAGGGAGGGAGACCAGCAAGAATGTCTTTGCTGTAGAACCTCTTAGTACCAGGACACACATCTGGTCAAAGACCGTGCTCCATGTCTTCCTTCCACAGTTGTTAGAATAAGGGCAGACTGGTATTGGGTGCTGTTTCCAGCTTTTTTCTGTTCCCATGGAGAAATCAGAATTCCAAGCTATCCAAAAATAAAAATTCACTCTAATACTGACCTAAGTAGGTGTAATGTTGTACATTAATAATAGAAAAAGAATCCATAGCTATTTGAGGGGTTTGGAAACAATACATTTTAAAAATGTTTTCCTTTGGGTGTGTTTGATCACATGCTTGAGTGTGCCTTTACTGGTTCAGAAATTTCAAATTCAAACAAGTTCCTAACAAAGCCATGACAAAGAATAGCACATGAGCTGAAGTTAATGGCAATTATGCTTTCAGTTTTGCTAGACTGTGTAGTTGTTGGTATTTGCTTTTCAATTTAATTCAGTTTTTCCTGGGATTAGACTATTTTCCATTTTGGAATATAATGGATCATATTTTCTGTATTTGAGGTCTGATTAGAGAGATTATACTAAAATCCAGGGCACACAGTGGCTTTATTTTTTAATGAAAGTCTCCTAATTTTCTTGTAACACAGTAAAAATAAAACACAGGGATGGTTTTCATGTGACATGATAATTGAGCTAGTTAAAATGATCTAGAGAAAAAGGGGCTGAAATTCCTCATGATTTCTTAGAAACTGTTTTCTTCCTTGTTTTGTATGTAAATGTGAAGCTTGGAAAATTACACAGATGGGAAAATCTCCTTGGTTTTTCCTGGTTTTAAACATCCCAGTGAATCTAGAGACAGGCACGAGGCTTCACTGGATCACATAAAGAGATTTTGTTGCAATACAGAGCTAAATTAACCATGTGCATGTGAGACTATGAGCTCTGCCTGCTATATTGTAATGATAAAAGTAGTTTTTCTATAAATGACGATGTGAATTTTGTATTCATGTTATCCTAAGGCTAGAAAACTGCTCATGAGCAAATAACATGTTACCTATCAGCACAGCCAGTGCTGCAGGAGGGGAATGCTGGCAATGAGAGATGGGAGATTTTTGGCCATGTGGTTTTAGAGGAGGTTCATATTTTTGCCCTGCACTGGGGGATTACTTAGGCCATACATTCTCTCACTTATTAACATCCAAGACCAGGATGAGCAAAATCTGTTGTTAAGTGTTTCCCACTTGAAGTGTTTTGTCATTTCCCATCCTGTTCCATTCTGATCTAGATCTCACCAAAAGTATGAAATGCACTGTTCAGTGCATAATTAAATAATAATTAGCATTTATTTATTTATTGGGAACCTAGACATCCAAAGTGCTGCAGAATAATCCAGGTACCCACCAAGCAAACCTCTGATTACAGTTCATAGCTTTTGATTATTTTCATACTTTTTACCTTTTTTTTTTTAATACCTGAAGTCCCCTAAAGTAAACACACAAGGACTGTCACATCCCTCTTGCATAATCATCACCAGCAGCAAGGAATGAAGTGCAGACATGTAAGGGGCTTCATTTAGTTTCATCAGTGCTTATACCATCAGTCATCCTGGCATGGTACGAGTCTAGTTCTTTATCATTTTGTCAGGAATTAACCACTGCTAGAGCTGATTATTTATTGAAGATTATTGTTGTCTAAAGTAAAGGTCTCATCTTTTAAATAAACTATAAGGTCAGGTTTTTCCACCAGCACGTTAAAATTTGCAAGACTCTTCTGGTGCAGGTAGCCAGAAACATTTTGTTTGCACATGCCTTTTTGTTTGCTTCAGAACCACTTACGCTTTAATGCCTCTCTTTATCTTTCAAAGAGTGTGTTGTGACTGGCATGTTGTTGGCAGGTATTCAAAAGGTAGTTGGGGCACATGTTGTAATCTATCAAAACGTCAGGAACTGATATTTATTTTAATTTAAAAACAAGATAGGCTCTGTTTTGTGTTTCATTCCTGAATACAGCTGGTTGGTTGATAACAGGGCTTATGTTGTTAATAGGCTTGCAGAAGTCAGTAGATTTCAAGGCACAGAATCTTGATTTTTTTTTTTTTTTAATATATACAGCTTTGTTCAAATAAGTGGTGCACTTTTGTGTCCTAAATGGTCTTTGAAATAAGTAATGCTTTTCAGTGACTTTTGACTCCCCAAATGAGCAGTTGCTGGGAGAGGTTTTTTTATGGGTTTGTTACCAACCAGGACAATTTTGATGGCTCACCTCGTGCTTTGGATGTACAACTGCTTTCTCTTTGCAAAGAAATTCAGTGTCAGGAGCACTACATGTTGTCAAAAATATTTGAGACACTTTCAGATGTTCCAACCCATCCTGTTCACAGCTGTATTTTCCTCTGATGCCCATATTGCAATTCCAGATGCTCATCCAAGGGTTGTAGGGTACAGAGAATTATGGGCAAGTCCATTCAGAGAACTGCAGCAATAAAGGAGGAACATGAAACAGAGATCTGTAAAAAGATAAATATATTTTAAAGTTTACACTAGTGGTGCTTAGGACTTGAGCCTTCTGTTGCCCTAAATTTAGATTCAAAATCAATCTAGTGCCTATTAGCACAGTTAAATCCTCTCCCACTCCCTGTCCCCCTCCCTGGGTAGCAAACAGGAGGGAGGGAAACGCAGTCACAGAGTTCTTTCCTACCCAAGCCTTTCTCTGGCCATGGTGGCCTCTCTGCAAAAATAATCCTCTCTGTGTTGCTGTGCCCCGTTTTGTACCACAGCTTGTTACCCCAGGGTCATTTCCTTCCTTCTGTACACTGGACATGTGCTGCTCTGGATAACCAGGGGGCTGGGTCAGGCAGAGGGCTTTTTCCTTCCTTGGATGGTTTTTAAGTTTCAAGCTTTTACAGTTTCAACTCAAGAAGGAGATTAATATTGTGACAGTAAGAAAAATGCACAGAATTACACCCACAGCCGAGAATTTGCCTCCTCCAGCTGCTGCAGAAGGGTTACGTGGCAGCTGCTCGCTCGGATACATCAGCTCCCATCACACTTGATTAACCCACACAGCTATGGGCCAGCACATTGTTGGCTGACAAGATAAAGTTAAGTTTAATTACTGTTATTTTCACAATGAAGTATTTCCTCCATAGGCTTCAAAAAGTTAGATGAGACAGCCGTCACTGGGAGAGTGGTAAGGAGCTGAAATATGAGACTGCCTTTCAGCTGTGAAGAACAATCTGTGTCTTCCAAGATTATTTTTTTTTTTCTTTCCCTCAGACAAATTGTGGCACTGTTAGTGTAACTTAGAAGCTGAGAGATGTCTGTCAGCTGCTTTGACAGCAAAAGCTGACAGATCTAAAATTCTGTCCAATCTTTCATTTTGGGTGGTGCTGATCAGTGGACTTCTGAGGAAGTACTGAATTTGAAATATTGGATATTCCCTAACATATATAAAGTTAGATTTTTACCCAAAGGCTCAAAATTTGAATGATTTTCTGTCACACAAAATTTGGCTAAGAGGTATGTTACACTCTGATGTTCCTAAATATAATCCTGTGGAATTTAAAATTGAAGGATCAGGTAAAACTCAGGTGGTATTTTCAGGAGGAAAAACTTTTTAGCCCTTCTTGGCTGGGCATTTTCCAGCTTCCCTAACTGTCTTCCCAGTACACAGAGCACATCTACAGAAAAGGTGTCATGCAGAGCTGCTTACTCTGAACTTGCTCATGAGTTGCCTTTCAAAACCACCCCTCCCCTCTCTTACTGAGCGGTTAATTACTGAGAATTAGTTATTGTGCATGAGATAGGGGTGGCTTGAAAGGGTGGGAATACTTTGTTTGTTATTGAGACTTTTCATTGCACTTTTTCAGTCTCATAATGCCTTGATGTTTTATGATTTCCCACTGTGCTTTTGCATTACGTGATAGGGCCAAGGCTGAAATAAACCTAGTGTACATTTAAATTCTTCTAATCTTGGGTTTTGTGATTTGAAAAGCCTTGTTGCCAGTGTCTGGATTGTATTTTGATTTCAGAAGCAGTTATAAGCTCTATTTTAAGTACCAAAGCTCTGGAGTTTACAACATGGTAAATTCCAGCTCAGGGTTTTTTTTTTTTTCCCCTTTATTCCCATTTACTAAAAGTGCTTCCCACTCCTCTGATGAGATTGTGCTTTAGGAAAACCCCTAATTTTTCAGTTCCAGTAGTTCAAAATAATTGTCCACTTAAAGAAAAAGAGTGTGAGTGAGGGGAGTTTGCAGTTACCTGGGGTGGATCTACCTGTGGCTGAGCAAACCACAGGAACTGGCACTGCACTTGCATAGATGAGTTTGCAGCTCTTCCTTTTGCTCTTCTCTTGCCCCTTCCCCTCCCATCCCTCCAGCCTGGCTTTCTTCATCACCCCCCAAGCTTTGCACACCCCCAGTGTCTGCAGCCAGCCTGGGTGCTCCAGGCTTGCCTGGGAGAGCTGCACCAGGTGTGAAGTGTCAGCAATAATTTGGAGTTTGGCCAGAGCACAGGCACAGAAGATCTGTGAGTGCTGTGACTCTGTGCCAGTGTTGGGAGGACAGTGATTATTTAAGAGCAAGGCAGTGGCTGATTTGTACCCTTTGAGACCTGGATTGGAGTGGACCCACAGAGCCTCTCCTTCCTGTCACAACAGGCATTTCCATGCTGTGGCTGTGCTTTCATTTTGCCAGGGTAAAATCAAAATGCTCCAATTATTTGGTTGCCCCATAACCCTCACTAGGCAAAGGCTTATCAGAAATATTTGTGTCCAGAGGATGAGCTGTCCTGGCTCCTCTGGCTCATAACCAGAGAGCCAAAACAATGGCTGAGAACTCATCTGCTCTGTTCTAGGGGCTGTGGATACCTGAGCTAGTGCTCATTTTCATTCCAGTGCTTTAGGGAGTAAATCCATGTGCATTTCAGCCAGGGTAATTCACCTGGCTCTTTACTCCAGTGCCACATGGCTGGAGAATGCCTTTTGTCATGACTTATTTCCATACCTCAGACTCTGATATTAATGATCAGTAATCAAAGATGCCTATGAAACTTGAATTACAATGACCTTTCTTGAAGTAATTTTGTCTATATTTTCTATATCATAGTACTTATAGTAGTAATAATAATAATTGTTATTATTATCACTAATTGCAATATTAACTGTTATGTTTTTGTTTGCTGCAGGCTGGAAATTAAATCCAGTTGTTGGTGCAGTTTATAGTCCAGAGTTCTATGCAGGTAAGGATTGCTTTATGATTGTCCCACTGGCCATATTTCATTTTAGTATTCTTTAAAACATGTAAAAGTACAGAATCCATGTTTGGTGTGAGGTTCACTTTCTTTCTGTGAGTCACATTATTTGTAAGTCATTTATGCATTTGTGATTCAATATTTTACCTTTCCTGGGTGTAATAAACTTTATATAGAAGATATATGAATGCCTTTTTATTGGAAAATAGATAGTATAACATGAAATGTACTGCAATATCCTAGTCTTACATGAGATCTTATTTTACTTTTTTTTTTAGTGCAGTCACTTTTTTCCAGGGATTCGTTAGTAAGGAACAACAGCCAAAAATCTTATCTATAAATAAATATATATATATATAGTACATACATGTATGTAGACATACATAGGTATAGAGTAAATGCAAGCATAATTTTTTCCTGAGCATTTTTTTTTTTACATTTTAAAGTTAGATTTTCAGTTGGATGTTTTTGTATTTTAAATCTATATTTTCACCTGACTGAGACCAGATTCTGATTCTGGGCACAGCTTGGAGTTTTTGTCTGCTGGAAGTCAGTCACAGCTAGCAGTAGTTTCTAAATATGCTTAGGAACAGAATTAAATATAAACTTACTTGTAGTCCAGTTGATTCCAGAGGAATTTGAATGCTGCCCACAAACAGCCATCAGGAGAGCATTTTTCATGGGTGGTAGCTAAGGATGGGAAGAGTTTCTCTGCAGAAGCTGGGGAATCTCCACTCATGGAGATATTTGAGTCTCCAGTTGACAAAGCTGAAAAACTTTTGTTAATTTGAGTGACTTCAAAAGATGAAAACTGTTGAACAGGACACTATTATAAACACATCTTTGTGGTTAAAAAACAGCTTCTACTGAGATAGATAAAATTCTTCCAATTAGGGGAAAAGTGGCACAGTGTAATAAAAATACTGACTTGGCATTCATGGAATTGCAGTATTTGGTGCAGGCAGGATTTATTTCCTTGATGATGTATGTCTGTGTTGAAAACAGGAATTTAACATTGATCTCGTTTGAGTAGTTAGTGAACCAACCCTGAACCTGCATAAATTAGAAAGTCAGAGTTATTAGTCATTTTATATAAATGACTTTGTGTTAATGACAAATATAATAATATTCCCGTAGCATAGTAATCAATTTTCTAATACGTATGCAGAATTAACAATCTGACTTATAATTGTCTCATGAAGTAGGGCATGAAGAGTTCACATAGTTTGTAAATTAAAATCAATATTTTCAATCTCTCCTGAAGGTAATTTTCCTAATTTACTGGACTTTTCCCTAACATTTATTTTGTCTTTTAATTATAAAATGGCAGGTTATTGATTTTTTTGTATAACCTCCTAAAGTCCCAAGTGCATTTTTATTGCCAGCACTAGGGAGGTGTTTGCCCTTCTTAATGAGAATCTTTAATTACCATTAGAAGAGTATTAATTTAATTTTATGAATTATGACATGAACACCACCACACCTTTGCAGAAAGTTCCATCAAGATACTTAATTTATTTCAGGTTTTTTTTTTCCTGTTTATACATTCAGGCTGGTTTATGTTTGGGTTTTGTTAGGTTTTTCAGTGCATGTCAAATGCATTTTATTTATATTGACTAAAATACAATATCTCTCACATTTAAACACATAAACTTTCTATTAAACAATTTAGTTATAATTGTGTAGATCTCCTAAAGTTGTTAGGAAACGAAACAGTAAAACAACACCACTGTTCTTGCATGTCAGAATAGAACACTGTGACTTACCTTTACTTCTGGATTCCCTCCACCACCTTCCTTAGAGAAGAAGCAATTGAATTTTTGAAGATGATAAAAATTAGAGATGTGATTTTTTGAGACAGTCAGAGTTCTACTTGTTTAGTTTGCTTATTGTCTCCATCACTGTCATGATAAAACTGCACCAACTTTTTCACAGTCAGTGCGAGAAGTTCCTTTAACTCCTAACAAATGATGAAAAATTTGGCCACTTCTGAAATAAAGATGATACATTTACAGAGAAACTGTTGATTTAAAGTACCTTTAATCTTCATAAATAAGTGAAAAACAGAAGGTTATACAAAGCTGTCAGGATGGCACTGATGAATGGCAAATTCCCCCGTTTCTCAATTGCCGGCGGCGCCGCAGCCGCGAGGCTTCCCCGTATTGTACATCAAATCTGCCAACTCATTTCTGTGATTAAATATTCCATCAGTGCGGGCTAGAAGGCAGTAAAGCTTAACAAGATTCATAAGATGCACCACTTGAATACACATAACTCACTTCCTTGGATGGAGAGCACCCCGCGTGCACAGGCAAATTAGAATTGAGTTAAATTACTCCGTAAGACAAGATCAATAGAGAAAGGAGAAGATCCCCTAATGCAATGCAAATCTAAGATATAGTTATGTCCTGACAACTTGAAGCAGACAATTAAAGTCAAATAGGGAGGAACACAATGTAAATCAACCCTAAAACCTTGAAGATAATGGTAAACAGTAGGTCCAGTGACATGATTGTTCCAGCTCGGGGTTTTTTTTGGAGGGTACACTTCTGTGAAGAAAAAACCTTTATTGAGAAAACGTGTGACAGCTAAAAATGGAGACTCTGGGATGCACAGCAGACACTGTGGCAGGAGAGTATTACTTGGGGACTGCAAAACACTGTAGATGTACAAAACACTATGGATTTTTCTTCCTGGGCAGCCCTTGTGAGGCTGTTTCTGTGCCTGGGAAATGCTCGTGCTGCAGTAAATGACAGCGTGGCTCTTTAGCCGTGCTGGTGCTGGTGTGGATCTCCAGGGACACATCTGGGAAGGGCTCTCTGGAGACTCCTGCTGCACTTCCAGGGCCTGCCAAGGCTCCCTGATGGCCACCAGCTCGTGCCCTTCCCACCCTTCTGCTGGGAAGTCCTAAAATAATATTTTAGAGAAAACTGAGGGAATTTCTTTTTCATGTATCCTTCCAGCTTTTCACAGAATTGCACTTTTCCATATATGATCATGGACAGGAAATTTTTAAAAATATGGCTTTTGTCCACACAGTCTCCCTCTAGTAAATAAAAGCAAAGTATTTAAGGGGGTTTTCCTCTTATGAGAAAGGAATGCTTAATGAAGTTGTATTATCCATTTCTTTTCTTTTCCAGTAAAACATTTATTAAATTCTTTGGCAAGTCCTAAGAAGGACATTTGTAAGAAGCACTCTGTGATTTGTCTCACAAAGTCTTCATGGAAACTGGGATACTTTTTTCATCTATTTTTATTTCCATCCAATTTTAAATGCATCCCATAGTTTTCCTTTATTTAAGCTAGAGTCTGTTCTGCTCCCCATACACTCATTTATTGCTGGGAAAACACAGATTTGCAGCTGGGTTTCTTTACTAGGTATGCTCTGGTACCTTTTTTCTGTGGTTTGTTATAATATCATTTTCACCTGTTTATTTTTATATAGTGTATATTTTATCTGTAATACCAAGCCTTTCTTTCTGCCTCAGGCAGTCTGACAGCCAGCTTCCATGTTGTTCCTTTCAGTTATTGCAGATCTTTTTTGTTTTTCTCTTTTGGGTTTTGGAACAATGAATTTTTGAGCAATCTCTTGCACTCTCTGCATTGAAATATGAGATATTGTTGCACCTGTGTTACTACAACAGATCAGTTCTGTACTGCAGGTGGCTTGAGACACAGCAAGGCCATTTTAAGACTTTTTTTGTTCCTTGCAGAAGCAGTTTTGTTATTCCTGTTGGAGAGGCTCATTTTTAGCAGTTCCCAGATGCAAGGTGGGGGAAAAGATGTTACAGAAATCACCTGGAAATCGAGGGAATACTCCTTCAGAGAACAGTGGAATTCACAGTAACTGACATGAGAAAATATTCTTGTCTGGTTATCAGCAACAAGCAATATTTCAGAAATTTCAAAATTTGACAGTGGAGAAAGAAAGGACTGAAGATTAGAGGTGAAGAACCATTAGAGCAAGTCACTGAGCACTGCTCAGTGGAAAGCAGAAGATCCAATCCTCCTTTTACTGAAGGCACTGTTATTTTTCCTGAGTTTTATTAAGTTCTAGGAGTTTCAGGAGATACTTTGAAGTCTTTCTCATAGCTGAGTAGTTGTATTCACTTCATCAATAGCCTTAACCCAGTGAAGACCATTGTAAACACCCAGTTTCTTGGGCAATTATTCCACAATCACTGCCAAAGTTATTCCACAATTTTCCCCATCACCCAAAATGCAAGAGAGGGGAGGAGTCTGTGCATTTTTAACTATTTTATAAGCCCTCAGAAGACAGAGAAGTTTTAGATGCCCCAGGCTTTTTGGAATTTGTCAGCAGTATCCACCAACACTCAGATTTTGTAACAAACTCTCTTTCAAAAATTTGTTCAGGAGTTTGGAATAGAATGTTATATATAATTAGAAGTAAAGAACTACCATAGCAATATATATAAAACCGTGCCCTTAAGTAAGACGAATCCAGGGGAAGAGAGGATTCCTGTACACTTGCTAATACTAATTCTCTTCATGTCTTAAAGCATCTATTTCTGGAGTGTAAGGGCACCTGGGATTCATTTCATCTTTCTAGTGTTTCTCTTTGAATTTAAATGAGTCTTGCATAAGCTCAGCAAATACCCTAGAAACACTTCTCAGTGTTTGGAGTTTGGGAAGCTGAATTATATGCTTGCACAGCATTCTAATCCTGGGGTAAAAGTTCACTCTGTTGTATCTCTGAAGCAGTGTTTTTCTAAAAGCTCTCTGTCACTCCATAGATTAACTCATTTTACCATTTGATTACATACACTTGGATTCAAACTTTGCTATTGACTAATCAGATTTCCCTAAATAAATATATTTGCAATAGTGTTAGATAAGCAGCTTAAAGAGTTTTCTAACTACAGTCAAATAATTATTGTTTAATATTCCACCTGTGCTGTATAGATGCCACTTTTTAAAGTATAACACACAGCTGTAAGAGTTGCTTCAAAAATCATAATGTTAAAAGTACCATCATACAAATGAGTTCCTAGGTAGATTAACACCACTGATGACAGCTAATGCATTTCTAAAACTCTGTGGAGCTTTTACAAGCCATTATAGAGGAAAATATGGTTTATGAAAGATGAATAAAGCCAGTAGAAAAATGGAATTCAGCATCTGCACTGTTTACTAAAAAAATAAATAAATACTACTAATAATCCAGAATTAATTATGCCTTATGCTACATTAGAATGTGTTCTTGATTAAAATGTATATCCTCATGGAAACTAAACAAGGCTTATTCAAAGCTAATGCCAATGACTTATTTTTTTAAACATCATTTAGTCAATTGGTTATATATTTAAATCTGGAGCAGGATTAATTTACCTATATTCACCATTGTTTTGAAGTCTGCACATTTTAAAGAGATGCCCACAGATAGTGTCAGTGTTACCCTTTTGAAGGCGTCACTCTTGGATTTATATCACACAGGATATACTTGGGATTTGATACCCTGTGATCTCTAGAAGAAATTTCATAGATTTGATTATTTAATTGTAAATCTTCATCAGCAGATGCAGCTTTATGACAGAAGGTAGGAAACTGTTAGGAAGGGAGGTTTTGCTTCTTCAATGTAAAAGTTTGTGAATTTTGACCCCAGTCTAGTGTGGGGAGCCATTTGAAACTGGATTAGGATGGATTTCTTCACAAACAGCATCGGTAAAAGCAGATAATCTGCATTTGCTGAGAGGTGGAATTCTTTCAAAATAGGGGAAAGGATGAGTTTGGGGTTGGATCTCTTTGCTTGATGGTAAAATCTTGCTGAGATGTAGGTCTTGTTCTGATAACCATGTTTCCATGTTTCTCCTGAGTTCACATAGTAGGTTTCCTTGTTTTTTTGTATATTACTTAATTAACCCAAAACAAAGCCTTCTGAGGAATCAGGAGCTCTAGTGTCCTTTCTTTGTCATTGCATTTTTTCTAAGTTCTTGTGTTTGTTCAGATGTTTTTATTGTGCATGTAATTGACCAAATTTTAAAGGGCTAAAAAAAGTTAAATACTGTTCCTTCCTCTCAAAGAAAATCGTTAAAGAAAAATCATCCTTGGACTTCTCTTGCATCATTCTGGTGCTTAGCTGAAAATGTGTTCTATGGCTTCCTGGTTAGTGAGAGTTAGATTAAATTAGTTAAACAAGTAAGGTGACAGCCTCTCCAGACTGGGTGTGGTGCAGGTTTTGGGGTGGGATATGAATCCAGCTGTTTTAGGGCTTCTGCTCCTGTCTCACCAACTGCTTGGGGTGAGCCTGGGTGGGCACTGCCTGGGCCTGAGCTAAGGCTGCAGATGCATTTTTAGAATCAAACTGGGGCTGTAATCCAAGCACCAGCCATGGGTAGATGCAAAAAGCGCTGGCTTGAGGATCTCTCAGAGGAAAATTTAAGACCGACTACAAGGTCATCACTAAAACGTTTGTTTGTTCAGAACTGGGTGGGATATTTGCAATGCCAGATAAGTTAGTAGCAGTTATGTGGAGGAATAAATTCCTCTGATTACAACAATAACCAAGTTAGGAAGATCCATGTGTTAGGATGGACAGTCAGGCAGACAAACTATTCTGAAATGTAAAGTAATAAACTAATATATGAAATGTAAAGTTAATGCACTTAAGTGGAATGGAAAACAACTCTGCTCTGTGTTAAACCTTGATTACATCTGTAAATTAATGCTAAAGCAGTTTAAAATTACGGTTAATTGTATTCCAAACATATTGCTAATGTTTTCCCTTCCTTCTTATGCATTTTTTTCCCATTAGGGCATTGGATGAAAGGATCCCCAATATGTAATTGCATTTCATAATACTTATTGAGAGTAACTTTCAAAATACAGTTTTCATTCATTTATTCTTTATGAAGGTAGCTGAGAGGGGGCTGTGCTTTACAGGCTTTACAGGCTCTGTTGGTTTGGTGCTCCCAGATTTTCTTTGGAAATCTCCAAGCATAGAATTGCTTCTAGTAAAAGTGAGTGCTTTGGAAACTTTGGAAACATTGAATTACCATTTTTGAAATGGGTTTTCATGCTCCTGAAATTCTGGAGCCTGTCTGGGCTAGGAAAGAAATAGACTAGCTAAAGCCAGGATTATGCATGATGATTCAATTTTTGGTCTTTTATATTCTCAGCTTGTCATTCAGAATAGAATTTTATTTATAAGTCAGAACCAGCATTCGCTGGTGTAAGCAAAGAGAACTGAGGGATTAGTAATTTGCATCTCTGCATCTAATTGCATTAGATTTGCATCTCTGTCTTACAGATTTACTGAAATAGGTAATTTACACAGAAAATAGTGTCTTGACACAATATGAGAGGATAAAGCATAAACACATCCACTTGTAATCCCTGCAGGCCCATGTTGAAACTGGAGTGTTTGTGTTTGGGCAGAAAGGCTCCAGTTTCATTTATTCTGTGATTCTTTTCCTATTGCAATCTTTATTCAACAGGCAGATGTTTGAATGCAACCCATTTTAGTTATCAGCAGAACACGAGTGCATTTTGTATATTTTCAAGTATCTTCTTTGAAGAAGAGCATAATTCCAGCTCAGAGTTTACTTCAGAAGTTTATACTTCAGAATTTCTCTCGTGTTTTTTCTCAAAGTTACAAGTGAACCAAGAACAGCCATCATTTACCTGCTTGGCTGCTATGTCTGCTAGAGGACCTAGAAAGATTAGGAATAAAGACTTGATTTTTGAAAGACCCTGAACAACTTCAGTGCAAGCATGTCCCAGTATAAAATAATGGCACTGAATGTCACAGAGTTTATGTGAGGTTGTGGAGAGACATCTTACAGTAAGCATATTTTGCAGGAAATCCTGATGGTACCACTCCTTTTTTTGCCCCGTTTTTAGACTTCTCTGGTGACAGTGTGGGGATAAGGATTTACACATGGATGCCAATGATAAAGCTCACTAAAGAGCACAGACAAACTCTCTAAACATGGTGCAGATTTTGGTACAAATACCAGCTGAGTTGGTGAAATTTAGTTTCAGCTTAGTTACCAGACAAGGAATGCCTGTGGCTGATAAATAATTTTAAAATTATTTTAGAAAGGGCAGTTTGCTGGAATTGCTTTATTTGGTGAATGGAAACATTACATTAACTGTTCCTGCAGTGCAGCCAGTCTATGGGAAGGCTGGCTTGTAAATTAAATTAGAAGCAAGTCAGTCACACAGTGGGTTTTCAAGCAGGCAGGAGAAGGAGGAGAGATCCCTGTTATTATGGGATGAATTCTATGTCCTGCAGAGAGAGAACAGGTAGGGAGAAGGGGAATTAGGGGGGGATTATCTCATACCAGAACTGCAAACTTTGTTACTTCTCTGATTTTTACTTGCATGATATTGACCCCTTCCAATCCCAATTTTGACAGCATCCTGGATACTGCACAGGAATAACTGGGGAGAGAGGTCTGTTTCCCAAAAGCTGGGAAATGGATGATATGGCCAGCAAAGAATAATTGGAAGAGTGGCTTAGCAGTGATGTTTGTTGTAACATTCATTGCTGTTCCCTGAATCAATGCCACAGTTCATTGGGTGCCTGGGGGACACTCTAAGAGGGGTGGTAACAAAGAAACGTCCACTTTGCTTAGAAAAGTGTAAAAAAGGAAAATTAACATCTTAAATAGAAGTTTTGGATGGACAGGTCCCAAGAAATTTCTTAGAGACACAAACCTTCACTGCCTGGTTTTTTGGTGTGGTTTTTTTCCCTCCCTGTATTTTAACCAATGCATTGCAGGTTATATATGAGTCATGGACTTACTGCATAAATGTATGTATAGAGCACAGATTCTCATTACCAGCAGCAAGCTCACCCAGGCTGTTCAATAATTGAATGTATTTCAGGTTTGCTGTCAGAAGGCAATATAGGAATGGGTTTGGGCTAAGGAAAATCACCTTTAGACATCATCTGCTTTAGATTCTCCTCCCTACCCTCTTATTTAAGTGAAACTATATTTAAGCCTTGGTGGGATTAAACATAGGTTTTGTTTGTATTTTTTAAGATATTGGGAGAAAGGAGGTGTGCAGTCTGGGGTTATGCTACATTATTCCTTCTTAATAATGGATGAAACAATCCAGTGTATCAAGACAACCATCCATGAGTGGTTGTGTTAAATTCTGAAGGCTATTATTCAATTTATAGAGATCCCAGATAACTGAAGGCCCTCACAAAGCACTTCTTTTTAAATTAACAGCATATTTTAAAGCATGCTAAGTCTGTGTACTTTGACTATTGATACTGAAGGGCTAAGAGAGCACTTAACTACTATTATGTATTCAGGAGAGAGGCTGTAGAGGCTCTCTTTAAATTCCCTAGTCAGAAGGGACAATAGAAGCCAACATACACTATTACTGCACAACAGGAGCCTTTTATTACGTGTTTCTGATCCATTTCTGCAAGACATCTTAAAATAATCCACCACAGAACAATATTTCAGACCAGAACAAAAATAATGCTATTTCTGTCTGAAAATGCCAATCTTAAATTACACTTTCAGAACAGCAAACCAAGAGTGGACATGGATCTTTCATACACTTGCAAATCTCCTGATTTGTTCATGAGACATGCAGCTTTATGGTTTTCTTCATGCATTGAACGCCAGAGCATTCAGGAATAATAGCTGCTGTAAGAGGCACAAAGGAAAAGAGTGATCAGAATGATCAGAATTAACTCAGGGAGAACTAGCTATCACCCAGCTGGACTGGGAAAAAAAGAAAATGAAAAAACAATCACTGAATTCAATAAAGAATGAGTTTTTTTAGATTTAGATTACACTTCTAAAATAACAGTTTATACTAATGTAGGCAAAGTGGGACTCAAATAGCTCTGGTTTTTAATCACTTTTTTCTGTGGCTTTGTTTGGATTTCTTTGTTTGTAAATGGTATTAAAGAATGGATGAACTGGTACTTAGTTGTGAGAGGCAGTAAGAAGCTCCTTTTGATAACACAACAGAAAATATGTGTAAAGAGGTTTACCTGGAAAGTTGAGAGTACAAGGGATTAGAGTAATGGAATCATCACTAAATCTCCCTGTGTGTAGGAAGTTACTCAGTTCCTGTATTCCAAACACTCATTTTAGGTACCTGTGCACTAAAACCCAGTGCAGCCCATATTGAGTTGGTTAATTCCTGTCTCTGGAAGCTTGCCCTGGTGAGAAGGCAGCAGCTGGGTGCTGCAGAGATCCCAGCACTCTGCCACCCCCAGTTCTGAGCTTTCCATGGAGCTCTGCACATTTAGGGTTCCTGGAGTGACAAGAACATTTTTTTTTCCCCGTGTCTCACTTTGTTGTGTCCCAGGGCAAACCCCCTGGGCAATGTCTGTACTCTTCTTTTTTGTAATGAATGTAACGGAGAATAAATACCGGCACTGTAAATTGGAAACTTGGTTCATGAGCCGAGGGACTCGTGCCGTGTGTAGGGTGAGGGGATGCACTGTGGGCTCAGTTCTCTGTCATGGTTTATAAACTTTAAACCACTGCCAGGAGAGCTTTCTAGAACTTTCATCTGCTTCCTGTGACAGGAGAGCTTTCTAGAACTTTCATCTGCTTCCTGTGACAGGAGAGCTTTCTAGAACTTTCATCTGCTTCCTGTGACAGGAGAGCTTTCTAGAACTTTCTTCTGCTTCCTGTGACAGGAGAGAGCCGGGCCTGTAATCGAGGCCTTGCACCATTGTTAATTTTACACCAACAACATCACTTGAGCTAATGGTGTATGTTTTTATCTACAGAAAATGTTATTTCAATTTATGATTCCTCACACAATGCCATGAGACATTCCAGCTGATTGTGTAAGTTCTTTTCCACTGCAGGTCTTTACTCCCAAAGCTGCCCATAGTGCTGGCTACACAGTGGTTCCAGTTAAAAGCTGGTTTTAACAGAAAGGGTTTAAAAATCCTTTATAATTTAGTGGGTGAGTCCACAGATTGATCCTTGGTGTTACTTCTTGGCTCTTGGAGAAATACAGTGATATTTTTTTACACAGTGGGGCAGTGAGTACTCTGTGCATCACCATGAGTATGTTCATATTTCTGTAGATTAGTTTATCTGCATCATGTAAATAACTGTACACAAAAAACTTATTTTTGAAATATGAAAAAATGAGGGGAAATGCACTTAGTCAGAGATCTTGAAACCACTGGGAACTGAATTTTAAATATTCTAAAAATATTAATGACTGCACATCACTTTTTTTCACAGTCCTGAATATTTTTAGAGTAATTATTTCTCAAAATAACTGTGGTGCTTCAGCAAAGGACCTCATCAAACAGTACGTTCTTAATCATGGGCTGGAGGAGAAAACAGTGGAGGAATAGAAGGATGAGTGGGAATAGTCTTTGATCTTGGGAAGTCTGGTTTTGTCCCTGCTGCCAGGCAGCATTCCAGGCGTGAGGCTGGGTCTCTGCAATTCCCCCAGGCTGGTCCCCTCTCTGTCCCCTCTGCCTCTGCTCCCTCCAAACTTTATATTAAAATCCTCTTCCTTAAAAAAACCCAAACAAATTCTTTGTTCCATCACACCAGAATTTAGTGTTCTGCAAGAAAAATAATACTTCTTTTTTTTTCCCCACTAGGGAATTTATAAATTGTTTCTGTGTTCTGAGGTTTATCCAAAATCTTACTGTAAATAATTCAGTCTTCCCTCCGTTGTATGAATTTCAATTTAAATGTTTTTAATACAAAAATCAGATGCAGAAGAAATAATCTTTTCTTACTAAAATAGATTTAAAATGTTCCATATTTTTCCTAACAAAATCTAATAATAATGTTTTAGTTATCAGTATTAATATTATGTACAAATTTAAAGGCAGATTGTCAAAATATAATTAGAAGGCTCTGTTCAAGAAATTAAATACACTAGTAGCAGAGATGAAAAAAGCATCTGTTTTGAAGTACTTTAATTAGAAATTAGACGAGTAGGGAAAATTAGATTTGTATGAGATGAAATTAGAAAAGATATAAAAATCTTAGCTACAAAAAGTAGGAAAATACCTATGGAGCTTGGAGGAAGCCAAATGTTACCTAGGATTTGTGGTGAATAATATAAATAAACTGTAACCTTTGACTTCTAAAAATCTGTTTCTCTGTTTTCTATGCGTACTTGAAGTCATTATAGTTATATTATTCTTAAGACCTAATGAAGATGACTGATTTTCCTAATGTGTTTCTCTCAGCTGGATGAATGCCTCTGGGTCTTCAGCTCACTTTCATTTGCAGGCTTCTGCAGTAGCTCAGCTTTTGAAGCATCTGTGGTGTTAAATTCATCCATATTCCAGCGTACACGTTCCTGGGGTCAAATGACTGTGTGGATAGGGCTTATTTATTTATTTATTTTTATATTAAAGATGAAAATCCTGCTTGTAATTAGGCTCTCAGTAGCTGCGTGTTTATTTGCCAGCTTCCACACAAGGGCTGAAGGCTGAGATATCAATACAGTCAATGATGTGTTGTCTTAAAGTAAGGGGGAGAATGAGCTTGTTTTATGCTTTGTCTTTTATATTAGTTGTGGATGGCTGGAAAAAAGCAAGCATCTCTAAATTCTGCTAGTTAAGGGTGTGCTATTGTCTGGGAAGGTTAGGAATGTGGTAATTAATGAGATTTCCAGTAGTCACAGTCTTAAATTGCATAAATTACAAGAATTAGTTTATTATTCTTCAGTATTTACAATATTTCTCCTTCAAGTGACAGCTGCAAGCAACAAAGAACTGGTTAATGACAGAAATTTTTTTAAAATATATTTTGAGAGAGCTCTGGCCTGGTGGATGGAAGCTGAGAATTGCTTCTGTAATACTGTACAAATTGTGCCCACCATTTGTACTTAATCCTGTCCTCTCAAACACATTGGACTCAGCTCAGTGCACTTCCATTGCATGTCAATGCACAATGTCTAAAGTTTCAACAATTCCATAAAGATTTGATGGGTTTGAATTGTGTGATTCACAAATCCTGACAGCTTGAGGCATGTCAGTGTACAAAATCCTGTGTGTGTATATACACGGATATATGCACATATATCTGCAAAACCAGATGTCTCATGTCCCACTTTTCCTGGTGGACTGCATTCCAGAAGTGAAGAAGTTTCTTTCCTAGTTTGAAAGTTCCATTATTTCAACCTCTGATCAATGTTCAATGTGAATTCAGCTCAGACTGCTAAAGTACAATTTTAAGAAAACATGACATGTTTTATTTAAGTTAATTTAAAAGAAAACAAGAAAATAACCTCAAACTAGTGTAATTTGTTCAAAATGAGCATTGCAAAAGTGTTGGTTTAAATGGTTTTAGTTATTGTTTTTACTTTCATTCATTTGGGGGGAAAAAAATAGTTTTATCTGGTTTTGTTCTTAATCCTGAACCCAGCTTGTTTACTGTAAAGTATTTGCACAAATATATTTGTGGATTGCTGAGTTCAGATGTGTCAGTGCTCACTTAGCGGGAGCGATGTCCCCCAGCTCGGTGGGGCCTGATGTCAGTGCTGGGGATGCTGCACATGATTTTGCTGCTGTGTTGGCTCCAGGAGCGGATTGCAGGCAGGGCTGGGGGCAGAGGAGGCAGCAGCCGGGTGGGGAGGGTGGCTGGGTGCTCCCATGGGCAGCACTTTTGGGAGAAGCAGGGTGAGAGGGAGAGAGAGCGCCAGGCCGGCGGTGCCGCGGGGTGACGGCGGTGCTGGTGGTTTTGGGGGCATGTCTGTGTTCTGCTTTTGCCAATGTCAATGTGTTCATTTGGGCTCTTTCTGCTTTGAAGTCAAAGGACAAAAAGCGCCCCCGGTTCAGCTCACCGCGCCGGTTGTGACTTGATTTCTGTTTTGAGATGAAAACTGAGGTTTAGTTGAAGTGTTCCAAAACCAGATACCACTCTCTCTCTCTTTCTTGTAGGCAGGGTGCTGCTGTGCCAGGCAAACCAGGAGGGATCTCCCGTGTACAGTGCCCCCAGTTCACTAGTATACACATCCACAAGTAAGCTAGTGTTATGGCTCGTTTCTTGTTCTGTTTTTGTGACAAAAGCACATTAATGTGAATTAAGCCCCCTAAAAATGTCAACTTTCCCAACAGCTCTGGTTAAGGTAAATGTGGTGTTTATAAACATATGTAAGTAATGTCAACAGATAATTCAGTGTTTTCATTTGCATCTTTGTTCTCAAAGTATATTTTATTAAAAAAAAAAACAAACAAACAACCTATATTGCAATGTTGTACAGAAATGGTCAAAAGCTCTACAGTAACAGTGACAGCTTTTGGAATCCAGTACTGTTGTGTGCTCTGCATTTTGTGTAGAAGATGTTGTGTTTCTTCTTCCGTCCTGCTCACAACTGTGATTTAATACACAAAATATCTGTTACCATGCCACCATTTGATTGGGTCAGGAAGCAATTAGATATGAAATATTTTTTTACAAAAGGGACAGCCTGTATGAAAGGGGGGGGATTTTGAGCCATAAAAACTGCCCTAATAAAAGGAGCAGAGAGACGAGCTGACATGATGGATGCTGCCATCAGCCATTTTTCTGTACAAAACTTTGGAGTGGAGATGTGTCCTCTGAAATTCTGAGCAGAAACCTCTTCTGAGAGTGTTTTACATTGGATTGGTTTTACCACTGATGCTCATTCTGGCATCTAGTGATGAGAAACCTGGAGCTGAATGCAGGAGCAGGAACTGCTGCTCACAGCAGCCCTGGCTCTGTGTTCATTGTAGTCCTCTAAAGAGAATACATGGTCTGATTTAACAGCATTATCAGATATGCTCTTTATGAAGATTTCATTCAATCCAGCTCTTGGAGCTTATCTAAACTACTAAAATAATTATTTTTTAAATTAAGACCAGGAATTAGGACAAAAAAGTTCCATAGTGATCATCTCTACAGTCATGTAATTTTCTTCTGTCAAACAATATCAATGGCATCACTAGAGCTGCTGCTTTTCTGGGATTCATATGGGATCCCCTTTAAATGAGGATTCTGGAGTCTACAAATGCATAGTGAACTAACCAAATGCATAAAGTGTTTTAAATTGCAAATTAAATTGTCACTTAAGTCTGCGTTTGCTTCCAGGTGCTCCAAGAATATTTTCTAATATGTCACCTTTCCCTAGCAGTGGGTTTTTTTACTCCTTGTAGTAACAAAGAGATATGAAGTACTTACAGTTTAAATTAATGCTCCCTTTTGGATGTTTTTAGTGCACTCCTCCTTTTTGACTGACAATTGTTTTCCTAGAAAATGATCCAAACATTTCACTTATCTCACTATTAGGGAGCTTCTTTTAAAGAAGAGGGGACAGTGTTTGTTATAATTTTCTGATAATTGTTCTCCTTTGAAAACTTTTAATAAGTTTACCCTGTTGCTTCCACTGTCTCACTGAGTTGTACCCCAGGAATTTTATTGCTGGGATTGCTGTTTCCATCAGATGATATTTCTACTAACATTGATTCCCTGAAGAGACACTGTGAGCAAGCTGAGCTCTGGGGTTCACTGTTTCCATTATGTCTCCTGAGCCAGTCCTGTTGAAAAACCTTATTCTGCAGTGGTGCTCCTTGAATAATGATATCCTAACAAACACCTGTTTGTTTTCAGTTATGCCAAATACATAAATAAACAAGCTTTGCCTATCTGCCTCCCACTGGGCAATGTGTAATACACAGTTTCATAACAGGCATTGCTGGTAGCCCTTGCAGCAGAAATTATTACACGTTTTTTGAATCTGTGTGTTGGCAAGTCACAATTTTTCCTCTATTATGTATAGAATTTCCTTGCCAAAATGCAGTTTCCCCTACAGGGTCACAACTCCTAATAGCACAAAATTACTACAATTACTAAATATTGTAATTAGGTTTTTTATTTCTCTTTATTACAAAACTTTCAATAAAGACGTAAAATAGCTTCATTTCTGTAGGAAATTCCACTAGAAGTGAATAGAAATGAAGGTTGACTTTCGTCTCATTTCTTTTATTAGTTTAAAGATCTTCTATATTCCATTTTTGTGCACATTTGTAATATTGAAATTATAACTGATAAGTCAACATTAGTGTCTAGGAGATGAATACTTGTACTATTATCATTCCATGTAGACAACAATATTGCAGCCTTCCTTTTTGAATAATTTGTTAATCGTTTATTCTGTTACTGCTGATATTGTAACTGTGTGATATTTTACAACTGCTTACAATGTAAGAATTAAAAGGTTCTCAATTTGTAATGATTTTATAACAGAAGAGAAAGAGTCTGCTGAGATTTTTCTAAAGCCATCTGAGATAATTGAAGTTCACGGTGTGCTAATGGCATTTAGGAGTTTACAGGTATTTGGAAGAGGATAGTCCCCATTTTTCAAAGTGTTGTCTAACTTGACTGTTCATCTTTTGCTCCTGGGTTATAAGGCATGAAGGACTGGAACGTGCTTTTAAGATGTATTTTTCTTAATTTGGCTAGCTTGGTTTCTCACTGAACTTGCTGGTTTGTAATTGTACTGGCCACTGGTAGCCTCTGATGACTCTGAGCACTTTTACCCACTGGCTCTGCAGAAAGCAGACTGCAGTTCTTGGAGCTACTCTTTCTCTTCTGATATTTCATTTCTCCAGGATATATTTTATGTATCACACTATACATTTCCCAGCACAATGATTAGTTACACCTATGAATACGTCAGGAGATGGAAACATGGCTCTGCTTCCTTCCATCACTTCTGGCCCTTCGCATAATACAGAAAGAAATGAGCTGTTTCTTCTGCAAGCAGTGGAACAAATCAGCAGCAATAGTCTCTCATGCCTCATCTGTTGTCTTATGCTGAAGGAGAAGATGGGAACCTGGATCAGTTTTTCATTTGCACATCTATTGTTGGAATAGATATTTTTTTTTTTTTTATGTAGAAAGCAGAGTTTCAGCATGCTGTTGTATTCCCATCCCTGGGTGGACAGGTCCTGTGACAACCATGGCCATGAAATCCAGGCAGGAAACCTTGGCTGCTGCAGATTCCCACAAGATTGGCATTTCCAGGGCAGAACTGATGCAACAGATTTCATTAAATCCTTCATCATTGCCATAATGCAGACAAGTATTGAAAGGAGTTCTATCCAGCCAGGAATAATTGGAGTTCACCAAATCCCAGTGAGTCAGCACTCACTGGAACCTTCCTAGAGCCCAGGATATCTCACTGAAAGTAAATGAAACAGCTTGGCTGCACAGAACTGATGGTCTCCTTTTACCCTCACTTCCTTAGAATAGTTGCTTCCACAGAGAATTTTAAAGTCCTGAAGAAACTTGTATCTACTGGTAAATAAAAAATGTGTCAAGAGTAGTTTTGGAACTTTTCCAAACTGAATCCACATATGAGTAGGATCCATGAGAATATGAAGACACTGATGGACAAAAGGAAGATTGAAAAGAAGAAAAAAATTTCTGCCCCTGAATGTGTGTATCAGTTTTCTGCCAAGGACAGTAACACAGCTGGGTATGTATGGTTCAAAAAGGCAAAAATACAAATCTGAATATATGCAAGAACTTTTAAAAACTGTGTTGTGCCTATTTCCCCCCATTTTTCTATAACAGAAGTGTCTGAAAACGTGAATGAAGTAGAAGCTTATCAGAGCCAAAGCATGGGGAAGAAGGAAAATAAGAAGTTACAGAATTGTAAAATAATTCAAGTTGGAAGGACCAGGTTGCAGCACAGCACTTCTAAGGATGGAGATTGCACGATTTTATGGGGTCATCCATTCCAATGTCCTGGCAGTGGAAACCTCTCTTCTTGTTGTCATGTTTGTTGCTCCTTGTCTTCCCAGCACATGCCTGGCTCTGTCCCCCTGATAACGTCCCTGTCCCTTGGCAAGGTGTGGAAGAGGAGATACATTTCCAGTAGAAATCCTTGTGCTCTGGATGGCTCCCAGCAGCCCTGGGCTCAGCCAGCCCTCGCTGGGGTGGTGGGGCAGCAGCCTCAAGCTGTGATCCCATCCCTCAGCCACGTCCAGCTGTGCCAGCCAGGCCCCGTGGAGGGCAACAGGAGAGAGATGGAATTTAAAATTAACAGGGAAGTTCAAAGGCAACTAAATGTTTTTACTCTCTAAATCAGCACTTTGATCTCTGAAACTTCTAGGTTTTATTTTAGCTCCAAGTAAGCATTAAGATATTCAAGTTATTGAGTGTGTAGCTACTAGTGGATTTTTCTGAGCACAATGGGATAGCTCACTGTTAACTACATGGGTATCTCACATATATGGTAAAATATCTGAAGTTTCTCCAGGCCTTTGTTCAGAATGATGTGCAGATGAATACTTCTATTTCCCAAATGTTTAGCATGCCCATAAAAGAGAATTTTGCCTTGACTTCAGTGAGTACATTTTAAACTGGAGTCAATTTTGGCTTAGATTTCCTAAATGTTAGAGTTGTTTCATCTTCAGTGAGCCTGCTTATCAGCTCCTAAATAAATCTTTCATACTGCAATCAAGTGATAGAATTAAAAGAAGAAAAATATGAAAATGCAAAATCCGATATTAATTTGTTTTATTTTATCATACTCAAGGACAAATGAAGTTGATGGCCCATTTTTTAATTGATATATTGATTACAGTTTTGGAAGAAACCGTGGTGGAATTCAGCAAAAATGATTGAGGTGGTATAAATGCTTATAAATCTGTCCCACATTGTTCGTGTTCTTTAATTGTAATTGTCTGATAAAACTTCCATCGGTTTCTGTAATTAACCTAATGGTCTAAATGAATTTCCAGATCACTGGTTATTCATTTCAATATAGAAAATGCCATTACATTGAGTTTAATTAATACTAAGTAAGTTCACAGTCCATTGTACCATTAGAATAGAATTTTATTGTTTTAACTGTTTAAATTATGAATATTATTTCCTCTCATCTTGTTTGTCCCATTTATGGACTTGAGTGTTCATTTTCTATTCATACTAAAATAGCATAAACCCCTTATAATTAAAATATTTAAAACCCAATGCTCTTCAAGCTCAAAATATCCTCAAAATATCAGTGCGGATTTTTTTTTTTTTCTTTTATTTTTTATTTATTGTTTCAACTATTTTTAAACAGAATTCAGTCAGTGCCAAGCTCATAATCCCATGATATGGCCTAGAACATCTTATTTATCTTGATATTCCTTTCACAGAAGTACATATGACAGATAAGCACTCACCAGAGGATACTTTTGCTTTGCGTCAGACAGATATTAAAACAATAAACTATGTTGCCCTGGGATTTTGGCTTATGAGCGACCAGGCAACAACAAGGCAAAGATGAGATGTTTTTGAAAGGTGGGAAGGCAGCTCTTTTGGAAAATTCCCTGGAAACCTTTGGTCCTTTAATATTTTTGACAAGAAGTATTTCTAATGCTAAAGTTTGTGGGGTTTTTTTTAAAACAAATCAGGAAAACACTTTAGCTTCATTCCTTGAGAGCAGACATTAGAAGTGTCCCAAAATTATCCCAATATTCTTCTTATTCCATGCATGATGTGCAAGGAGAGTAGGAGAATCTATGGCACAAGCATAAAATATTAATTACATGATGTTGCAATTTTGTTCTCTGTTGAAAATATTAGCACTTACATATAGCAGACATATGTCCTAGTTTTAAAAAGTGTTTTTTTTTTTTTCCTGTGGGTGTTTTGTTTTAATTTATAGATGGAGGATGGTTCAGAATCTGACTTATAGAATAAATGGGGAAAATCATAAATATACATTTTTTATTTATAAAAAGCACATCCAGTAGTAGGATTTAGTGTGTTTGAGGACTCATGGTGCTACAGAAATGAAAATTAAGTCAAGCCCATCTATGCTATATGTCCTTGCTTTAGAGATAGGTTACTTGGCTTATGAATTTTAGTAAACCACCTAAAAAATGCTGTATGAAACTCTTTTCATGTTGCTTGTTTCAGTGAAGACATTCCAGGTTTTATTTTCCTGTGGCGTTACTAACGGATTGAAGGAAGACCTTTGGCATTTCTATTATGTTCTGGGATATTTTCAATACCAACAAAATTACACAGGGAAAATAGAAATTTTCAAAAGGTGATTCAAAGTGCGCTTCTGAGCCAAATCATTAGGTGAAGCATTTGGTTTGGAAATCTTGATTCTGTTGATTTTGTCAGGTTTAATCTGTTGCACATGTGCAATTACCTGAAAATTATATTGTAATGATGGCAGTTTGCTGCCACTCCAGGCAGCTGAAGGGTTGATGCTCCTGGCACTTGGTGAATCCTTCTCTGGGTTTTGTGTCAGCCATCACTGACCTCATTCAATCCAAATCGACATATATTGCAATGATATCAATGAATAATTTGTTCTGATTTTATTGTTGTACTTTTTCTTCATTTAACTGTTTGGTAGGCTTCTCATTTGGAATTAGAATATGGGTCAGGAACAGTTTAAAAATGAGTATTTATGTGGTAAAAATAATTTGCCAGAGCTTCAGTATTTCTGAATTGAATGTAGAAAGGTTCTGCAAATTAAATTTTTGATATGTCTGTTTTCTCTTGAGCTAAATTGGAATGGGATGTTGCTTCATCACTTATCAGTGCATTGTATTTACACCTTGCTACTTATTGCTTTGGAGGAAACAGGTAGAGCACCCCTGCAAAGGAGTCTGTGATTGGGCCATTAATTAACCAAATTAACTATTGTAGGGCTGCAGTCCCTGACTAAGGGTGCAAAAAATCCTGCCAAAGAGAAATGTCTGTACATCTGAGAAGAGCAATCCCATACATGATTTCCAGGCTACAAAAACCTTATTACTGAACATTTAGGGGTCACACTATCTTTTGATGTACTTCCTGAATTAATTCCCTTTATTTATGAAGAGAATCTCCCCATAGTAATCAGAAAAAATGTGCTAATTGCCCTTCCCTTTTGGATGTTAAATACAGTGGCTTTAAGTGAAAGCTTAAATAAAGAAGATACCAATACTAAGTAGGAAGGGAATAGCTTTCCATAATTCCCTCCCCAAGGTATGGAAGTGTAGAGAAATGTTGATGTCATCTCATGTTGAAATGTCTTCTGAAGGTTTTTTTTAGCTCTGTTCTTTTTTTCAGAGCTTTTTTAGCTCTGTTCTGTCCCATTGTGTTGGGCTTTGTTGCAATGCAGGATAACACCACTGATTTTCCAGTAAGATAAATATAATACAAAATTTAAAAGATTAATTAAAACTGTATCCATACGCATTGCATTGTAGTTTTGAATTAAGTATCAACCTGTTTTTAAATGTAAAGTCAACCTCTTTGGGGTTTTTTTTGGGTTTTTTGGTGGGATTTTTTTTTGGTGTTGCCTGAAATTCGTCCTACAGCATTTTTGATGTTCTGTATCAGTATACATTGTCTTTCTGCAACTATTTTCAGGATAGTATCACATGATACATCATGACTTCTTTGTGCACAGTCCTGGCTGCCACCTTCCCTGGCTCTGCATCCTGTAACCTCTCTGCTGTGTCACTCTTTTTTAGTACCAAACCCACAGTGTTGGCTGTACATCTCAAATCACCCTGTCTGTCAGATAGCAAACTCCTTATTTTGTGCTTTTCAGCTTAGTCTGCAAGATTTGGTTTCAAACAAAGGCACACCTTAGTGTCACTCTATTTTGTGATGGTTGTTATTGAATCATGGCTCTTTGAACAGTTCTGTGTACAACAAAATTCAACCTAAATTTAACAGATACTAAGTGCTTTTTAAGAATTAACATTTTTAGTATCAGTATGTCTTTGCAGGTGCAATTCTTTGTTTTGACAATTTTTTCCTTTATGGTTTGGATTAGGTTAACAGCTGGGTTTTTCCTCTATTACTTCCTGCCTAAATTGTTCCCAGTGCATTCTGACAGTGCTCTTTTTACAGTTTAATAATTCTGTTGAGCTTTAGGAATCCTTGTGTCATCTAAACAGTATTTCTTGTCACTATATAATTGACTTTCATAAGCATTCAAATTACTAAATTTTGTCATCTCTTTATAGCAGTGCTGCTCTTCTTCCAGCTTTTCCCAACCATGGTCTTTTTCCTTTGTCTTGGAAATGGTGCTTTGTTAGACACGGGGGATTTCTTCCATTTGCTTGAAACTTGTATCTGTCCAATAACTGGGAACACCAGACAAGATATTGATCACTTTGATCATCTATATTTGAAGATTGTTCTTTAATTTAAGATCAAATGTGTCTTCTCTGATCTCTACTGTTTCTTTTCCTTTATGGCCTGGGTGCTTTTTCACCTCCTGAGCTTTTCCTTCTTTTTTAGTTGTTTCCTTTGTTAAAAGCCAACTGTTCTTTGTACCTCAACTATTTGCAATTTCAGTTGTGCAGTACTCTCATTTTGACTTTAAGTATATCCTAAGTAATTTCACTACCAATTATAGCTTTTTTTTTTTTTTTTTTTTTTTAATTCAAAGGTGTAGGTTGGTGTCATTACACAGCTTTACAAAAAGAGTTCTCAGTCATCTTACCCATTCCTTTGTATCCCTTCATGTCCTCCATTTCCTTTTGCTTGTTCTTGGAAACGCCTTGATGTCCTAGGCTGATGTCAGGTGACTGCATATGCAATCCAGGTAAAGAAGGGTGAGGCATAAGGGAATTTCTGATAACCACAGAATCACAAAATGGCCAAATCTGAGTGGCTGAGGTTGGAAGGAACTCTGGAGAACATCCTATCCACCCCTGCTCCAGCAGCAAAGCCTGGAGCAGGCTCTCCAGGACCACAAACAGCTTGTGAACATCTCCAAGGATGGATGGAGAACCCACAGCCCCTCTGGGCAGCTGTGCCCGTGACCAGGCACCCTCACATGGAAAAGGCTCAGGCAGGATGGTGAGACAGTTTCCAGGCTTGGGCATCAAGGATTTGCTCAGGAGGTTATAAATCAATGGCATAGCATGGTAGCAATATACAGGGAAAAGGATTGTTTATTGGTACATGAGAAGAGATGGGACAAAAAGAATATTTCCATCTGGACTTAAAATAATTACAAAGTCAGTATGTGGAAGTCATTGAAATAATAGATCAATTAGATATGAAAGCAGCTTTAAGATAACCAAATGAAAAGCTTTGAACAGTTAAGTGTCTTCCTATAATTTAACATAGGAATAAATAGTAGGTTGCTTTTACTGAAGTATTTAGTTTATGTGTTTTTTTGTGTGCATTTGATTATAGTTTGGTATGGAATAATCTCAAAATCTGATTCTTCCCATGTCTGAGGATGAAATATTTGAAAACAGTGTTTAAAAGTAGTTGCCTATCCCCTTTCCAGAAATATTTACATGTACATCAGTATAAAAAGTTTCACCACATTTATGTGAAATTTGGTGCTAATTTGGATTTGACAGGAAACTTAATGCAGTAGTGTTGTGTAAAGGGATTCAATTACAGTGTGCAGTGTTTTGTAAGTAACTGTCTTGCATAAAAAAGTTAATTAATCAGAGCTGTGTCAATTTCCTTGTGCCATGTCAATTTGCAGCAAGGTAATTAATCACTAATCGCCCAGCGTGCAGCAAACTAAGGGACAATCCATGAGTCATTTGTTGTTATTTTTTTCCAAATAAATGGCACACAGAGCCATGAAGAAACACATCTTGCCTTTCATAATATTTTTATCGACAGTTTTGCATGTTGTAATAGACTGCAGCAACAAGCAGCTGTAGTTCAATGGAATATGAATATTAAAGAAACAAATGAGAGCAGATTTATAGGCCATTGCTTTTCTGTTATGTCAGTTTTGAGATTACACTGAGCAAATGAACAGTGAAAAATTACTCTTCCATGTGGAGAATGGTGATTAGACTTGTACATTAATTAGAGATTTTTGTTTTCCTTTTTAATGCATTTCAAATGAGAATGTCCTATAAGTAGGGGTTTCTCCTAAATACAGATTTATTCATTCCTAAACAACAGTGTGTAATACTGGCATGTATATTTTTACAATAGTGAGGAAATAATTGGTCTATAATTTTTAGAATGGTTCAAAAAATAAATAGCTTGTGAAAGAAAGAAATAGAAATGACCAGTTGTGACTGTGTCTGATGTACATGGGAAATTTCCTTTGAATGCAGTTAATTCACAGCTAGATCCCAGGGAAAATCATCTCACAACACTGGCAGGTGAAGAAATGTATTTTCAGCCTGTAATTTTAAACACTGTGAACTTTCTAAAGATTTTTTTTTTTTTTACCCTGAATTTGAAGCGTGTGTATGTACATATATTTATATATAAATGCCTTTTCATGTTAAAATCTGTATTAACAGAGCTTACATTTTGCTTGCAGTGTGCTTTGGCCTGTGTATTTAAATTCACAAATCCTCTTTAGCGCAGTGTTTATAATTCTTTCAAAGAATGCCACTTAATAGTACTTATTACTATTCCAGTGAAGGGAAAACACAGCACACATTGGGATAAGCTGCTGATTCTGTTCCTGAAATCTCAGATAATATCATATAGATTATTCTGCTTAGCCTTTCTCAGCATGCTACCCATTATATCTCTTTGTTTTTAATTTATTGTGTTTCCTCAACGGGGATCCTCCTGAACTATGGGAATAATGTAGATGTGTCTCCCTGTCTTTCCAGCAGTTGAACTGTGCCGCAGTAAATTAGCTATAAACCGATGCAAACACGACGTAACATTAAAATTCTTCACCATAAAACATTTGCAAACTCTTGGTGGCAGATGACCTGCTACTCTGTGCGGAGGAGGAGAGATTAGGAGTGATGAGAGGTAGATCTGCTCATCCATTTTGATGGCACACCTTTCTCGGGGCATATGGCACCCTCATACAAATTCAAACCGCAGCACAAATGTGAAGAATAATTGCCCATTAAAGTGGCTGTATATTTTTATGGCTTTGATACAAAATCTGCCCCCTGTTGTCTTTTGCATCTGCTGCTCTTTCATCTATCCCAAAGCTTTAAAACTTTAATACACAGTCTATAACCCTTAAGTATTTTTTGCCAGGTTATATTCCTCTTTTTGGGAACTCAAGCTTTTCATTGTTCCTTCAGTCTTTGTTTTCCCAGGCCTCTGTTGAGATATGGTGCCTACAAAGTGCACCTCCCTGTCATGTTCTTTTAATAAAAAATAGTAAAACAAATGCTTATATTGCGTCTTCTGGGAAAAATTAAGATTTAATTAAATTTCATCTGTGAACTCTAAGATTAAGTTTTTCTTCCTTATGCTTATATTTGCTTTTTCTATAAAATCATTAGTTATTTAAATTTTGCTGATATAATACCATGAATCCTGTTAATTCCAAAGGCCTTTTTATTTGCTTAAATGTGTCAATTTGCTGGCCATATTTCATGTTTGAGATCTAAACTGAAGTTCACTGAAGTAACAGTGATTCCACATGTACAGAGTGTAAGAAAAGAAAACTTTGTAGCCAATCCTCATTGTAATAATAACTTTTTAAAATTGTATCTCCCTAAGTATAAAAATAAAACAAACAAGTTAAAAGAGGGAATCCTACCAGTGTAATATTCTTAAAACAATTTCATTTAGGCTGCAGTAGATGATTTGTATGATTTTTGGTAATTATATTAAGCAAAGCCAAGGATTTCTACAGCATATTATTTATACTCTAATTCTTTTAACTTGAAAAATTAAAATTGCTGAATGACTGTAGGAGCTGAGTTTTGTGGTTGTAATCTCATTCATATTTGAATAGCCAACTGAATATTTACAGAATGGATGGGGCCAATAGATGAACATGTAAATTGTTTTCTATGGCTTGATGTTTGATTATATATTGTCCTTAGAAAAGTATTTCTCTTTATAACCTCATGTTATCACTTCCTATCATCAATGTGCCTTTGGAGAAATCTGCCTTTTCTCAGTCACAGATAAGAAGAATTCCAGTCATCAAATTACTTTGATGAATTTAAGGTACTTTTGCTTAGAAGAGGCCTCAGATGCTTCCCTGCTGAGAGTCAAACACATTTTCAGCCCCATTATAACAGAATTTTCACTGACAAGTTTCAGCAGCTGGGCACTGAGGCACTGAGGAAGGTTGACCTACAAACTGTAAGTCATTAAAACCTCTACCCCTCCTGGCTACTCTCTTCATTACTTTTGGGACTGCCTAATAGCATTTAATACTTCCTGATGGGACAGCCCTTTTCATAAAATTCTTTTTATGAAGTCCATTCTTCAGTTGTGTTCTAATGCTGCCACTTCTGCTGGTTATTTTGGGGTGAGGATATTAAAACATTGGTAGCAAAATAAGTTCTGTGGTTATTACATATTCCTACCCATCTGATTTCTCAGCTGGGCTCAAGGAGCATTATGTGTTTTTTTCTGAACTCAAATCCAGGGCTACAAAACCTGTTGATTATTTTACCTCTAAGCTCAATCTCTAATATTAGTAGCTGACAATAGAAAGTGTGTTTTCAGATACTCTGATTTTCACATGGACCCAAATCAATTTTTGGGATGGCTATTATTTGCTACAAATATACTCAGCTGTTAGACCTCACTTAATTGTAAGGCCTAGCAATGCCACTCTTGGACCCATGTTTATTTTCCATCATGACTGATCCTGTTCCTGACAGAACTACCCCTCACTGCTCTGCCTTCCACTAATTGCATCTTGAGTATTTTAGTGCTTTGCCTTAGACATTTTGTACTCCATGACTTTATTAAGAGAGCAATGCAAGGCAAGCATAGCAAAACATTTACATTACTTCAGGCTTCTCATTCAAACTCATCATTTGTGTTGCAGATCCTTTGAAAATAATAAAAAAATCATTATCTTGTCTTAACATCTCCCATGACTGCTGAGCTTCCCTTACAGGTTTTGGATTTGGTAAACTCTTATGGGCTAAGTGACTCTCCCTGCTGTCTCTGGCTTCTTCCTTTTTCTCCTCTTTCATTAATAGGAAGCCTTCTTTCCCATAAAATGTAATTTAAAAAAAAAAAAAAAAAAAAGATATTTTTGGCTCATTCATTGATGGGGCATTCTGCTTTTCCAGTGACATTTCTTTGTGGAAAGCTTTCACTGTCAGAGATTTGAGGTCAGTGGCCCTCCTTGTAATTCTTTCCAAGGTGTGACTGCCATGAGCAATAAAGGGAATTTAGGATAAATGCTCAATTGTTGCAAAACACGTTTCTTAATATGTCTGTGTGAAAGCTGGGTTGAATGGTGCAATTCAAAGGAAGAAATGTTCACAAACTACACTGAGGGTTCATTCTTTTACAGAGCCATTTCCTCAGTGTCTCCCAACAATTCTAGCTAATTTTAATTTATTCCTTAGGACTCTAAAGGAAAAAGTGCTGTAAATATTGCCAAACGTAGATGTTCATTACAAAGAATTAATTACTGGAACAGATCTCTGGGCAGGACTTTCCAGACCATGTCTTGCAAGCCCACAATGGTGTTGCATGTCTTACATTGCTGGAGCTTAGGCTGTTCTTGAATTAGGTGGATTTTCTCTGTCCCTTCTGTTGTTCTTGTGACAGTGTATTTTCTATCAATATTTAGAAAACAACAGATGAAAGTGAAGAATAATTGCTATGTAAGTCAGTGAAATTTCTCTTAATTTTGGCAGTTTAAGAGTGTCCCTAAAGGCTACATGTTATAATTTAACATGTCCACCATTTCAGATGTCAGTTTTTCCTGGCCATTTTGTCAAATCCATTTCTACCCATTTGCTTAAGCAAACTCTTCTGAGCACTGGTTTGTTTGGTTTGGTTTGGTTTTTTATTTAGTTAGTTGCTTTTTTATGTTTTTAAATTAAAATTAACAAATTTAAGAAATTAACAAATTAACAATCAGTTTATTAGAGAAACTTACTTCTAGAAATGCCTATTAGTTGGGAAGAGGTGATTTTTCTGAGGCAGGCTGAACATCACTCTTACACAAAGAGTGTTAGAGTTAAATGTTGTTACCTGCACTGCATTAGATCAGCTCTCCATCCAGTCCAATGCCTGTAACTGGAAAGGAGCAAAAGCTGGATGAAGAAAGAAAAGCTCTAAGACTGGAGGGGGTGTGGAATGGAAAGAGAATGGCAGATCTGTAGTTCTTTGAACATTTTGTAAAACTATCTTCTGCATTTTCCTCTGCATATTGTATGATTTTTTATACAAAATTGTATACTTGGATGGGGAAAGGGCAGAAGTTCCATGATTCCAGCACCAGGCCATAATTTTGTCACTACTCTATTTACACTGCTCAGTACTCAATCTTGTTGAATATGCAAAAGTACTTACAGAATCCATATTTCACATATAAATGTGTATGTTGTTTTTCCTTTAAAAGAAATTACCTTAAGACTTCTTAAATGCAGTTGCTTGTAAAGTTATCAAGAGAATATCGAGTTCTGCATGTTCATCTTTCTGATTCTGACACATTCCTTTTACAGTCCTTATAAAATATGGTATTTGCACTTTCTAAGACAGTTCTAATTTATTTGCATTGCCATAAGGTTGGTTTGTGTTGTATCATAGGCACGTAAATCTTGGCAGAATTACTGTGTAACCTTTCTGTCAGAGAGAAGGACCTAGAAAATCCCCTAAGCCACAGCAGTAAGGCAGTAATAGAGAAATCACCATAATTACAGTATTTGCCTTCACATGTTCAGATAGCAAGGCCTAAAGTTGTGAATTTTTTTCTTTTTTTCAAATTCAAGGCGTCTTTTAAAATTTGATGCTAATTGAGGATTGAAATCAATTCCTATTTCAGATTTGAAATTTTTTATACATCAGTATTTCCATTTGCTTCCTTTTTATTACGGTTTTGCTAAGCAATATTTGTTTTATTTCTTTATTAACCTACTGAAAAAAGAAAAAAATTCAACACAGTGAAGCACATCTGATGTAACCTGACTGCCAACAGAGCTGGGTTTGATTTCATCTGTCTCACTGATTAATTCATTCATGAAATACATGTTCTAACATTGACACTCAATATATGTACAAAGGAGAAATGAAGCAATGAAACACTGCTTAAAAAACTGGCAGAGAAAGCAAAGTGGGAAATTTTGTGAGTTGTTTTGGGGGTTTATTGTTATTTTTTCAATTAAAAAGTTATCAAGAGAGAGGTTTTACAGAAGGAAAGCCTCTAATACTGTATTACTGTTCAATTTCTGATTAAAATATTTTAAGTCTCACATGGAATGGTAATTAATTTTCACAGTTCCAACAACAATATAGAAATGTCTGAGTTATTTTTTTTTGTTATATGATTAAGTTATTTCTGTTTGGTCTGGATATTGTGTGGATTCAGATGTAATCCTGAGGTATACAACTCTTGCCTTTGAGAGACTCAAAAGTACTGTTCTATACATGGTGCAACCCCCAAAAAAACGTGAGAAAAGAGAGGAAAATCTCTTTCATTATCACACAGTTAAGAGCTGGTCAATAATCAGCTCTGGAAGAAAAGCAAAGCTGTGTTCAATTGGCAAAGTCCCTGGGTAATTTAGATAACTTGAGGTCACCTGAGTCTCTAATGTCTCACCCCCACTCAAAACAGGGCTGGCTTTAGAAGACAGATCCAATAATGATGCAGATATCTGTGACACGATAAGTTTGAGGCTGAGCTGGAGCTGGGGGTCTCCTGGCAGCGGCAGTGCTCTCCTCAGCAGTGTCTGCTGGGCCTCACGGCCGCCCAGCCATCCAAACCCCGCTCTGCGCACAGGGACTGGCGTGAAAACATCACCAAAACCCTCTGGCGACTCCCTGGTCCGGCCACAGGCCAGCTTCCCCAGCATCGCACCGCACTGTTTGCTGCAGAGCGTGGGCATTACACACTAATCCCTGTGTTTTATCTCCCCTCCGCAGTGCCAGGATTTCCCTACCCTGCCGCCACCGCAGCCGCCGCCTACCGGGGTGCGCACCTACGAGGCCGAGGTCGCACGGTGTACAACACCTTCCGAGCAGCGGCTCCCCCTCCTCCCATCCCAGCCTACGGCGGGTAAGGAGCTCTGCTTCCCTCTGCTCTGGCTCCGCATGGATCCACCCCGGGAGCCTGGGCTGCGTTCCCAGCCCTGCCGCATGCGGGTCGCGCCTGCCCGGCACCCGCGCCTCGCACAGCGCCTTGACAAATGGCTGGGATTTGTACTGCCCTGCTTGGGGGCCTTAAGCGTTTCACATGTCACATATTGTTATGTAAATGCTCCCGCAAACGGAAGGCTCCGGAACAGGGAGATTGTTTCGGCTAAAGGTATATTTTTGATGATTGCAAACATCTGGTTATTAAGGAGGTTGGATCGAGTTAACTTCTTTTTCTTCAAATCGCCTGCTGAAAGTTGTCTCTGCATCTGAAGGCTTAGTGCAGTAATTTTTTTTTTTAATGCATATATATATATATATCTATAAAGTTGTCTCTGCATCTGAAGGCTTAGTGCAGTAATTTTTTTTTTTTTTAATGCATATATATATATATATTTATAAAGTTGTCTCTGCATCTGAATGCTTAGTGCAGTATTTTTTTTTTTTTAATGCATATATATATATTTATAAAGTTGTCTCTGCATCTGAAGGCTTAGTGCAGTATTTTTTTTTTTTAATATATATATATATATATATATATATATTTATTGCAGCTTGCTTAGTTTTCCTAGTTGCCATCTTTGCTATGGTAGAAATCTGGGGTGCTCCTCTCAGGACCGTGGGTTTTGTGTAATAATGCCTCAAGATTTCGCTGTCAGTATTTACTAAAACCAAGTAGTAACCTAATGAACAAAGTAGAGGGATTCATAGTAATAATTTATAGAAACTCTATAATCTTCTTTATTTCAGAAGATTGTTTGGGGTTTATCTATATTTTTTGGGGGAAAGAAAGGATAAACAGTTTCTCCTGTAGATCTGCAAAGCCTGACACAGAAAGTCTTTGTGTGTGACAGGTAATACTAAAAGCCCTTAATAACATTAGCAAAAGATTTTCAGCTGTTAAAAAACTGGGAAATCTGTAAAATTAGGAAACTTAGCAGATCCTAGGCCAGAGTATTATTTTGTAGTAAAAAACTTGATTTGCCATTGCCTCTCTGTAGAGCTGCTGGATCTTTCTGGGAAGGGGTCAGGAAGGGTTGGCATGGGAAGTGAGAGAAGGTGATCTCTCTTTTTCTCTCTTTCTCTCTCTTTCTCTCTATTTTTCTCCCTCTCTGTCTCCCTGCCCTCACTGAAATCCTGTTCAGCTCCTTGGCTCCCACTGGGGATGTCCCCCTGTGCAGGAGCTGCCAGCACAACCCCTGTCCCCAGCTCCATTCCAGTAGGTGGTGGGTGCCCTGCACGGTTCCCACAGTTTCTCAGTAAATCTTGCTTCCATAAAGCCAAAAGGAGCATCATTTTTCAGACAAATTTGCTAATCTCATTGGTCAGCCTTTGGGCTGACTTTTCAGGGATATATTTATATTGGCAGTTTGACTATTCCATCCCACTGGGCAGTTATTATCTTAAAGAAATAAGATTTTCTAAAAACTAATGTAAAATTGATGCCACAGAATCAGGGTTATTTTGTAAAATTGTAAATTTTACAGGTAAATTTTTTAAAAGTGTATTCCATTGATTTGAGTGTTTTCTGTAGTTTATTAAGCAAAACAGTATTACCACTACTGGAGGAAGACACTTTTCTGATGGGGTCCCACCAAATTTATCCTTCTGTTGTCATACTCCCAGTTAGAGTCAGTCCAGGCATTTGTACATGGCAAAGATGGAAACAAGTTCAGAATGCCCTGCATTTATATTTCAATCAGAATTCCTCAGATACCAAATAGATACTGCATCCAAAGAAAGTGGAGTCTCCATCTCTACCTTGTTTGAAAACAAATTCTTGAATTTGAATCTAGAGTGCAATATGTAGTGAGATAACAAGGTGGGCCACTCAGTTTCATGATGTCATTAGCATCACACCTTGGTTAAATACAAAGTCATAAAGGTATATACAAAAATGAGTACCAGATGTATGTGATAGTTCTTGAATTGGACAGCACTTTTTGGTTAGTATTTCCAAAATGAACAAATACTTTCTGACTAGCAAGAAACTTAAATCAGCCTTAATTTAAGAGGCCACATGTGGGTGCTCTGTGTATATGTGTGTGGTATACACATTATTATAATTAGTGCACTGACTCAGCAGCAAGAGCTCCATTTCCAAGTGTAGCTCATGTAATTGTACTGCTGATTGCCACCCACTTCAGCAGTAAGTTAGATGTGTAAGCACAGAGAACTCCTGTTGCCAGTCAGTGCAGAGGGTTTGCCATCAGGTCCAGCAGTGCTCCAGCTCCTGGTTTCCAGGAGGGCAGCTCAGCACTCTCACTCCTCTGCAGGGTGGTTTGACAGGCTGGCTGAAGCTCATTCCCTTCCTGCTCCTGCCACATCTGGCTCTGTGCATTGCACTGGTCACAGGTGCCATCATTCCTTGCTCTGATGGCTTCCAGCTGTCTGAGAGGAACCCTTGCTAATCTCGGGCTCACCTTGCCACAAAACATAATTTGACACTGCAAAAGTTTTCAATTACTAAGCTCTGTCTTAAATCCTGTAGGTCTTAGTTCAGATATTTAATTTTCTCCATTCACCTGTGCTTTAAAGTAAGGCCCTGCTTTCTGAATTTCCCATTTTGTAATTCATGGGTCAGTACAGAAGTTATACATATCTCTGTTGCACTGATCCATAGCTGGGGTAATAAAGCTTTATTTTCCCATAATTTCTTTGGCCTGGCATATTACATCTCATGTTGGTATCTTCACTGATACAAGTGTGTAACAAAGAATTTCTGTGTGATTCTTTCTTCTCTGCTCACCTATTCTATCCTGTGACCCATAAAGAAGAAATAAGGAATTTCCATCAGAAAAAAAATCCTTAATTAATGGAAATTAATTATGAGAATGTTGTTTTTGGTCACAACGTGAATAGAACTCAATAAAATTACTGAGAAAATTATAATAAAGAGATCACAGAGAATGAATCAGTTTAGAGAAGGAAGAAAACAACTTGGAATATCATTTGTTGTTAAGAAAAATGGAGTTAGTTTTGATTGCTCTTTTGGAATTAATTTAGTAGCAATTTCTTATTTAACAGTCAAGGAAGGAGCCCAGCCTATCAGCCAAGCAAACAGTTTCATACTTAAGTATTTTCAGTCATTAAGGAAAAAACAAAAGGACACATTTTCTATAAATTTGCTATATAATTACTTATATAGTTTATATTTACTATATATTTACTATATATTTAAATATAGTATATTTTATATACTATAAAAATAAATTTAAATTTATTAAAAACCACTAGTCTTTAGTTAGAAAAATATTTCCTTTCAAGAAAGAACTTACATGTAGTTGCGAAGTATAAAGCTGAAGATTGCAATTACCTTCTTTTATTTCATTAACCTTAGATCTTGATCTCCCTCTAGATCCTGTGGTCATAAGGCAGGGTGAGTTATGGTGGTTCCTATTGAAAGGTATCTTCTGCTGTGCCTCCCACTTACTGGGGAGCAGCAGGCAGGCTTTGCTAAGTCCCAGGGAAATTGCTGGGTATAACCATATTTAAGGCCATTATTTTCTTATAAACCAAAGAACAGCACATGTGCTTTAAAATGTGTCATTTAAAAATGGAATTACTGTTCATGAGATATGTGGTGCTACCCCAGGAATTAATGGATCCTCCACTTCTGAGAGAGACATTTCACAATTCCTTGAGATACCATCTTGTTTATTATCTCATGGAAAGTATTTCACTTTTAGCATCTGTGGCATCATCTCTGATGAAATATGAGAATTTCAGTTAACTTATAACTAGATACAATTAATGTATAATATCATAAACCCCCTGACATGGAAAGGGGGAGTGAAGTTTGGTTTGTGGGAGAATACTGATTGCTGAAATTTAGAGTTTGGAAGTCTGCACTGCATGGGGAGCTTAACCTCAAAATGGTGCAGCAGGAGAGGGAAACAAGAGATCTTTAATCTGTTCTCAAGAAAACCCAGTGTCACAGTATATCTGGTAGTAGAGCAGTAGTAGACAGCAGGAGTAGCGATACTAATGAGAAGCCTTTCTGTTTCAGCATCCTTTGCTTCAAATTCTTCACAAGTTTAGTGTGTGATGACTTTGTCTTCACATTTCCTCTCTGCTGCTTTCAGTTCTGATGAAGCTAACAGAGAATTAGCTTTCAGTCTGTATCTCCTCCTCTGCTGTCTTTCCTGGGAAAGCAGGGGAGAGCAATATGCTTTTTTCTCTTTGAAAAGAACAGTTTAAAAAAACCCCAAACCCAACCCTAAATAGAATCACGAATTTGCGGGGAGTGTGGAGGAGAAATATCAGAGACCATTCAGAAACTGCTCCTCTTGTTAAAGTAAACATTCTCAAGTGCTACTTGCTAACTGATTCCAAATGAAAATACAGCTTTATTTTCCAACCCTTATTCTGAATTCTAAATTTAAGATTAGTATGAGCTACTACATCTTCTCTGGTTGAGTTTTTCCCACTAAATTTTCTTGGGCTCATGTAAACTTCCTGTTACTTTGGACTCTGTGTAAAGTGCAATTGTTGGAACAAAAAATGGTTTTTGCCAGCATATATTGATTTATGTCTGCCAGCTTTGTTTTCTGCAGCAATGCTCTCAGTCAATATTACAAAGCAGATAATGTAACTTGTCCATAGCACAAACTGTTGAAACTGGAATTAGAGAACATTCTAAAAAGTTGAAACTGCCTCTTAAAGAGTTTCAGTTCTATGTTTACAGCACTTAAAACTCTGTTATTAGAGTGTGGAAAAGTGTTGCTTTAATTCTGTCTTTGGTTTAAATAAGTCTGTAGCTGCATCTCTTCTATCATTTGCCTCATGAAGGTCTTAGATAAAGGGTTCCCATTAAAGGTGATTTCCAGACCAAGAGCTGGCAGTGCAGGACAGTGAGGGTGACCCTCCCAGCAATCAGAAAACAGAATTGTTGTTCCTCAGCTGCTTTCTTGTACTTGTGCTGGAGAGGTAATGGTGAGCATTGCTGTGCCAAGGAAGGGAATTGATGCTGGGAATGGAATAAAGGAGGTATTTATTAAAGGCCTCTAACAGATACTCTTTGGGCAGTGCAAAACCTCACAGAGGCTGCACCCAACATGGATGAGGGTCAGGAGATTTTCAGACAGATCTGTTTGGTCCATTTGCACATCAGAGGTTAATTGTCCAATTACAGGTTCAGGTAATGAAGTGACATTCCCCCAGTTTGCTTCTGATTCACTTTTGGTTATACCTCTGGGGGCCTGTGATGGTGACCTGTGTTCTCAGGCTTGGAAGGATTGTTTTGTCTGACCAAAACGTGAAGAGAGCTTGCTAACACTGCATGGAATTCAGAGTTCCACACTAATGCACTACAGGATCTGAAAAATATAAAAGCTAAAACTACAGGCATCAGAATCAGGGATGTGATGCCCATCTGTTGCCGTGAATGCCCCTCTGTGGATGAGGCTGAGGCTGGGTGTGCTGCCCTGGGCAGGACGTGTGTGCCTGGGAGCTGTGGATGCTCAGCTGCTGGGAACGTTCTCAGCTAAGGTCTGTGCAATCAAGGATTGTCTTTTCATGTCATTGATAGATTATTCAGCTCAATCCTTTGGAAAGATGAGGACAGAAAAATGGTAATGAAGACAGATGTAGTTCTTCCAAGATATTATAAAGGTGGAATCTAAACTAGTAAAGAGTTTGTGTTAATATAGTTACAAAAAATGATTATAAGACACAGAGACCAAAATAAAGGAGCTAAACACATGAAATTCAGAGGTATAATACTTGATGTGGAGAGAGTTTCCTATTTAGATAAAAATTTCAGGAAATGATTGCCACATATGATATTATTTAGATGCACATTTTCTTATCAAATCAAGATTTCTCACATCTCTGAGTTTTCCTTAGCACAATAAAATAATAAAATACAACTGAAAAAAATTGTTATTTTTAATGCCTCTAGGAAGTGCATTAACATATCCATTCCTTGGGTGAAGTAATTCAGATTTCAGTAATGTGGCTACTTGGAAATCCTGTGTGGTTTTACAAGGAGCACAAGACCTACCTGTCCAGCGAGATAATTTTTTTCAATATAAGGTGTAAAAGGAGCTGTTGGAAGATGGGTCCCTGTGTGATGCCTTCAGTCTCTCCCCAGCCTCAAGACATCCACTTTGTTTTCTTCATAGTGCCTCAGAGAGAGAAAAAAGAGTGATAAACCAAGAAAATTGAACTAAATTAGCAAAAAGAAAACAGACCCTTGGAAATTTATATCCTGAAGGAAAGAAAAACTTATTTCTTGGTGGTTTGCACTTTGTACTTCTGCTGAAGGGTGCATTTGACTGTACTGGTAAGATGAAATCAGGAATCAACAAATGACAAGGACTCTGAATAGAGGAAACATCCTCTGAAAAATCTATGGAAGAGTGAAGAATTACTTTTCCTTAAACTTCAGGAGAAGCAGAAGGGTTTTTATTTAATATCACTGTCATAATACAAGATCATAGGGAAGAAATAAGATAAAATCAGCTGATTTTTATTTTTTTTTTGTAGTGCAAGTCCTGCTTGGGACTGTTATACCCATTTGCCTGATTCTGTCACTTCATCTTAATATTGGCCATGTCTAATGATGGAGTTATGCATATATGTCTCATTTTAGTGATGGGTACATTTTTCAGCATAGTGTATATGAAGTGGCTTCATTTAGAACTCAAAATAAGTTTCTGTCTGTACGTGACTGGAAGGAAGGCTGGGGTGGATGAATGAACCTGTCCAAGATTACAACCTGCTGCACTTAGGAATGAAAAATTTACCAGCCCCTATTCATCTTTGCTGTGTATCCACAGATCACCAAGAGGAGGAAGAAAAAAGCTTCCCTTTCTGACACATGCTCACTCAAAAGCATTATTTTCTGAGCAGCAATGTTTAATAGCAGTTGAGAGTGGGATGGTTGAAGGTACAGTGATGGGCTGGCCTCGGCTGGCTGCCAGAGCCTCAGCCAGCTGTGCTCTCCTTCCCCCTCTCAGGGGAGCAGGGGGAGAAAGGAGGATGCAAAAACTCTTGGGTTGAGATAAAGACAGGGACATTTCGTGCCAGTTGCCATCATGGGCAAAACAGACTTGACTTGAAAAATGATTTTAATTTCCCATTGAAGTGCAGTTAGATGATTATAATCAGAGGTAGGACCTAAACCACCTTCCTCAACTCTCCCCCATCTCCAGCAGGAGTGGCACAGGGATGTGAGGACCTGAGGGTTGGGGCTGTGGGGCCCTCATCTCTGGTAAACTCAGTCTTCTTTGTGTGTCATCTCATCCAAGTCCTTCCATGCTGTCCATGATTGTGTGCTCCGACCTCACAGTCGTGTGGAATGCTTTATTTCTTATGTGCAAACAGGTAAAGAAAAACATGGAGCGTTTAAAATAATCAGAGTATCCAAACCAAAACCAAAATGAAGGTACACTGCAGTGTAAGTAGAAAGCTGTCAATGTCAGCTTTTGCAAATTTTGCTCTGCAGACATAATAAATAGATAAATATATGAGTAAAGGTCTGACCCTTTACAGAAGGGTCAGAAACAAATAGCAGACACTCTGATTTAAGTGGAGCTGAGTTTTCACCCGTTATTATTCCATAGCAAGCTTTTCTCATCAGTGTGGTATTACCCATGTTGCTGTGTGCATGTGTGCATATTTATGATTTTCACAAGTGATTCTGACTTAGACACACACCAGCTCAGCTCTGTGGGGTTTGGTCATTGACCTCCATAGATCAGTTTTATTTCTGGCATGAAAAATCTTGTTGGAATTGAAAAATGGCTTAGGCTAGCAACTTAGTAATAACTATTATTCCTAGACAGTAGTATTCCTAAATTAAATATATTGTTGAAAAAACCCTATTGTTTTATTAGCTCTTATATTTAGCTCTTGAAATCGCTTGGGTTGGTTCTAATATTGGAAATACACGTTTCAAGTTGCAGAACTGCCAAATGGATGTAAAATTGCAGGAATGACCTAATGGGTGTAATTGTTAGGCCACTGTTGTGCAGTTCCAGTTTTATTTAGTGTAATCATTTAAGCTGTCTTTGTCAAACTGTGTCATTTATCCTGAAGGGTTTAGAATCTTTCACTGTTTACACTGATGATTGATCTTAGCTGAAATGAGACCATCTCTGGGTGAACTGGTAACAGCAGCGTTACCAGATTTTTTTGAGAGAAGTAGTAGTGTATCCAACCAACCGAAACAGGGGAGCACAGAACCACTGGTGTGTTTGCCAAAGCCGTAAAATGCTCAAGTAGGCAAAGTTGATATTTTATTTTTTTTTCATAGGAATAGCACCCTGAAATTCTCAATAGGCCAGCTGTCCCTTTTGGTACATCAAGCCAGCAATGCAGGAGCTGTGTGTAGACTGAATATTGAGATTTGACCCAGTGGGTAGAACACCACCAGTGTAATTATTTCACCCACTCCTCTCACCATTGCAACTTAGGCTGTGTTTTGTTTGCCATCTGAGTAATGAGAAGTAACCCTTTATATTAGAGGGTCAGCATAATTGCAGGACAAGAAAGCAGCGCTTCAAGATTTAGCTATTTTTGAAGATATTGAAACTGGCTGTTGGATTGGCCCACTGAAAATTTTTATAGGGGAAAAAAACCCCCAAAAAATGCCGTCAGTATGTGGTTTCTTAAAACTAAAAACAGGGGAAGAAAGAAGCCCCTAAACTTTATCAAAAGTCTTTTCCAATCCTGCCCATGCTTTGCCTTCCTTTGACTAAGCATTTGGCATACTCGATAAGATGTTGTATTTGGTACAGGTTTACTTCTGATAATTACTACCAACCTCCTTAACCAATGTGAAGAGTGCCTTCCTTCCCCCTCCCCTCTGTTCTTGTGAGAGACTAACCTCAGCTGTGCAGGGGTTGGTGGCATTTGCATGTGGAAATGCACTAATATGGATGTTTTTCTTTGTGTGTGCATCCTTGCAGTGTTGTATACCAGGATGGATTTTATGGTGCAGACATTTATGTAAGTATTCATTGATGTGCATGCTGTCCTTGTACATTACCGGAGTCATTCTTTTTACAAGTTTGCTGCCTAGCTTGACTCTGTTTTGTCTATTTACCATCCCTTGCCTGTCAGAAAGAATTGAGAAGAATATCTCTCACATTGGAAGACCTTTCTGTTCATTACATCTATCATTGTTCAGTGGAGCTGAATTAACTCTTCAATCAAATGCTGAATGAATGCAAAAAGATGTGAAAAATGTGTGTGCGTGTGTGGAGGGGCGTCTCCCTTTGTAATTGAAGTTAAAAGAAAAATAAAGCAAAGCAGAAACATTCTTTTGCAAACCCCCACTAGCTCTTTTTAAAAAAAAAAAAAAATGAAAAAAAATCAAGGCAAGCTGAATATTATTATTACTTGAATTATGAAAATACTTCATGGAGAGGTCTAGGTTTCCCAAGTCCAGCCAACACTGGGGGTACGTAGGTGCCATGGTGGTAGTGGAGTTTAATGGCAGAGTAAGTTTGAGATATGGCAATGTCTGTAATCTGAGAGGACTTCCAAAAATTGCACTTCTAAAATCCACTAATTTCAGTTTAAAGAAGATGGGTAGAGACTGCTCACAATACAAGTGGATAATTTCTTAGGAAGGATTCACAGTCCTGGATCCATCATTATCTATGCACCTAACTGTTCACCAGTTTAATCTTAAATAATATTTTTACTTTTTTTTTTTCTGTTTTTTCAAGTTTTCCTACATTATTTTTTCTTGCCAACTTTTTTATCTTGAATGTGTGCAGAGAGGCTCCATGTGTGTGAGTATGCAAGAGGTTTCAGGGGGTTGAGGCAAATTTCAGTCTTCTAAATTTCTTATACCTAATGTGTAGATGTAAAATATTTCACTGGTAGTAAGAAATATTTACTTTCGTTATTCTTTTAATAAGGCAATCTGGTTCTAAGTTACAGATACCAGACAACTTTCTGTAACCTACCTCTTCTGTTTCAGTTGAGATAAAATGAGACGGATGAGTTGAAATTTGTATGAATATTAAAAATTAAATAGGCAAAGCTAGGAAACATCCCTTGTGTTTGTTATCAGAAATCTTCTACAACTATTCCCAAGGGAACAGATTTTTGTTAATAAGTTTTATATAAAGAAGGAAAACAGTTTGAATTTATGGATGAAGTAGATTTTTTTTTTTCTGATGGAGGTGGAAAGGCTGATCCTTATCTGAAAATTCATTTGTGCAGCTTAAAAACATATTTAAAATAAATTAACAAGTTTTAAAGTCTTCCCCCTACGTACTTATATACTCAGTGATGCTATCAGTAAGATATGGTTTACGACACAGGAATCACCTGCTGGCTAAAGGATTGCTCAAGCCAAATAAGCGTCTCTGATCTCACCCAAAGATGCTGCTGCCCAATTTTTGAGCTGTACAGGACACGTGTTACAGTGTGGAATTTCATTTCTTCAAGTGTGGTTTCCAATTTTCACATTCCTTCAAACCATCAGAAGAGTTTGACATTGATTTTGCTCAGTTTACCAACCCAGAAATCTGCAGGGCAGCAAAACATCTTTCTCAGGAGGCTGGGGGTGAGAGGACAGGTGGGAACTGGAAGTCACTGGAGCAGGTTTTGGGTTTGGAGCCCACTGCTGCAGAAAGCCAGGAATATCTCATTGGTGATTGACAATAGTATTTTTATGTGGCCTCACACCCTCTCACAGACCTTAATATTTTGTTTCTAAATGGAGGGTGGTTTCAATGAGGAAGATACTGAATAAATTACTAATTTCTAGGATAGTCTTGGTTTTGTTGTCTGCAGTAGTTATGTGCATTAGGAAATGGAGTAACCACACTGGTTTTCACTCAGTTGCACCCTCGTATTTCTGATTGCATATCTTAGGTCTCCTAATGCTACAGAATGTTTATCTTTATAGCAGATGACAGAATTAAAACACTCTTCTGGAAATTTAGTTTCTTTATAATATACAAATCTTTTTATTTTATAAATAGCTTTTCTTCACATTTGTGTCTTCTTGCATATAAAGCATTTGCAAGGGAGGGAGAGAAAGATAGGAAGAACTGGTATAAATCAAATAAAACTTAAAATTCACAGTGTATTAGTTCTTAGTGCAGCAGTTTGCAGCAGACCAAGTTATTTATTAAATCCCAATTCTTTATGACATAGTTCCACTCAGCTTTTCATTTTAAGTGCAAAGCTGAAGCTTTGTGAAATGACAAATGCAGTGTGAAAAAAAAGGAGAGAAAACATTTAAACAATGTAGGGTTTAATGGTAGATTGGAGGGAAAGGAGCCTTAGAAATAGCACAGAAAGCAGAACAAGAGGCACACAATAGTGAAGTCAGATCAAAAATATGCATTAATGGGTACAGGAGAGTGGGTTTCATCCTGCTCTGATGACACTGAGAAATGACAGATGGACTCTGCTATTCTTTGCATAAATTGGGATCAGCAGAGCCTTTGGTGAGAGAAACCACAGATTTAGGGGAAGGGAGGAAGGGGATACACAAAAAGACACTGGCTGGGTAAAAACTGCTGGGTGAACCAAGAACAACAAATATCCAGAGTTGTTCAATACTAACCAGTGGAATAGAAGAGATTAGGACTATAAAAATAGGTGGAAAGTACAGTCGAAAGTGAAAAATCAACAGCCATGATTCTAGATGTAATATAATATATATTTCATATAATTCTATATGGAATGTAATAATCCTTCTGAAATAGCTGAGCTATTGAATTTGCTTTTAAATGTGCCTTTGAGTAGGAAAAATAAAGGAGATTATTAGGAAGTAAGGAAGACCTTTTAAAATTAAGTATTGATTCACTAAGAGAAAAAGTCATTAAAAGAGAATTAAAGTTGCCTGCCAGCAAATATAGAAGTTCTTAGATGAAGATTGACACCTGTGAAAATAAGAAAATACACTCCACAAAATGAAGCAAAAAATAGTAACAGTCTCAGAAATATGCAGTTAGAATAATAGCTCTGCTTTATCTTAAATCTGTTCCTTTTTTTATTACCATTGTCATAAAGAATGTTTTCAGAGTATGTCAGTCATCAATCCACACCTAAAATGTGGGAAGGCTCAGAAAATGAGAACCTTCCACACCCTGACACCAGCAGCTCCAGGTGCCCCTGGGTAATGCTTTAACCATGGCCATTAGTCAGTTTTACTGCTCACAGCAAGGTTTTCTAAACCTCCCAGGGTTCTGGACCTGTGATGCTGCAGCTGGAGAGAATCCATGGTAAAATATACATGTATAGGTTTTAGTTTTATTTAATTTTTATTTTTTTATTTTTTTTTATTTTTTTTAGCTGCTGGGCAAGAATAAGGCAGATTTTTATGGTCAGTGGTATGGAACGAGAGTATTTCCTAGTAGCTATTGCCATCCCCTTTAGCTCAAAGCCAGGATGGAGCTGGGGATGGAGGATTTGTTTGTTTCCCAAAGGAAAAGCAGAGGTAATTATCTAATCAATGTTCCCCTGACCCCAGGTGGAAGTCCTTTGAATCCACCAGGTCCCCTGAAAGGCACTGCTCTGATGTGACAAGCAAGGTTTTGCAGGTAGCACTGAAGGTTTTCTTTGGAGAACCAAGGATTTTTTTGTGTTTTGCCAATGGAAGGGTGTTCCCATTCCCTGTGACTCACAGAAACAGAGCAAGAAGAGGAGAAATGACTTTGCCAAGGGCAGAAGGGTCCCCAGGGAGCAGTGGGTTGTTCTTTCCACTGCTGTGTGCTGGAGCACTCCATGATACCCTTTTAAAAGTTCAGATAGGTAGGGATGAAATGTCTTTTGATCTCATCTTTATTTGTGGTGTTAACAGGACATTCAAAAATGTACCAGATTAATGCTGGTGATTGTATTTGGCTGGAATTAGTGCAGGTGGTGCCTGGATATTTTACCAAGAGCTTTTCTGAGGCAACCTCTGGGAACACAATTCAGAAATACCCCAAACCCTGCACACAGGCCAGGTCCACAGTTTGAGCCAGCACAAATTAGAGGTGGATTGTTTGTTTATTTTTAATTCTCCCACTCAAAGTTTAACTCAGTGGGCAGAAGAAACACTGTTTAAATCTTAGTAGCATGTGAGTGGAGGAAAATGAACTGACACTTTCTATATTCTGCAGCTGTGGGTGTAATTCATGTAATTTTTAATACCGTTCTTCTATTTGTAGTTAATAAGGCAGGTCTAATTCTCAATACTAGGGAAGGTTTGTAAGCTTGATTAATTTATGTTCACAAAATACTCTGAGATCCTTGAGTGAAAGGAAGTATAGGAAGTATAAATTGAGGAAAATTAACTCAACATTTATATGAAATATTAAATATGTAGATAATGGGAAAAAAAACACCCAAAAAATACTCATTTTAAAATCACTTTGTGTTTCATTACATCTGAGATCATGAGAAAAAAATGATTTGGCTGTTTTTTGAGGAGGTGCACATATGTACACATGGTTTTGTACTCTCTAGAGGCAGAAGCCTGGGTAAGATTTTTGTGGAAATTAGCCTCATTGCAAATATACACACTTTATTTTAAAAATTCAGTTGTATTTAATTTCCCATTCATTTCCATTTTATCATATCTTACTCAAAATGTGTGTGATTTCTTTCTAAAATTGATTAAGATTTCTCTGTAAAAATCACTAATCTCTGGCAGATCTCTGCTCTTTCTCTGTTTGCCTGAGCCAGAGATGTATAAAACATCAAGAGGAAAATTCTAATTAATTGCTCTAGGGAATTTTCCTAAATTCCTTCCTTACATCTTTCTTTCCATCCTTCCTTCCTCATTCAAATCATTCCATTTCTGTTTCTTTATAGAGCCTCTGTATGGCAATAAATGACCTCAGGTACGACACCCACTGATGGCAGAGGCTCACCATGCTGGATGCAGACTCATGTCAAATCATACTCAAATAAATACATGCAAAATGGATCCTGTGGGTGCAAGTGGCAGAAATAGCCCACCAGCTGCATTTTATTTCCCAGATTCAGTCACAAAGTCACAGATAGTGATACTGTTGATAATTTTTAAAACTACTTAAGCTGCCTGTTTTATCATTGTTCTGGAAGTAGTAAATACGGGAGCACGGTTAAGGCAGTAGACTTTTTTTGTTATAGTATCTGAATTTATTATTTTCAAAATAATAATCCAAAGCATCAAAGTCAGGTACTTTCTGCCTGAATATAAATATAAGGGTAAAAAAAAATAATTCCTAAAACATTTCTAATACATAAAAAATTGTTATTTTTTTAATGTAATTATTGCACAATTTTGTTCTAAGGATTTTATTTTGCAATATAGTCTAAGGCATGAGGATAATTACATAATGTTACTCAGGAGATGTAGTGAAGATTACTGGTGTGTTGTTCACCTAAGGTATCAGCCAAGTTCAAAATTAGAGAAAAAATGAAAAGTGGAACTTGTTACAGAAGTTGAGTTCAGGGGTTTGAACTGCAATCCCACCCCTATTTCCAGTGCAAAGTGTATCTCCAAGTATTTTCTTCCTGCAATAATCCAAAATCATCTGAAGTAATTGAAATAAAACAATGAGAAAACTTGGTACAACACCAAAATTGCAGAACAGAAACCCCATAAAAATAATTTGTTTAAGGATATTTTAATGCGTAATTTATGATAGTTTATTTTAAAATAATGAATTCATGACATGGGATGGTAGGAAATTAGGTTTTCCATGATACCCAAATACATCCTGCTTTTTAAGTTCTCCTGAGAATTCAGGCAAATTCAGTGCCTTCAATCTCTTTTTATTTGTATTGCTTTATACTCATTCTTGCCAGGGCTCTCATAGATGTCGGACTGATTGGTGAATCCAAAACATCTTAATAAAGTTCAGAGTTGAGCTTCATTGTTCAGCAGAAATTCTTTGAAAGCAAATCAAAATGGAAGCATAGAAGGAATGTAGGTCTTTTGTCTAGGGAGCAAGAAAGGGTCTCTCATCACACACTGTCCAATTTTTGCTGGTAGTTGAATGAAGGAAAGAAAACCAATCCTCACAGAGCCCACCAGGTTTCAGCTGTGCTGCTGTGGGAACAGCCTGACTCATTTTCCTCCCTTTCAGAGCTGCTCATGGTGGCCTGGTGTCATTCCCATGTCGTGGTAGGAGCTGGATTCCGTATGTGTAGAGCTGGATTGACTTGGAGTGGCTCTCACTTTTAAATCAGGAGTTTTAGGAGTGGACAGCAGGACAAGGAAAGGAGTTCTGGTGAACAGAACCATGTCAGAATTCAGATGTGTCAGGACTGGATCATGAAAACAAGCTCAGTATCTTCCTCATATCAACACTGAGGGGATAAAAAAAAAAAAAGAAAAAAAAGGCAGGCAAAAGAGGTGATATTTCAAAAAATCACTGGGTTGGAAGAAACCTTCAAGATCATGGAGTCCAACCCAGCCCTTACACCTCAACTAAACCATGGCACTGAGTGCCACATCCAGGCCTTTTCTAAAGACATCCAGGGATGGCGACTGCACCACCTCCCAGGGCAGACAATTCCAATATTTAGCCCTCCAAAACCAGGAGGGGAGAACAGATAAATTTATATCATCTCTCACCTCTCTGACTGTGACAGAGGCCAGCCCAAGTGTGCAGTTTGCATTTCTCTCCTCAGCCGTGGCTCAGTCTGGAGCTGGTGCCATTTTTTGCTGTCCAGAGGCCTGCACATATCTGCAGCAGCGTGTGCCTGCTCTGCATTTCTGGCACTGCTGGCCTTCTGCTGCTTTACGAGAGTGAAATGATCCAAAATGAGAAGGTGTTTTGTCTCACTGTCCCTGTGAGTGCAGAGGAGCACAGGAGGGGGCACATGGGGCTTTAGGAGATGCTCGTTCCTGCCTGACCCCAGGGCAGGGAGGGACATGTCCTGCACTCCCTGTGAGCGCTTGGAAAAAATATCAGAAAGAATATTCTTCAAATAATCTGACAATTCAAAGCCTGCAGTTTCTAATGAGCTGTCAGTGTATGTAAATCTTGTGTTTATTCTTAGGGTGATGTGTCATTGCTGAATGATTGATTTCCAAACCCAACCTGCTTCAAATCTTCAAAGCCACAAAAGTTTCCATGTGTTAGGGGTGAAAGCCCTTCTGCCAAGCAAAGTGGTAGAAGGGGAAAGAGCTTGTAGAAGTAGTTCAGATTGTTTTTCAGAAAAGAGTGAATTTTTATTATTCAAAATCAAAATAGAAAACCCACAAAAGTTACTGCAGTAAAGAATATTCTGCTGTTACAGTAAAGGCTGTCCTTCCTGCTTCAGCACAATATCTGGGGTGAATGCAGCCTTCCAAAAAAAAACCAGAAAGAAAAGAACCAACCCATTAAAGCGAACACTTCAGCAAAAGAGTGAATTTTGCTCAAAGCTGAGTGAGCTGATGCTGTCTTATTGAGCTCTTTGTTAGGGAGGGGGTAGGTGGGGAGCAGCCCCTGTCCCAGAGGGCGCGGGGGGGAGGATTCTAATTGGGACGTAAATCGTGTTTGTGTTATCAGCGGGCCTGGGCTGGGGATGTTAATTGGCATGCTGAGATCATTTGGAAATGGTTGATATAACACCGTGGTCCATTGAACAGGAAGCTCTGCTGTTTTCACAGTTTGATAATCAATGCATCACTGCACTCAATTCCTTTCCAATGTGTGTTTGTTTGTCCTGTTTGCTTAATTGAACAGCTGGAATTACTGTTACATACAACTGAAAGTTAATTCATGGAAGAAGAGAATTTTGCTTCTTCATTATAATTTTATGTATAATTTGGAAACCTATGTAACATTAAGTGTTAATTGAGTGCACAAATTCATAGGTTTAATCAACCAGGCATGATAAATCATATTTTGTACAAAAAAAAGGAATTGATTATTAGCCGAGTTTAAGTTTAGCACTGCTTTGTGAATAGACATACACTTTGTTCATACAAACAACTGCTGCTTGAAAACTTGGAGAAAAATCCAGTATTGTCTTGTAAAAAGCTTACACTGATCAATACAGTCCATTGCTTTCTCCTGACCTCTGGGACAAATCTTAAAAAGTTTGTGCTGCTCGATTTTACTTAACGATTCACCAAAATATTTTCCTTAACGTTTTCCTGCAGTATTTCCTATTGCATTTAACTGAACTGCAGCATGACTGTACTCTTTCAGTTGTTGTTGAATGTTGCAAAATGTGATTTAAGGTGCCATGGCAATGCAGTTAGAGCGTGAGTTTGTGTTTCAGGGTGGTTATGCTGCCTACCGGTATGCCCAGCCTGCCACTGCCACTGCAGCTGCCTACAGTGACAGGTAAGAACTCCTTTCCTGCTCAGAAATATTTGACCAGTGGAAGTTGAAGATGATTCTATAAATTTGCCTTGTTGAAGTCTCATAACTGTCTTGTTGCTCTGCAGATAATTGTGATATCTAAAGCAGGCTGTTTTATTATAATCCATGAATAGCCATAAATTGAGAGACTTTAGGCCTTAATTGAGAATCAGGCATGAAATGTGCACATTCCCAAGCTGTAGATCATCCAGTTAACATCTGTGACCCTTGTACAATGCAGATAAATAAATGTACAGATTCATGATGGTCTGCTACTAAGGATCATTATTTGTCTTAGGAGCATTATTTCAGTTGATTTAGAACCTTGAACCTATTGAGTGCCCTCAATTCTCACTGACATTGTTTTATTCAGTGGAAATTGAGACTGAACTGTATCTAAGCTTGAACTATCCAATGCAAAACAGTATTTTTTCACAATTGCTTTCTTCCCAGGCATTTGGGTTTTTTTCAACACATAAAAAAAAATAAAAAAAGAAAAGTTATTTTGCTTTTGCTCTGTATTTTAATCCTCAAAATGTAAACCACATTTGGTGGAAACATTATAAGGAATAGAAGATCATTAAAATCTGCACATTCAAACACTTAACTTCTATCCACTTAGAGCACTGTAGTATATGTTAGTGTCTCTTCTTGAAAGATGGATGTTGGAATCCCATAGAAGTCAATGTCTAAATTGCTGTTGACTTCAGTAGGAACAGGATTTTATCAAATTGCATAAAATTAAGTCTTGACAGTGTGTGAACATGGTTTTGTAATGAGAAGGAGGATTATCCTATGTTTTCTTGATAAACTATACCCTTAGAATCTATTCTCTTTAATGTTTTTCAAGTCCTTGAGGAGTGTTCCCTTGTAAAGGGAGGGTGTCTATGGTGGCAGAGACACACATTTAATTTACTTCATGATGGCAGGGAGAAGTAAGGTCACGTTTCTCAATACCTGATAAAATTTTCCCTTGGAATCATGGAAATAATTTCTTAAGCCTTAAATACATACTGAAAATTTCCTTTAAATGTTAAATTAGGCAGTGTCACAAATGCTTCTGTTTCTTAAAGAAATCAAGAGATTAAGAAATTCTAGTGCACAATTTCTTAGACTGAAGCGCTGTTCATGGATTCTGTATTTTTAGAACCAAGTCCCATGGTATGAATGTTACAATGCTATGCATGCATATTTGCCTTTCAAGTGCTTATTCTGGGTAATGAAGACATATTTTTTAAAGTTATGTGAATAAAGTAATTTGCATGTATGGCTGAGGCATGCTGTGTCAGACAGGTAAGCAAGCTACTTTTTATTGATTTTGGGTCAGTACTATCAACTAGATGTGTGCTGTGTGCCCTTTGTTGGCAATGTACTATTTCTACTTAGGGGAACCTGCTCAGGTGAACTGCTACTCAGTAGTTTCATTTCATTTCCACAAAGGTTTGTTAGCATGTCGCAGCTCTAGAGTTTTAATGTGAGCTTTTCTGTAACGCAAAACAACTCCTGCTTCTAAAAGCCTACTAAACCAAAAGGACAAAATTATAAATAACCTCCTGTGGCCAGCCAGGTTTTGCCAGCTATCCCTCAGGTGTCCCTGGATCACTTCATAGGCTGTTTATTTCTATTAATTAAACCTATGCATTACACAGAGAAACTGAACATTACCAAGCTGACTTTTAAATGCTTTAATTATGAATTGATGTACCTTCTCATAAACCAGATCAAAGGCTCTGAGATAAAATATCAGTTGGTCACATGTTCTGCTATGGGCAGAGAGTCAACATCAGAGAGTTATGCTGCCAAAAAGGTAAAGGATTTGTTTAGGAAGATAGTGCTCTTAAATACTGTAAAGAAAGCTGGAGATGGCATCAGTAGTAATGCAGTTGTTACAATCCTTAATTATTTTTTTTAAAAATTGTCTAATTTTCAGATACACTTTGTGTATAATTAGAACTGCAATAACTTGTCTTTGCTTGCATAATTTTAGATATCTTAAATGAATTTTATATCTTTTGGATTTTTTTTTTTTAATTTAGCTTCTCTTTTTAAATGTGTTTAACCCTCATCTTCGATCTGCTTCCCCCAAATGAGTATGGCTTCTTGTCTTAATTGCAAATCTCATAACTGAATTTCTTTACAAGAAAATCCCAAAACTAGCATCGAGAACAAAACAAATAACAATCTGCTCAAACATTTCTTTGCATGTGGGAAACTATGTGCAAACATGGATACCTCTGATTACTCACAACAACAGTTTGTTTAATTTAACTTTTTGTTCATTTTAAAATTAATTTAATTTAGCTACCTTTGTGAAATTATTTATAGGAAAGTGCTGAAATATAGTTCAGTACAACTGCTTGTATCTGCTCTTCTCAATGTAATTATCATCTGCTCTCCTCTCATGACACTGAAAATTCCATATCTCCTTATACACTTACTTAGTGTTCATATGAGCCCCTATTTAATTTAATTACACAGGATCTGCATTTACTGTCTGTATAAAAAAAATGATGCCCAAAGAAATTGAGTACCACCCACTTAAAGCAGTGACGCATCATGGAAATTCTACTTCACACTAACTTAAAAAAATAAGCAAAGCTTTATTTTTTTGGTCACCACTCATATCCACTATGAATGGCGATGTTCCATATTTGAAAGGCTTCTTAAGTCAGGAGATGGAAAGAGGAAATCTTTAGATTGGAGATGTGTTTTGGTAAATTAAAAATAAAGGTTAACAGAAAGATTTGGGACTCCAGAATCAATAGACCAAGTCAATTGATAATGATCACTGTCAGAGGGCTCTATTTGAAGAAATGCAATGGTATCCTTGTTTGTCACAGTTGGAAATATTGCTGGAAATAGGCGAGGAACAGATTTACAGGGGAGACTCAGGTGGCAAGGAAATACCATTAAATCAATCAATGCAAGCCCAAAGTATTTGTCAACACAGATCTTGTGCTCCTAAACCAAATTTCACAACAGGGGTAGGCCTGGCAGATCTCTCCAGTCATTTCTTAGGATCATAAACCAAAAACAAACAAGTACGTTTTGTTTTATTTATGAAGCAACACAATCACTGGATACAAATTCAGAATTCAATTTTTATATTGTGGGATCTAGCATACATTAAATTGGATGTACAGATTTGAAGGTCTTTGCAAAAGTGGATCAAAAAAAAAATATGTTTAACTTGCCAAGATTTAAAATATTTCTGATAAGTTTTCCAATTAGTGTAAGTCTTAAAAGGGGACCTATTGGTCTACATATATATTCTTCATCAGTCTGGAACTTTCCTGGCAAACTCTCTAAACTGAGCATATTTGGAAAAAGTAATTGTAGGGATGCACAAAAGACACTAAATCAGATGTCAATAAAATGTCTGTACAGCTCTTATTCATCTTTCACGCAATATTAAAAAAATAAATAAATAAAAAATAGTTGTTAGATTTCTGTCCAAGTCTGAAGAAAGAGGCACTAGCAAGGACATCCAGTTTTGTATTCCTGAGGTAGAAGGAGTCGGAGCATGGCAGTGGGGCGTATTGTCATTTTGTCATTGCATGTTCACTTGGTGTTGCTGGTATGTCTGTAATGCTGTACTGGATTTGACAGATCCATCACATAGCTCAGTGAATGGCTTGCTTGAATTAAGCCTATGGGCAGACTTATTCACGTTGATTGGCTATTGGTTTTGTGTTTTATGATTTGATTATTGCATCTTCGATCGGAGTAAGAACAGCGTTCCTTCCGCGCATATTAACGTTGTCAGCAATATTTGTGCAAGTGTGCCCGGGAGTGCAGTGAGCAGAGCCCTGGCAGGAGGAAGGCAGCCCTGTCTGAGAGGCAGAGTCACCCCCCTGTGCTGCTTGCTGTCCCCGTGCAGGCCCAGGTGTGTTTATACATGGATGTGCTGTATCCATATATACACACACGTTCCCATCCATCGCACACCCCCCGGCAGCGGGCTGCTGCTCTGAGCACCATCCCTGCTATAACACAGTGCCAAATTCAAACTCACTCCAGGCTATGGGGACATTCCCACTGACCTCTTTGTTGTCTGGATTAAATCTCTCATCACTGGAAGCTGACTTTTTTTTTTTTTTCCTCTTTTTTTTTCTTTTTTTTTTCAGTAATAAGGCATATTCCAAAATACTTTGCACATAACACTTTGCAGTAAAAAATATGTTTTGGTTTTTTTCCTCCCACTATCAATTTGTGTTACATGTTCTGTGGTTATACTAGGGTTTTATGAAATTTGAGAGAGAGGGTTTTGTCATATGGAAATTATGTATCTTCCAGATCTGAAATCTTACTCCAGATAAAATCCTGATATTCTAGTAGTTTACATTTTTGACATGTCTATGTGGAGCATTCAGTTTTTTCAAAGCAGTAGTGTCTACAGAAATGGTTTCACATATTTTTCAGTTCCCTTTGGGCAAGTAGTTGAGGGTAATACTTGATATTTGTGTTCAGGTTATCCTAAAATAGAATAGGTACAGATTTGATTTAATAGTAAACATGCTCGTTAAAGAATGAAAATTTAGAATGAAGAGTAAAAAACCACAAAATATAAAATGTGAGATTCTACAGCTGAGGGGGGGTTTATTATATTGTGGACTATATAATCTTCTATTTTATGATTAAACAATGAAAACCGCTATATTTTTATTCAAATTATTTTCCCTTATTGAAGATTACTAGAGAGATACACTAAAAATTAAGGTTTTGATTGCATATAAAATATAATAGCATCTTGAGACAGAATTTAATTTTCCATTAAATAATTTTATAGAAGCATAAATATTCTAAAATCTAGTACCTCATTCATTTCATGATTGTACTTTCTGAGATTTAGGAGAAAAAGATTTTCTACACAGTTTTAGTTTCTGAAAGAATCAGGTTGGGAGAGGAAAAAAATTAGAATATATGGTAACTTTTCAACTTCCAGCCAGAGCCTTCAAACATTTGTGTGTTTTGCCATGCCAGTGGAATTTTAAATGGGAGGGTTGGGTGGATGATCCATAAGGAGGAATTGTACAGCTCATATTGTAGGCTACTCAAATTTTGACAATGAAAAGGTTCAGTTAGCACCTTGACCAGGTACAGAGGTTGTGTTTAGCTTTTCTAACAGCAACAGACAGTATTTTTAACACTTCTGCAAATGTTTAGGTTTGATGTGGTGATGCTTTACTGGTCTAGTTGTTTGGTTTTTTTCCTGGACAATCCTGGATGGTAGCTAAAGCTTCTTTATTCCCTGTTACTGCAAATAAAATCAGATTATTGCCTTGGCTGTTACAGGGAGGTAGTGGGTTTGGCCATCTACCCGTTAGAACTTCATGTCTGTGTGATCTCTGGCAAACCAGAGGATCACTGGCACCATGTAATTATTTCATAATCCATTTTCAACCCAGTTCATTCAGAGTTTTGGAGATGACTGGAGTATATGACTCATAGTATAACTATAACTGTACCTTTCAGTGAAGAGTTAGAAAGTAAAAGTGGATGAATATGAATAAAGAAAATGTTATAGGAAAAAAAAAAATCAAAGTTTTCAAAATTCCATGAGCAGGGACTTCAGTGGAGTACATTTTGACAGGAATTTCCTGAAATGAAAATATGTTGCATAGAGTACTTCCCAGTAATTGAAGCATGGTTCATTTTAAAATATTGCAGATATGACATTTTGGGGGAGACTCAGTGAGTTACATTAATGTAGGAAAACATTGCAAACAATTCCTTTTTGTAGAACCATAATCCTCTAGCAGTGCTAGGAAGCTGCTTTGATGTTTCAGTACATTCCTCTGCTGGGGGGAATTAACCTGTTTACTGGTACTTGATTCACCTGTGTGTAGTTTGACTGTTCATGTAACATCCAGGGAACTGCTAAAACTCCTCCACCAGTTCAAAACTCAGGGGATATGGTAGTGAAAACTTAGTGCTACTGCCCAGAATGATGAGAAACACCAATCATTAAACTTCTGTCATGCCAGAGCTGGTTTCATTCATACTCTCCTTCTACTTCTCTTACCTTTAATCTCCATTCTCATTCACTGCAGTATCAAGGGATATTTTAGGAATACCCTAGATGAGGAAGGGCTTGGCTATTACTGTGAAATCTTTGACATCCATGCAGGGAATCATGAAGAAAAAATTGGGAGAGAAGGTAGAGGTAGACTAAAGCCCAGATTTCCATACCTGCCTTCCTGATGTGCTCAAAGCTTTGGATGCTCAGTACTTTGGCTGCCAATTTCTTCTTGAACATAGGGAGAGCTGTTAAATACTCATCATGTTCCAAAAAAAAAAATAATAAAAAAATCAGTGAACTTATTCTGACATTTACATCTCAGCTTCAGTATCCTCTCTTGGTTTTGTTTAATTCATCCAGCCTACGTCTGCTGATGTAGCATAACTTTTAACTTGGGAGTTCCTTATTCTGATGTAAAAGCTCATAGTAAATAACTGTGATTATGAATATATTAATTTGATGCATTTTCATACATTTCTCTAAAAGGAGGGTGGGAATGGACTGGTTAACATTTTTAAAGTAGGAATTATCTCATTACTAGAGCATAAAAACTTCTTTGCTCTTAGAGGCTATTGGAAGAAAGCGCGACCTCAAAATTTTTCAGTGTTGTGTTCAGCAGACTGGATAAACACGAAGTTGGGGAGTCACTGAAACATTGATTCCTGATCCAGCAGAGCAAAACTGTTCCAGGGCATTGGGTCAGTGCCTGTGACATGATAGACCATAAGAGTTCCTTTGGACATGGCAGTGGCTAATTACACACTTCCCAGCTCTCAGATCCTTGGCTTGAGGGGCCACAGAGAGGCAGATGAGGATGTGCTCTAAGTGCTGTCAACCTGAGTGCTGTAAAACCAAGCAGGAATTAAGAGCATTGTGCAGGAGGCAGGCAGAAGATAAAGGAATGGAATGTGATTAATAAAACTGGGATGACATGGATACAGTCTGTATGGATTAGTGTAATTTGCAGTGTGCTCTGGCAAGGTGACGGAGTATTAGAAGAACAAACTTTAAATAACAATGTTGATGAAATTAATCAAGAAAGAGGCAATTTACATCCTTGCATGTTTTTACTGTAGCGTTTCACACCTCTGAGGATTTTAAAGCATTTGATTAGGTATTTAAGTAGATTTTTTTTTTTCATATTCCTTTGGGCTTGTCAAGCTTCTGATACTCTAGGAATCCACCTGAGGCAAACACCAGATTGTAAGAATACTGCAGGAGTGGGAATAAAATGTTTATCCGTGTATCCTAAAGAAAAGTTTTTGTGAAAATTGCTACAGGCTGTTTAATATGCATGCAATAAATTAAAAAAAAAAAAAAAAAAGTAAAGACTTCGTTTAAACCAAACATGTACCAGTTTCTAAAGTTTGTTTTGTTTTTTCTGAAAAAAAAATCTTAAATAATCATGGCAAGGTTTCCACACATATGGTATTTTAGTTAAAATATGAAAAAAATTATGCTGTCAACTAATTTGTAAAGTCATTCCAAAGTTAATATAATGTAAAGGGAAGGAATTCTTGTTATTCATAATTGCTGAAGTTTATAATTATATCTCTGCATGTTAGGAAACTTTATAGTGGAGAAAATGGTGGTTACTGGTAAGGTGTAATAATTGCTATGAAATCAGAAACAAATATAAAGTATATTTTTGAGGCATTATTTTAAGGATGCCATGATATACATAAAGAACAAACCCCCCAATTAAATAAATTGATATTTTTTTAAAGTATTTTATTGAATAAAATACCGATCCTTTACACAAGGCTGACTTCAAAATGTTCCTTGTCCTAAAGAGAACAAATATGTCTGAAATATAGTAATAAACAAAATTTTCAGATATAAATATTAAGACTTCAAATATAGCCTTAATTTAGTAGTTCTGGATCATGATGACATTGGTTTATGTTGCTGATGTGGAGCACTTCTGAAATAAAATTACTGCACCACTTCCTCAAGTATTTAATTGAAGTGCACAGACTGTGTTAATCACACTAAAAGGGCAATAATTTTAGAGCAGATGTGGCATTCTGCTATGGATTTGTGTGGTATTCAGAATTTCACCTATTAGGTTTTACTTTAAAATGTCCAGGTGTACTTAAAAATCACATGTTCCTCTTGCGGATAAATATTCATCCTTAGATTCTGTATATTACATTATTAATAACAAATAGTTTCATGCTAGGTGTAATATATTGAACGATTGAACATCAAAAAATTCCACTGATGCAGCAGGTAATACGAATTAAAGCCAAGTCTATTGGTATAGCTCTGATTTAAAAAAAAAAAATAAAAAAAATCAGGAAATAAAATTTGTAGATCGAAAATACGAAAGGAGAAAGAAAGACCTACAGATTTTCCTGCTGGTTGTGATGTAAGATATTGTCCACATTCTGGCAATATGTTTAAAATAAGCTTTTTTTAATTTTTTTTCAACAAGAGTGCTAAGTTGGAAGGTTGCATCTATTTACTAGAAACACCCTTTATACTGACTTTGAGAGGGAATGGAAGGAGAAAGAAGGGGAGTTTGTGTCCAAGGCACTGCCATGGCAGAATTATTGTATCCACCTTGTGTACTGAGTGGACATTTTTCCAATCTGCTTTACAGCATCAGCATTGGACTGTGCTGAAAGGAGTCTCTCTCTTCTAGGATTTGAGTGGGTTGTTTAGCTAGTTCAATATCAAGGCTAAAAAAGATGCCTGCCCATCTGCTGGGGAAAGCCTGAGCTAAGAATACAAATTATGAGAAAGCACCTTCTGTTGACCGCTTTTCCCTTTGGGTTTTTTTTTAATCCCTTTAGGTTTTTTTGGTTGATCTGTTGCTTGTTTTTTTTCTCTCTGAATAAATGTGATTCAGGCATATCACTGGGTTTGGAGATGTACACATTGGTGTCCAGATGAGCTGGGGGTTGTGGTTTTTTTTTTTTCTTTTCTTGAAGGCATGTTTTTCACAATTGCAAAATTACTTTTTGGTATTCAAACAAATTATTTCTGGTCAAGAAATTGTTTGATTGATAGCAGGGCAAAATTTAATGAGAGATTTTGTTTCTTTTCTCTCTCTCCTGCTGACTTTGGCACACTGAATTTTGGTAGAGACATCCTGCCATTGGCTAAAGCACACTGAAATGTCCTGTACTGAGCACAAAGAGGACACAGATGGGAGCAATGCAGAGGTGATGAACGTGGCAGGGGAGTGAAGGGCTGGCTTGAGCTGCCTGGAATCAGGGCTGTGGTGCCATTTCAGCCACCCTGGGGCATAGGAGGGAGCTGAGAGGGACACAGCACCTTCTGCAGTGGCAGCTGAGCCCGGGCAGATGGACGGGCTGGGCAATGCAGATGGGCTCTGGTGTTTTGTCTGCAGCAGTAGCTACAGAAATAGCCACATTTTTTTCTTTTGAGTCAGGGTTTTCCTCTGTCTGCTTCCAGGGCTTGCCTCAAAATTTCAGGAAAGAAATGGTGTGGAATGATGGATTTAGGAGAGCATTATCTTGTGATGAGAAAAACAGAGGACCTCAGTGAAAGCCAAATACCTACATCTTCCTCTCTGTCTTGGCATCATTGTTGGTTAGGTTGAACAAGAAATTCTGCAGAGAAAAAGAACCTGACATTGAAGAAATTAGTCTAATTAGCTTCCTAATGCACATCAGGTCAAAGAAGTTACTGTCAGTGTTGTTGAAGCTTGATACCGCATGAATTATTTATAGTTTTATTCTTATTTCATTTAATATATAGGTATGGCTGTGAAGTTGTTTCGTTGTCTTTGTGTTGTGATTCAAATGCTATGGGTATGGTAATGTACTTTGATCTTACATTAATGGGAATATAAAGCATGATAATAGCAAAATCAACCTTCTAATTATAGTTATTATGCTAATATTAAAAAGTTTAAATTCTTTGATAGCCTTGATATTTAAATTTAGGACACCAGCAGGAGACAGTTAGGAAGGACTTAATAAAATGATTATAAAGGGAAACTTTGTCCATCCTTGAATATTGCAGAAACCATTCAAGGAGCCAGCAGTCAGCTATATTAAAATTCATAGTGAAAAAGCCCTCAACATCAGAGTCCTCACAAGAGCAGCAAAGTCTTAACATTTAGAGCATGAAGGAAGTATGTAATAGCTTTAATAATATAATGGAGAAATATACAGAGGTACCACATATAACTCTGCTGGGAAAAATCCTTGCTGCATGCGATAGTTAGCACCGGATCCTTGGGGAATAGAGTTTGGAGCAGCTCCAGGAAGGGAATGCAGTGCTTTTGGTTAAGCTGCATCAAATTTACCAGCTGAGATTCTGATCCCTGAGTTCTAAATACTGGCTTTGTTTGTCAGTCCCACGGCAGTCCTACCAGAAAAACTCAACTGATTAAATGTAGTTTAAATCTTCCCACTGTAACTTCTGTTCAATATTGTGTTTTCCTTCATCCTAATTTTTGATCTTCTGGGGCTCTGCACCGTTTTCAGCAGTTGCTGTATTTTTGGGTAGGGGTCTGAACCCCTGGGTTAAGCAAAATTATTTCTGCCTAGTTTTGTGAAGTTTGTCAGCAAAGCCCAGGAATTCAGATCTACGAAGCATAATCACTGTATGTTAGTGGACTTTTATTTATTTTACATTTCAAATTTCCTAGAGCCAGTGCAACTGATTTCTTAAAATCCCCTTTGGCCTCTAGTATGGCTTCTGTTTTAAGGAAGCTCTTTTCTACTGAGGAGGAGGGATTGGAAACTTCTGGGAGTCGTGGGTGAAATCAGGTGTGTGCCAAAATTTTGTTGTCAGTCACGTGCTGTATGAAACTGGCGAGAAGTCTGGGTGCCACACTGCATTTTAGGGAGAGGAGAGGACACACAGAACTCTCACTGGCCCCACGTGCCCTGCTGGCTTTCCCACCCATAATGACCATAAGTTTATAAATCCCCAGACACCTGGGAGCTCTGTACACCTGAGGAGCAGCAGGAGAGAAAGGTGGTGAGAGGCTGGTGCTTTTTGGGGAGTGGGGACTAGTGCAGACACGGAGGAGCTCGTCCTTTCCCAGGGTGGGATGACTCCATGGAAACTTTTAGAGGGAGCACTCAGGGTAGCAGTTTATTCTGAACTTAGGTTGGAATTGTTTCATCATAGTTACATCCCCCAAGTCATTAAAAAAAGAGTGTCTGAGACCCATTCTCTGAATCTCTTCTTATCTTCTGGGCTCTGAATTTTCCAGTAGTAAAGTGGGCAGATCACTTACAGGTCAGGTATTTCTTCACAGAAGTACTTGTGTATATTAGACATCCATAGCAAGGACAAGGCTCAGGCTCCAGTGATTAAAGAACATAAACCCCTCAGTATATATAAAATCTCTATTCTATAGTATGGCATGTTTTCACCAAATGGTTTCAAGAAGAGAGAAAGCAAGCGTGTAATGTCTTGGATATGCAAGAGGTCTGCTGGATAGAAAGAGCAGGTGCCAAAAGAGAGAGGTTTCTGTCAGATGTGGGGCCTTAGAGGCACACATTTGTTACTGCCAAAGGGACTAAAGGGAATGGAGCAGAGGAAATTACAACATATTCAAACCTTTGAAGATAGTGTGAGGCAGGCTCAATAACTACCCCAAAGGAAGAAAGCACATCTAAATCATTTAATAGTACTTCTGTTGTCCTCCCCTTCTGTTCTTGTTTGAATTCAAGATATATATCAAATGTTTAAACATTTATTTTTTTTTTTTTAATTTCAAACCATCTTTATTACCATACTGGTAAAAAACGAGTTAGTTTTCAATTTGCTAGAAGAGATAAAGATGGATATGTAGGCTTGAGAGAAGCAGTAGTATGCAGAGTGTTTGCCCTTGGGAAGTAGCTGCTCAGATGGAATCCAGCCATTTGGAGACCCAGCAGCACATTTTCCTGACCCACACTGTCTGGGAGACATCAGAGAGCTCAGACTGCCAAAGGCTGCCACTCCTGCACTTAAAAGGACTGCACTTAGCCCAGGGTGTGAGGATCTGGCAGGTTGAATATATCCAGCTGTACATTCAGATCAATGTATTTGTCATGTTATCCTTTCAGGTTTTTGTTTTGGTTTGTTCTTTTTTTTTTCTATCTCACAGCCGGCAACAACTTTTAAAATTTTATTAAAAAAAAAAGTTTCTTTTGTTTAAATCTCTGTTCTTTTACATCTGAATTATTAACCAGTGAACAGTGAAAATTTGGTTCTATACTTTCACTGTTAATACACAAATTAAATTATGGAGGTGATTCTGTATCTTAATTGAGCAGGGCTTATTGTATAATAAAGTTGGGTCCGCTTACAATTCCTGTACCTTTTTGAATCATTAAAAGCGTAGCAGTGATGAGGAACACTAAACCAACCTAAAACGCATCATGAATTTTCATCACACCTTCCTTGTGAGATTTTCAAGCCTTGTATGCTCAGCAGAGTTAGTGCAGAGAATTGCCCTTTAAAGGGAACACTCCACACCTGCAGAGGACTGGGCAAGGTGAGCTGTCCCTGCCACCTCTGCTCTCCACCTGCTTCAGGGCAGGAGGGATTGGTGCACCCCAGAGCCAGCTTCACTCCAAGGGACTCCTTTTGCAGGCTCTGGGGCTGTCACACAAAAACCTTCTTTAGCCATCAGCTGTGAGAGCTGTGATGCCTCTGATGAGCAGTTTCCCCTCTAGGTCTATGTAAGCAACAGTATGGAATTTAGCTAAATAAATCCTGCCACTATAAGAGCATTAAAGCCATCAAAGTGCTTAAGAATTTCCAGTAATTGCTGCAAATAACCCCTAATTAGTTATAAAATATTGAACTGGCTTATTGGACTCCAGCCTTTCCATTCTCACAGTTGCTATGCTGACCAATATGTAACTTCCTACTTTTAAGTTATGTGTGGAGTTGTGAAATTACTTTTACAAAAGCAAAATAGTGTCTTCCTATGAAGCAGTATAACAAAAGATGTTTATAGTAGTTGTTTTTTTTAAATAGGTATCATTTTGGGTTCATTTTCTTTTTAAATTAGTTTTTTCCCAGTAATTAGTAAAGACTTGGTTAAAAAAAGAGTAAGATTTCAGAACAGTTTCAATAATACTTGTCATTCTAAAGGACAAAATGCAGTTAGTGTTCTGGGGTCTCTCTGGAGGTACTAACACAGCATATTGCCCTTGCAGGTAATTCTGTATTTTAACATCTGAAGGTAGAGAATCTGTGGCTGAATGTTCCACTGTTCTGAGCAGAGATGAACAAAAGGAGCTTCTCAGTAACCACCTTAGAGGCAGTTTTTAAGGAAAATTGATCTTTTCATTTAGATGAGAGGACAATTTAACAACTTCGTAGAAATGAGCCAGGGTGATTTTCTGTAAAGCAGTAGCTGGTAATTCTGCATTGCTACTGGCTCAGTCACTTTTAGGCAACATCTAACTTTTCCTGCCTATAATTATCACAGAGGTGGTAGCAGTAAATACAGTGACAAATTATGCTACCTGTGAAATACAGAGTAGCTGTGTATTTTAATGTAAAATTTATCCTCCTTTGGTTTTTTAAAATTCATATCTTTACCTGTTAGGTAAATCTCATTAGCTCATTAAACTGTTGCAGATGACAAAATAAAGAGCAAAACTACCAACTGAACTTAATGAAAAGTTGAAAATGCAAGAATGTACAATTTGGTCACTAGGTTCATACTGACAGTGTCAGCATTTCTGCTGGGGCAGAGGCAATGATCTGCTTTTGAACCTATGCAATCCTGTCCCTGCAGTCCAGACTGCACATTCCTTGTTTTGTTTTTTATTTATTCCCTCCACCCCCACATTGTGAACCTCTAAGTAACAAGGTTCACAGATTTCTAAATGAGAATTTCAAATCTCTTGATACACTGGAGGTGAAGTAATAGAAAGAGATTTTGTTCCCTTAAGGCTTAACTGGAGGTTTTATTGCCCCAGAGGGACGTTTGCTGCTGCATGGTTTTCAGTAGGATCCTCAATGCTGGCAGAGCTGTTTTTCCAGGCAGTCCTGGGCTGCATCCCTTGGCTGCTGGCTGTGAGGAGCACGAAGGCTGTGCAAAGCTCAGAGTCAGGCTTTGCTGAGCCTGGCAGGGCAGGGGCTGTGTGCAGCTGGGAGGAAACCACAGCCAAGCCTTAGCTCTGCACCCGGGCTCATTAACCCTGCACAACGCCAGAGCACCCCGGGGAAGCTGTGGATATGAATATAAAGGAATCATTTGATGCTAATCCTTAATCGTGGTTTCCACTAACCCGAGTCCTGATTGCCTAGATTTCACAAAGGACAAATCGGGATTTGTGCCGTAATGAAGTTTTCTGCATTTGGAAATATTAGTGCATTTAGCGTTTCTCTTTTTGTGTCACCTGGTTTAAAAAAAGAATTTTGCAAGAGAAGGTTTATATTAGATTACTCATATCTCTAGCTTATTCTCCTAAGATTCTGCTAAAGACTTTTCTATGTATTTGGATGACAGTATATGAGAATATACTATGTCATTTTTTTAATAAATAGCAGAAAATTAATTTTCTGATTGCAGTCATATTAGACATAGAAAAAGTAAAATATTTTAATTTTAATATCCTCCTTTCAGATGCACAAAGTAAATGGCAATTTAATTTTTTTTCAAAAGCGCTTTTTACATATTTTGCAGTAGTGCCCTTTAATAGCTATATCAATATATTGTTTTATTTTTATTAGACTTCATAAATATATTGACATATCTGTAACACTAAACATGAAGCTTCCAATGCAAGAGTTTGTACATAGTCCATATCCAAATGTCACCATTATTTCATTTAAAAGATCCCAGCATGTCTACCTCATGATCCTTATAAACTCTATAGTACTCAACACTTTTTCTTGCTACATTCATTAAAATTAAGCACCCTTCCCCTACCCCATCTGTAAACATCAAGTCAATTGGCAGCTAGCACATTTCCCAGTCAGCAAGCAGTATTGTGAATTTTATCTTCTCTTGCAGAAATCAATTCGTCTTCGTTGCAGCAGATGAAATTTCTTGTAACACCTCTGCAGGTAACAATCATTGATACTTCTTGATGCATCCATCCAGGTCTCAATATCCTTTTTCACATGCTGCATTTAATCGTAAGACAAAGCATAGGAAAGTCCGTCGTATAAGTCTTTGGAATAGTTTAATGAATTTATAGCCTCAGCCTCTAGGTTCTGCCGTATAAAAGCCATCAGGTTATTTTGCTGACTTTGGTGTTTTGTTTCCAGTTTAAGTATGGCATGGCCTAGTGTGTAAGGATATGTTAAACCTTCTGATGGAAGCCTCAGGACTGTGACTTTCAAAAGTCAAACCGAGCAGAACTGCTGAGAAGAGCCAAGGCTTAGATGTGTGTAGGACATTGTAAGTGCTATAGATGTAACAATTTTCTTTTCAACTCGTTGGGGGCAAATGGTGCCCACGAGGGTATTGCAGACCCTAAAGCACTCACAAAGTCTATCCTATGGATGAGATAGTGGGAGAGAGGGTCTGTGCCTTCAGAGGATCGCTCTCTAGTAAGTAAAAAGTCTCCATATACTATCATGTTGTAAGCCATGGGTACAGAAGAATGAACAATGTTTTTAAAAGGTTTATTCATATTTTATAAAGATATTGAATATGTCTAGAGGTTTTCTGTCTTTTAAGCAATAGAGTTTGAACAAGCTTAGTCTTAATGCAGGTAAGGATGGTGTTATGTTACTACATAAGAGATCAAAAGGCAAAAATAAATAGTAACAGTGCTGGGACTTATTCTGCCAATAATGTTGTGCAAAATCAAAGTTCATAGAAGCTTCTCATGTTGAAAGATGAGAGGGTATATAGTGTGAAATCAAATGTTGGTATTAAGAAGTGTTTGCTGATAGAGTGTTATAATAGCAGAAATAAATGAAAGGTGATGAGATTTCTGTTTATGCCATGATGATCTACATAGAAAAATATAGAGAACATTTATTTATGGAAGAGATGATCGTAGCTAAACCCAAAATATGCTAAAATTGTCTCTCTAGTTGTAGCATCGTTGGTGGTAATCTGAAAAGTTCTGCAGTAAAACATGATTTAACATAGATTTTTCTGAGTCCTATAAATTATGAAGTAAATGCATTCTGAAAAGCCAACATTTGTCACATTCTTCATATCGCTCATCTTGGATTTTGGCTTTGGTTATTCCATTTGAGCTTCCTGCTCAGCTCTTCATTGGAGTGAGCTGTAGTAGGGAGGCTGCTAATTTGTAAATCACTTCACTAAGAATAAATATATTTATTTTAGCAATTTTTAAACTTGGAATTCTTGAGTTAGATGTGGGGTCTGTGCATCCAGTTTTGCAAAGTGAATCATTCTAAGCCATAATTCTTGTTCAAGTAAAGAAATTTTTTTCTCTCAATTCAGGCACAATTTAAGTGCCCAATACTTTATTACAGATATTCCATATATCACTTCTTTAGAATTCCAATCAAAATATATTATTCATTTAAAATATAAATTTCATTTATCAGTGCATTCAGTGAACTTTACAGAAAAGGAAATGGATCTCTGTATGTATTTATTAAAACTTTTCAGTTTACCCATTGATTACCTATGTTGAATTGATTCAACAATAAGGTATTTTTGCTAGGCATGGTTTTGAGCATATGATAAACACATCTATCACAGGTGACTGTAGGTGCCTTTTTGTGCACTAAATATGAAGGAAAAAGCTGATGAAAACCTGAGCCTGCTGTTTCTTATATACCTAAGTTTCAGTAATAGAATTTAAATTACTTTTGGCTTCATAGAAAAGTAATTCTCTGGCCAGTATTCTTGAGTCAAATTGCTAAAGTTGAATTTGGTCTTTTGGATTTGTAAGTTGATTTCCAACTATTTTATTATCTGTTGTTTTATGTTTTAATACATGGAACAAACATAGAGATACTTTGAGAACCAAAACTAACCTTCCTGTGGTTTTTCAGATGCATGCAAAACACCTGCAGTATGATTTTATAGTGCTTTTTTAGTGCTCCTAAGCTCAATGACAGTAATTCTACTGTGTTTGTAAAGTTGATATCAAGTGAAGATATTTATAAGCATGCTCAATGTTTAAAATGTGAGTATATGTATGTTTGTACTGCCTCCCTGTAAAGGATGTGTGTGTTTGTGGATTACAAATAGTAATATATAACAGGTAAAGCTGTGCTTGGAACTTGATCATCAATTGGAAATGGGAGGTCCTGGGTGGTTCTGCTGGTAATATTCACTCTTTTCTTTCCAATCCTTCATCATTCCTGCCAGAGGATACTTAGCCCTCAGCCACATGTTATCTTTTTTTATTTGGGAATAAAGTAGTCTTGAGTAGATGAATGTGTTAATGAGCGATTTGTGTCCATAAGCACATTTCTATCTGTGTGTCTCTGACTGATCTTGAATGCACATTACAGAAGGGAAACCTCCTCAGATATCTGACAGAGGGATCCTTCCATGGGAAATTTAAAAGCATTTCACTCTTGATTGCATCCAGTGCATTCTGAGGCTAAAAATAATTACTGTTCAGAAGAGAAGTTCTGCACTTTTGGGATAGATCTTCTCTGGCAGACGTGATTAAAGGGTTTGCAAACAGAACTGAACTAGAACAGAGACAGGGAAACTATCAGAAAGTGCCTGTTGGTTTGATGATGGAATTTTAACAAGGATCTCTGAGGACCTTCCTCTAGCAAGCTCCTGACAGTAGGGGACAATTAATCCTGAGGTTCTTGTCTGATGGAGGCAATGGACATCTGTCCTGTCAGTCTCTGGATAAATCAGAATGAGACCCAGAATAAACCTATGGTTTATTTACGTGTTGACTGCAGAACATTGTTCATTTTGCAGCCTTAGCATTCTTAGTGAATTTTTCAAATCAGTGCTCAATCTACTTTTTTCTCTTTTATGTTTTGTAACATCAAAATTCATAGTTTGTAAAGACAAAACATTTTTAGTGCCTTTTGCAAATGCATTCTCAGATGTACCTGCAAATGACATTTTATATTTTTTGTGTAAAAATGGGACAGGATTATTATTTTACATTATCTCTCTTTCTCTTCTTCCGGTTTTTAACTGTTATTCAGCCTTAATGTAGAAGCAAAAGAAATGCACTGCTGATGCATGCTTGCTATTATTTTTCTCCCAAGTGTATTTGCAGTTTATGATTTTGAAATAACAGAGAGAAAGGCAAGGGTATACATAAAGCTAAATTTGGAATGAAGTATGGTGGAAGTGGATATAACATCTGTCCAATTGTGACTGTATTTATTTACATTTTTGGACAGAATCAGTCCCAGGAGGAAGGATTCTGTGTGTGTGCATGTGTATGTCTGCATGCAAGTAAAAGAAATGCTTTATAAAGCTTAAGAAGTTGACAGTCTTAAATTAAGTTATTGACCTCCATTTGGAGAAAGATACAGTCTCCAAAATAGATTAAACATTTTGAAAGGTTTAACTTCATAACTCCAGGAAAGACGCTGAATAAAAGCAAGCAGCTTCAATAAGCAAACCGTGGGGGTTGTGCTATTGAAATATTTGAAGAGAATATTGGCCATTTCTAACAAATACAATTGCTGCAGTCATTGCAATTTCCCTGTATACTATCATTAACCTGTCAGCTCTAACACTGCCACAAATTTAATTCATTGAACAGTAGCAAATATGGAGATACTTATGTAAAACAAATTAATATTTTATGAAGGGCTGTAGAATGGCTGCAGTACCTGTTGTGGCAAACCTACCTGTGCCAGGGTAGGTCTGTAAATAAGTGCAGCCAGTCAAAATTTTGCCAGACAATCTTGCATACATGTCATTGACCTTTTCATGTGTCTGGTAGGAGATACTACTCAGATCATACTCTTAGAAAGGAATTTGAGAGTCCAGTCCAAACTCTTTGGAAGAATGCAGCTTCAGAGGTGTTTCCTTCAGCCTGTTAGAAATGCTCTGTGAAGACATATGCTCAGTTAAGAGAGGTTCTTCCCTTTTACTACTGCTGCCAATGGGTTTGACTTCATTTCATGAAGCAGTTTGGAAAATAGCCATTTTCTATGAGATGCTTTTATTATGATGCTGTGCTCTTCTGCTAATCAAATAAAAAGTGAAGATGAAGGAGCATCTGCATGGTCCTTGTGCTAGTATTTATTTAAGGCTGTACTGCTGCTCCCTGTGAAAAATAGCAGATACTGAAGCTTTTGCTCTGGAAAGACTAGGAAATGTTGCACTAATGCACAAAATTAAACTTCTTCTATAAATTCAAGTGTCCTTTATGTTGGCAGTTTAAACTTGCATTTACTGCTGCTATAAATAGTTGCTTATATGGAATTCCATTTGTTACAGCTTTTACTGCTCTGGGTAGTTGCGTGCTGAAGATGTTCAGCTCTTGGACCAGTTGATAAAAATCAGTAAACACTTTGATTATCCTGTGTTGTCCTTTCGTGAGGTTTGATTAATTCCTTTTTGTCACCCAGTGGGAGCAGGGCAGCCCTGGCTGGCGTGGCTGTCATTATCTGTGTGACAGCTTGCCTGCGCGGTGCTCGCGGTTCTGGGTCAGTTCGCATGGCTGCTCAAATGTGACAACATGACAAGATTAAGGAAAGCTGAGGTCCTGTGATTTGTAAATGGAGGATTTGCAATGTGAAGCTCCTTTGATAACAGAAATAGTGAATAATCTGTGTTTGTCCTCAACAAGTGCCTATAGGCACGTGTGCATCTCCTGTGCTGGTTTTTTAATGAAGCAATTACATTGGTTTTTCTCTGGTAGGCTAAAAATAGAGCACATGAAAGATGGTTTGTGTGCATGCATGTATGGATCCCTGTATATAAATCCATTAAATGAGCAAGGATTCAGTTTTAATATCTTGAGTTTACCGTATTGCAAATAAACATAAAACAGTGCTATGGTTGCAGAACTTTGTCACAAAAGATCATTCATCAGAACATGATCGATCACAAAAGACTGCTTTAAAATTTAATAAATAAAGTACCCAGTATATTTATTAGTAAACTAGGTAAGAATTTCTTCAAGCTTTATTGCCTCTAAATATAGCAGCAATAGTAATAAGTAAATGCTTTACAGACCTAAGAAATGCTTTCTTTTCATCGGAATAGAGCTGGGCTTAGGTGTCACCTGATGGCAAGCCTCAGATTCCCCAGTGGCTTATTTTAAGGGAGTTTAAATAAAATCTAAGTTTCTTGGACAGAAGGTACACAGAAAATTGGTGCATATAATTCTGTTAGATTTTTGACTAGGCATCAGCTACAATTCCCACCCTGGTGTGAATCCAGACAGCAAGACTGAAACTGAATGAGGGCTTTTAAGCTGAGATCTGTGCCTAGGACTGCTCCAGTTTGCAGTTATTCAGCATCAACTCAGGGCAAAGTCATCTGTGCTGCTGTTTTTTACCTTTCTGTGTTTCTGCAAATCAACTAGTACCAATCTTATTTATTTAAATGTTTTAGAATGTGGCAGCTCAGCTTTGGCTGGCTGCAAACATCTCGCAAATTTTAAAAGAAGATACAGGCTAGCAAACAGAAGAGAAATTAAAACCATATCTGAGCATCAGTGAAACTTCTGCAAAATATGCCTGTCAATTAGCAAGGAAATTAACTGGCCAAACTGAGATGTGACATACATAAATAAACAGCCAAGAACTGGAAAAACCTCTCTACAGAAAAGTCTGTGTAGGTTTCTCTATTCTCTCCTTTCTCCAACTTGCAGGAAAAAGTAAACAGTGCTTTTAATATTTCATCAATGACATATTTATGAACATCCTTTCACGGAAACCTTTCATTATTGCCCTGTACCCATGGTAGACCCTGGTCAAGTTTCTTATCTCTGTGAGAACCTGGGAATGTGTTAGTACTGTAGTGATAGGAAATCCCTTATGGCTCTGCAGGCACACAGGAGTTCAGCCCTGCAGTACACCTTGAAGCTTCACTCTTTACTGTGCTGCCTGTCACTTCCCAATTCTTTCTCTGCTCCACATCACAAATCTGTAGCACATTATAGGTCATGGGAGAGGAAGATGCCATGAATAAAGTATGGGGTGGTCCTCCCTTGTACAGTGAGCTCAGTGTTTGATAGCTTGCATTCAAAACTTGGCAAGGAGAACTTTAGCATTCTTAACCTTTCCAATCGAGGAAAATGCCTGGAATCTCTTTTTATGAGCAGATTTCAATTTCCTTGATCTTAAGTAAAAACGTCAGAGACATCTTTGTCCATTGCCTTCTGAGGTAGAGAGAGACCTGTTGGTGATTCAGGTGACTGAAATGCCCGGAGCCCCTTGGTGTTAATATCTAAAATGAAGTTAATTATTTGGTTGCACGTTCTTGGAACACCACAAACAGAGGCCATCCTATGGCAGTGGGATGAATTTTAGGTTCAAGTGCTAGGGTGCAGCAGGTTCGACCCACTGCTCAGCAGTGTGCTGTGTGACCTGTGTGAGCTGTGCTGCTTGTGCCATCTCTATTGGGATCCTCATAGTTCTGTGGCCAAGAGGAAGAGAACCAAGTCAGTTATTGGAATAGTTCATGTATTTATGTGGTATTAAGGCCAGGTAACCCTTGCTATCCTTGTGTTACTTCCAGAAGCAATTTTATGACTTAATTGTTCGATTGCAATCAAAGCAGGTAAAGTGTGGATAATATTGGGAAAAGATGGAAAGATGAGCTATCCAGTGATACACAGGCTTTGATTGTAATATGGCTGAGATCAGAGTTAGATTGATCTGAAGCAGTGACCAGGTTTTTACTTCTCTCTTTATACTTCTTAAGCAGCTTCATCATTTTCTGTAGTTTCTCCAGCAATACGTAGACTTGAAAAAATGGGGGGAAGTTGATAATGATAAGTAAAATATGTATATCAAATTATTTAAAATTCTCCTTCTATACTTCTCAAATCACTTGAGGAAAATATGTTAACTTGGTTCATATTTTCTGTGGTGAACTTTTCATTATTAATTCTGTTATTAAGCCCTATAGTGTGTATGTTATTTAGGAGCTTCTAAATGTCTCCACTACTGGAGCTCCACTGTCTCTGTATGGAAATACAGCCATACTACTAAAAATTTTAAAATCCTGAAATGGCAATTACGATTAGAGAGGCACAGAATCCCCCAATTTTTGGAGACTTCAACACCTACTACTGATAACTTAGAGAGATACTCCCTGATACAATAAATCCCACAATTTCCCTTTCTTAATTACTTTTTTTAAAAAATTTGATCAGTGAACATCAAATTGGCTTTTTATGTAGTATTTTAGCATTTTTAAACCCTCTGCTGAAAATGATTGAGGAGATTGAGGCATAGCATAAGTAAAGAACATGCCATCTATTGGTGGATGGTTTATGGCTGTATTTACAGGAATCAGCATGGCTACACTGGGTTCTTTCCTCAGTTATTTCCCAGGCAGTTGTTAATCCAACTATTTAGGATCCCGTGCCAGTATGTTAACAAAATGCTAGCAAACATATTTTTTTTCCCATGATGTCCTGAATGCTCGTCCCAGATCCAGTGGAAAACAGAGGAGCATACCTTGTTCTAGTTAGTGATGCATCAAAATTGCTCATCAGCTGTGTTCTGAAACAAGAATTTGTGTGTATTGCTTCGGATACATTGTTTTATCATCCTGTGAAACACACAGAGAATCACAGTGACTATTAATTTATTCCAAACCTTACCATTGGCACGTCCTAAATTTCAGCAAGTTGTTTACCTAGAATGATAATTCACAGTGTAAATTATCACAAAGCATTTAAATGCCACTAATTGTAATGAGAAGTAAGCACGCTGGCATGAGAGTGAGTAAATGAAGCAGTGTGTGTGGGACTGAAGCAGCTTACTGATTTGCAGTGTGACAATATAGTTTAAATCCTCCTTCCTATTTTCAGCCTGGAAATCAGAATCTATTCTGCTAACCTTCTGAGCTTCTAAATTTGGTGTCATGCAAGGGCGTGTTTAAAAATTAGCATTTAAAAAGAAACCCACTTGCTTTAAGTTTAAGCTGACACTGTTCCTTTCCTCTGTGGAAATGAAATTTATTAATCATAATAAAACCATCATATTCTGAAGGTAGAGGTCACCCTGAGGAGAGGAAAAAAAAAAAGAAGTCTATTCATCACAGAGGAATTTCAATGCATTTTTTTCCCAGATAATGTCTGAGCATGTGTTCTTTCCCCTTTGGAACTATTTTCATCCATGTTTGTACTTACATGTGTCAAGTGTATTCAGGAGCGTGCAAAAATGAAAATTGTGAGGTTTAATTTTATATATTTTCTTTTACAGAAGATTTGAAATAATTCCTTTTACATTTTATTTTGTATTTACATCGCACACATTTGTTTAAGTGGAATTTCAATATCCTGTAAAAGAAAAACAAGTGTTTGTTATTTTAACAAGAATATAAGCGTCACTAATTCTGCAATAACATTTCTATGTTAATATCACAGTAAAAGCTTTAGCATTATCATAATATAAATATCAACCATTCTTTTTAAGGAGCAAGGATTAACTTTGGTCACAGTTCTCACATTAGGATTTCTTCACAACTCTTGTTTTAAGAAAGAGATGTGGTTTGCATAGAAGGATGAAAAAAAAAACCAATGTAAAACACTGACAATAAGTGATTACTGCTTTGGAAAAAGGGTAATAAAAATGTACTCAGAAGTCAATACTGGGTTGAAACAGTCATATTTTCATCCTTTGAAATTGCTTAATGTGTGTGTTTATCCATATTTTCCCCTCAGTTGTCAAGATTTCTGTTGAATATTGATATAATAATATTATTAGCAACATGGTACATTACATCAGTGTTGTAAACTTGCCAGTTACTTCAGTAGTTGGCTTCAACAGAATAATAATTTAATAAAGCCTGAGCCCTGGGGATTCAGGCTTGGTCCTTCCTTATAAAAGGCTCTTGCATTTGGGCCACTTAATGCCACCCTAAGTGACCTGTTGGACTTTGTTTTGTGAGGCAGTGGGACCAAGCCAAGGTTCCTGCAGGAATGGCTTGTAGGATGGAGGCAAAGGCACCCCTACCACTGGACCAAAATTCATTAATTTATTTTTACAAAATTAAAATTACATTTTAAAGTACATAATCAATGTATTTTCTACAGATATAGATTTACAGCCTTTGCTCAGCATTGAAGTGATACCAGATAATCAGGGAAAAAAGAAACCCAAACAAAAGATACCAATTCCTGTTGCTTTAAATGTAATAATCATGGCATTAAAGCATGTAAAATAATAGTACATGCAATTCCTCTTGCATGTTACCATGGACATGAGGGAAACATGTCTACCTTTAAATTAATTGTTTTCCCTTCCTAGATGTTTTATTGCTGTTGGAACAAAATTTGGCTGGAAAGAATTAAAATTATAATGATATTCACAATTCTCAGACTCTAAAAATTGGCATAGAACAGTAATGTCTTCTTCCCTTCAGTGCAGGTGAGCAAGACACGAGGGATTCTGTTATGGTTCTGTCCCAGCTGAGTGTTTCAAATCCCCAAATCATGTTTGCACCCTACTGGGGAGGGTTGCCAAGGCTGAGGTTTATGGAAGCTCTTCCTAGCAGAGAGTGTGGGGTCAGTGTCAAACCTGCCCAGAGAACTCTCACCAACTCATTTACCCAGCATAGACTGATGTGAGCTGCTTTCCTTCCCTGCTTTTCCAGTGGGAATTGCCCATTTCCTTTGTTGAGTAATTTCTAAAGATAAGTGTTCTTGGATACCAAGTATTTAAGTAGAATTGATATATAAATTTAATCCCTTACTCATCAATACTTTGGAAGCAAAAGAGGAACTAATGTATTTTATACAAGCTTCTTACACATATTTTCCTGAGTTTCAGACCAGATCTTAAAGAAAGCAATTGCCTAAAACACTGCTACCCCTGGAATTTCTTGTATCCCTCTGATAGCAACAAGGACTTCTCTCCCCAGATCTAAAGCAAACACAGCTGTGGGGTGAGATAGAGAGCCCACGCTCATCAACTTGGGGTGCTTAAATAAATTAATTCCGTTGTAATGTATTATCCTTCCATAGGAATTTGGATTTACTAAGTAAACAGGACAGCACAACTGAAGGCATTCATCTACGATGGTTGCACTTTGAAGTGAAACCTCCAGGCTTTAGAATGCTTTATAAGAACTTAGGTACACTTACATTTGCTCAAAATGCTGCACTCCTGCTGGGAAAAATAATGCCTAATTCACAATGCTGAATATGAACAATTGTACACTTGGAAGTTTGTACTTAATGAACTGTTTTCTA